>NC_053409.1:14294475-14894475 GCF_016859285.1 Xiphias gladius
TCAAGTTTTTAAAATATATATAATAACGAAAGAAGTCCAAATATTGAAGAAAATATTGAAAAATGAATCCTGAATCCACCCATTAAACTGGATCTGCACCAAAATTTTAATGGGTTCTTCCCTGGCCCATGCCCCATCTCTCCACCAAGTTCAGTGCAAATTGGTTCAGTACTTTTTGTGTAATCCTGCTGACATCAAAAAAACGAACCAACAAAAAGACGTGGGTGAAAACATAATCTCCTCGGCGGAAGTAACAATGTTGTAGTTGCACTGATGGGCAACCATGGTTGAAACCCAGACAAATTTCCTTCAAAGAGCTGTTAAAACCATTTCAAACTATTTAATTATTAATTAATTTATTAGGAAAACTTAACAGCTTATTTGTTAAATTGTGGGCTTGCCTTTAACTTACAGTAATTAACAAAGACAAATGTTCGCAATGACCTGATAAAAAAAAAAAAAAAGAGGCAAAGCTACCGGAATAATGGAGTTATACCAAATTATTTAAAAATACCAGTTTTCCAGAGCCCATAGTGACATATTCACCAAGGATAACCCAAGGATATTCACTTTACAGTGATATAAAACAAAGGATCAAGTCCTCACATTTGAGAAGCCGTAACCAGCAAATATTTGGCGTTCCACCTTGAAATGAGACTCAAACGAATAGTTGCTGAAAATGTGATTAAAGGAAAAAATGAGTCATCAAAACTCTAAAGTTACTTATTGGTTCCTTTCTAGGAAAAAATCAGGAAACTATTGGACATGCAGTATAATTTTTACGTTGTAAAGTAAAAGAGATGAACAGAAATGGCATCCTCCAGCTGCCTAATTGTTTCTCCGAGTGGAGATGTTTCACGATGAAGCGTATAAAAACTCTTTATCTACAATTACTAACTAACTGAGCTTCTGTTTCCATATTTGATTTAATTGGTGACCGCGTGGATTGTTTGGATGCATTCTTTAGTATACAGCCACACGGCACAGCTGCGTTTTGATCTGAATTCATATGCTTTTGGCTAATTTTCATCACCATCTATTTTTAATAAGCACACAACTGTCATAGAATGGCAATGAACAGGACACCTTCAATCATCAATGTGACTTGGAGCCCCAGCAATGTTAAATTAACTATGTGAAGGCAGCTGCTCTTTGAGCTCAAACACTTCTGTTGTGTGGTGAAAACAATGAATAATTCTCTTTACACCCCATATGTGGGTGTTGGGAACAGGGCAGCAGGCAGGAGTACCATCCGCGTCTCAGATCAAAAGCCAGGCAAAGTTTAGACTGAACACACATATCGAGCGGAGAGGGAGGCGGGAGTGCAGAGGAATGTTTGTTTGTGTGAGGAAGAGAGCCTCCTTGTACCGTAAGGCAAAAATGAGGTACGTGTGTGTGTCTGTGTATTTGTCTGAGTGAAAGGGTGAGGATGTTTGCATGTGACAAGTGAGCGCGTATGTGTTCACTTTCAGCAATGACATCTGTGTAAGTGGCTCACCATTGTTCCCAGAGTATGGTGCAAGACACTGTGCTGGTAAAGGATTTGCAGCAGCCCAGACGCATCGGAGATGGCACCAAATTGTCGGCAGTTAGAAGAGTAAGCGGGAGTCACACATTGATCCATGGACACTTTTGGATATAAGACTCACCTGACCTACAGCATGTGAATATACTGTAAGATATTTAGATTTCTGCATGAGTGATCCTGAGGTGGGATGAGCCACAATTAACACAGTTGAAAGCCCATTTACTGTAGTCAGATGCAACTTTTTTTTTGCATGCATTGATAAATAACCCAGGACTTTTCTATTAAAATAAAGTAAAATACAGAATATTTCCTTAATAGTGACATTTTTTTAGACCATGTGTAAACAAACACTATTATAGTTTTCTGGAATAACTTTCCATAAAGTTATCATGGATGAACAATGCTACTTACTTTTTTTTATTGCACTAAACAGACAAAAAAAGCCAGTTCAACCCAAAGGGAAAATATCTCAGCAGCTCACCTGAGAAGAAATCATTCCCTAATGGTTGAAAAAACCTGGCAATATCCATCAAAACAGTTCAGCATGCAACCTTGCGTGCCACTTACCGCAACCTCACCATCTCCCTCACATCTTTTTCTCTCTCTCTCTCTCTCACTTCACCTGTGATATCTGTGAAGCTTCCGCCATCCCAGACACACCTTCAGAAAATAAAGTCAGCCTGTTGGTGTGTTGTCTGCAGGGCATTCACCTGCCTGACAGACACCCAGGGAGAGGGAGTAGGAGAGGGAGGGGAGAAAGAAAAAGCAAGCGAGAGACAACTTGTTACCAATCTCCTCGACATTGATCATAATAGATTTTTTGGCTTTGCGTTGAAAGTAAGTACTGGAGTGCAGCAGGTTCAGTAACTCACTCAGGAACATTTCTAAGAACGGACGGGAAAGTTTATTATTAGCCTATAATTCCAGCAGCTGCAGTCAGGCAGTCAGTCTATATGAGAAAATATGGGAAAATGATGTAGTGCGTGTTTACCATGATTTGGTTTGAAAGAGGAATCCAATAAAGATGATGAAGAAGCCTTATCTCTGCACCTTGCAAGCTAGGCTGGGTGGCAGAGTATTCAATGGGGGGAGGGGAGAGGGAGCACAGGGAGAGGGAAGTGATTACTGTCGTTAAGTCGACAGGAAATGTTGCATCTCCTTGACGTTTAGTAATGATCGCAGCAGCTGGGAACAATAAAACTCCAACATTGTGCAATTATTGGCCTGCCTCACTTACATTGGATAAAAGTAATAATGCACATTATCCCCACATCCCCCTTCAAAGTCGCACCAGTGAGGGAGCAGAGGCAGCAAATGAGATTTGCTGCGCAGGAAGCTGAGTAGGCTGACGGTTATGATTGACTGGAGGAAGACTTCCCGCAGTGGTGTGTGATGTGACCACTCTCGCTCCCGCACTATCAGTTCATCTCTTTTTTTTCTCTCTTATTTTGTTTCTGATGATTTGACTACATGCTTTTGGGACAAAGAGGGAAGATTAAAAAATTAAAACAACACCAAGAGAGTGTTGATAGCAGCTTGAATAAATGACAGAAACCGCAAACATTCACCATTGGCCATATGAGTGAGAGAGAGAGGCAGACTAAAAGACAAAGACAGAGAGAGTGAATCTTCTCACATTCTCATCGCACTCAATTATCAAATTATAGCTCATTTTACATTTTCTTGTAAGTTTGTTTTGTTCGGACTACTTTGTTTCTTTCATTGTAGCATACTATGTAGTAATCTTTCTTTTTTCTTAGATTCAGAATTATTACATTCATTACACTGTTGGCCTTGTACAACTGCGTTGGCAGTGCTGCACTTAATTATAGTCATACCGATAAAGCAAATTTCAGTTTAGTTATCTACAAGAGTCATTTTAGGGAAAGGAAAATACACTGACACAGGTTATGGCACGCAGAGATCAGATGCGACAGGAAAACGTTTCTGCTCTGTCTACAAACAATATCAATTAGGATACAAAATAAATAATAATACATTTTACTTTTGCTGCTAAGAATCCAAACAAATGTTGTTACATTCCTTACATGCATTTATCTATGTTTTATTTCTGTACATGCATCTAATTATGCTATATTTCCACTTCACATATTACTGTTTTTGATTATTTATTTATGATTCATTTATTTATGAATGCTCATGAATTCCTAAGTGAATCTGTCAGTGTTTACACAGTATATGGCTCATTCCCATTCTTAGGAAATAAAGTGTATTTGAATTTGAGAGAGAGCACAATGGAGATTCTAAAGTATCATCTTCCATATTTAATTGAGGCCTACAGATGTCATATTGTTTTGACCTTTCTGCTCTGTGTGAATGTGTGTGTATGTCTGCATGCATGAATTTGAGAAGGATATAACCGGTCGAATATTAATGATTGATTAGGCCTGACGCGGCTGTGCATAAATATAAAGGGTACGTTTATACTACGAAGGGAATTTCATAGCTCTTCTCTTCTCTTCTCTGTTACTCAGGTCTTAATTAAAAATGCCCTCTTGTAAGGGCTATTACTGGTACAGCACTGCACAGCAGAAGAGGTGAAGTAAATGAGAAGGTCAAGCCTTGAACTGAAGGCATTTTATTTATTTAAATTGCCTGTCAGTTAATCATCAACATCAACATCCTTCCTCATAAGTCCTAAAATATAACGCTGAGGGCTGATGTGACACTTCGTAGGAACACTGAAACCATGACATTTTAAAAGGCGCTTTGTTTTTTGAAGAAGGAAGCTAGTTTATCTTCATCTCGTGCCCTGGCTGTCTGTCTGGCAGTTGTTTCAAGAACAAAAGAAATTCTTATTCTGTTGAAGAGAAGACTGGAGTTGAAAAAAAAAAAAAGAGGCAGATGTACCTCAGAGTGCTATTCTCAGAAACTCCTCTGACACAGGATACTTACTTCTAGATATAGTGAGTGTGTAGTTGTGTGTGTCTTCCGGGATACTTTCACCTTTTGGAGGGGCTTTGAAGGAAGTTATCAAAACCCTGCTCTTTCATCTCCTCCGGCCCCAGTGCTCTCTGCTCCTCCGCAGGTGGTTTCCCCTCCAGTCCCTTCACTCTCTTCTCTCGCTTACTGTTGCCCACACCTTCTTCACCCTTACCTCAGGAAAAAACAGACAAACGCTACACTGTTGTCGTCAAATAGTCTTCCAATAACTCGTAAAAATAGGCCGTACAATGTGTACATTTTTAGCCCCCCCCTCCCCTTTGCTCACTCATCTCAGAAGGCAGAAGTAGGTAGACGATAAAACAGAAAAGGTGGGTGCTGGCAATGATTGCGTCATGTTTATTTCTTTGAAGGTTATATCACTTGTTATGAGTCATTCAGGGTGCTGACTCTGTATGATAATGGTGGAGAAAGAGTTCACATTCAGTGGGAGGCTTTGGAAAATCACCTCTATCTCTCATTTCCACAGGTTTGCACTGTTAGAGTGTATATTGGCAAAAACAGTAGAAGCTTTCCTTTGTCGGTCAGATGGTTTCATATGGCGTGATAATGTTGGTTTGAGATAGATATTGCTGGGTTTGTATGATTGTATGATAAACCTGCCTGCCAAAATGGCTAAATGCCACTGTCATTCCCATGCCTGATAAAATGAGCCACCGAAAATCTCAGCACTTGGATTTTTATCAGTCTGTACCCGACTTGCCAATCATTTCAGGTCACTGTTTGTCGCATGTCTTACCAGTCAGACAGTGAGACCGAGCGCGATGTGGCAAACTCTTGAAAATCCTTCTCTCTGTTTCTGTTTCTCTCACCCCTCTCTCCCAAAGTTTTCCTCTCTCTGGCTGGGCGGCCGCAGGTTTCCAAACAAACTAGCTGAAACATGTTGTCTGTGAGTCCGTCCATCCAGCCCTCCTGCTGGTCACCAAAGCTGCCATCCACAATGTAAGCAGGTGGTGCTGGCATCCCAGGGAGAATGGGCAGAGCGTGTGGGCGTCACACAGGCGACGCCAATCCAAAATTCCCAGCTGACCTCCAAACCAAGGCTATGGCTGTGCTCGCCAATCTTCGACAAATGCAAGTTTTTGTTTGCATGAATCTTGCTTTTGCGCTCTTGTTCCTCCAGCTGCATTCAGATATTGTGTTAAATAATCAAATTTTCTGTGTTTTGTGCTTTACTTTGTTGGAATGCCTCTCTCTTTGCCTGCGTGTCTGTCTCTCTGTGTTTGCTTTGTGGGGGTGCTGTTTAGCCGAGTGGGAGTAGCGGTAGGCCCCAGGCCAGCCGCCTTCGGTTGGACGTTAATGAACGGAACAGGAGTGGGCACATCTTATGAAGCTGGCCATGCTGTCAACTGATTTTCATCTGGTGTCTGTGTGATTGTGTATGTGTCTGCCAACAGGTGCAGACCAGATCTCTATGCACTGACAAAATACAGACTCTGCTGTGCCAACACAGGTGATTTCCACCTAGAAAGGCACACACAAACACACATCCTTTCCACTTTTTGCAGTTTTTCTTACTTTTTCCATCCTGAAACAGAGAATGCCTTCAGACCTAAATGACAGTTTGATTACTTAGATTATCTAGAGAATTTCTCTAGAATTTTTCTGCTGGGTTTCTCGGTGATAAATTATAAATCATTGCCTTTGAGCTGACAACGTAAAACCAGTCTGATAGACAAACAAGGAAACACCTGTCATATACAGCCCTCAGTCAAAAAATTCACTCGTGAGCAACACACACACACAAACCCAGTGGAACGTCTGAGTGACAACATCCTGTTCCTCTCTGGTTGTCTACTGGCCTGAAGCAACAACAGTGTAAGCGTGTGTGTTCATTAGAATAGTACCTGTCTGGGGCTCCCTTAGCCACCTGGCTTTACAAACAGAAGCAACTAACACTCCTAATCTTTCTTTCTATATGCCACAGGCAGACAAGATCCTAAGCTGCGTCAAAACAACAAAACCAAACATCACAGCGTTCCCAAATGTCACATTATTGTGCCTCGTACACGGACAGAAGCTAACGAGACGGGGACACAGGAACGTGATTCTCCGTGGAGAGAGACAATTTTCGCTGCCGCGTCCGAGTCCAAAAATAACAAAGAACAAAGGCGGATAAATGAGCGAGTTTTTGAGCACAGGCTAGTGGGCTTTGGCAGCACTGGCCAGGCAGGAGGGGAGGGAGAGACAGGCAGAGCTAGCTAGCGGCCCGTCCACACATCTGTCCACACAGCACGGGGTGGGTTCCAGCGACACCCACAGAAACAGGCTTAACCTTCTCTTCCCCCCACCACCTGTTCATTACTATGGGCCCCCCCACCGAGCCACCGCCACCACCACTCTGCTCTTCTCCTCTCACCCGCTCCCTTGTTCTCGTTCTCTCTCTGTCTGTCGCTACTCGTTCCAGTTCTCTCTTTGTTATCATGCCGTTTTTTTTTAATCCAGTCTCTCTTCCTTTCTTTTATTTTTTTTTGCTTTTTTATTTCTCAGCAGTGCAGTGTTATCTCTGTTCTTACTGTCTCTTCCCAATGAGCCTTTTTGTCAAAGTTAAATATCTAATAGAAAGATGGTCTTTCTCTAACAAGAAGGGATCATCAGACAGGTTGTTTTAACTAGTTCGAAGGCGAAAGAAGTGGCCGGCCTATGTGGAGAGGGAGAAAAAGAGGCTTTTGATGAATTGTCTGTGAAAGTGCATCAGTCTACCCACATCTTCAAACCCCCTGGTGCCTCTTGTCTGCTTTCAGACCCATTTTTCTCCAAATTGTTGGTAATTTGAGCATTCTCGCCCATGGCATCATTCATAGTTGGCCCATTTAAATCCCTTTAGAAATTCAATTTGGAGAAAGGAAATGACAAGATTTAGCTTATTGAGGTATGCCAGAACATCCATGAAAATCAGACATGGGAATATGTGAGATTGTAAAACCCTCATCATTGTTCCCCCTTGTTACTGTGTGAAAAAAGGACCGAATAATCTCAGTACTTGTTGGAACTCATTTACATTTTTGATCATTTATTTAGCCAGGGTGCATCGTGAAATAGCTCCACATCTGACAGTCTAACAGAAGTATCACTGGACAGACATTATCTTAGGAAAATAAAAATCGAAGCAGCCATCACTTTCCTGTAAAGTGGGGGGAATTTTTAAAACTTTTCTATACCATAATTTCTGTCCAAAACAAAAGAGAAAAAAAGGAAAAACAAATTGCACGTGTGGTGTGAGAGCAAATTGGCATGGGCTTATGCCATTATTGTAGATAATGTGGTACATATTTCAATTCAGCTAGTTGTTATTTTTTACATGTTAAGTGAAATCACATTGTGGGGTGTGCATGTAAGGAATGCAAATATCAGTCATAAAAACATGCACAAAAACAAGTATTATTTTTAAATACTGCACACAAGTGTTGAGACACATCCGTGCTTTAGAATAAGGGCAATTGAAAACAAATTTCTGTCTGACTTTAATGAATAACTGTTGGGCCTGTAATAAGCTCTTGCTTGCATTGTAACTTCAAATTGGAGACTGAAACATATCATGAACAACAAATAATTACAATCTGTCATTCCAATCCTCTTCTTCTTTGGGGTGTGTGTGTGTTTTTGTGTGTGTTTTGTGAGCACAGGGCACCTTGTTGACTTGCGTTCTGCTCTCTTGGATTCTGCATAACTCCCAGTATTCTTTTCGACTCTTTAATTGCTTTTGCACAGTGGCCCTGATGATGATAAGGAGGACTTGGTGACAACATCTCAATTTCTCTCCCCAACTGAATGCTCCCCGTTTCAATTATCCTCGCCGCTTTCCTTGCCGCCCTCACTCTCTTGCCTCCAAATAAATTTCATTTCCCTTAAGCCCGCTGGTTTCAGTATCTGATGGCGTCTCACTCAGTTATCCATGCGTGGTATTATCAGGAAGACAGGCCCTTACTGCTCACTGAGAGGGAAAGGCTGCAGGCCCCTTATTACATACAAAATATCAGGCACCATATTCAAATCCAAAGCAGCTGGCTGTGGGGAATATGCCTAAACTGGTTCAGCCTGTGAAGAGTTTTGCACTGGCCTACACTGATAAAAGTCCAAATACTGTATGAGATGAGGGCATTTGCTTTGAATGCTAGCTCTTTTTTGTGTATTTACGTATTTGTCATTCTGTGAAGTAATTCTTCTCCTCACAGAATGTCAGTTAAATAGTCACTGTCCATCTGCATCTGCGAGGATCAGAGCAATTTGCAATCTGAGAATATATATAGTTGTGCGCAAAAGGAGACTGAATCCAAAAATGTCATTTGATAGTGCCTTTTACCACATGTTGAGAATGTATTCTGAACTGTCGTGACATCGGTGGACTCAAAGGAGAGAACTCGCCTCAGCTGTCCAAGCAACACAATGATTACAAGCAGCTTTTTCCTGGTTGCCTACCCATTAAAGAAAGATAGCAAGGAGGTAAAAAGTTGGATACAGCCGCTGGGTACTGTGCAGCGGTTCAGGAAAACAATGAGACAATCAAACAGTGTGAAGTCATATTGTTTTATTGCCTCCCAAAAGCTCAAAGTAATATTCTTTTCTGCTTTTGAAAATGACATAAAAATCTCTCTACGGATTATGGCATCAATATGAAATGATGTCATGACAATTTTCCCACAGAGAAGAAACTTAGTCATATAATAATTACACTGTGATGAATGTACAACAATAAACATGTAAGCTATTCAAGGCAGCTGAGATAAGATAGTGTTTAAGCACCTTTTTATTGCAAGAGGTTCCCTACGTTCAGGATGTTCAGAGGTCTCTTACACAACCACAGATGTCCATAAAAGCCAGCAGTTCTTGATCAAAGCACGGAGTGAATGCTTACATGTCATAGATGAGCTACTGGCGATTAGGTTGGTTAACAGAGGGCAGCCCCTTTCATTATCAGTTAGGCCCACAGAGTAAAATAAATTATTTGTTTGAAGGAGAACATCCACGTCTTTTACTTTCTAGTTGATCTAGGACGAAAACCTCTTTTTTATTTTGTGATTTTCATTTATTATTTTTTAAAACCGAACTTTGAGTACGATAATCTGCGTCAATTAAGAATAAATACCGCCAGTGCTTCATTCTCTAGAATAGTTAGAGCATAAAAAGTGAAATGTTTGAAAAACAGTCTTTAGTTTATTTGAAAAAATGATGTAAATGTGTTAGCCCCTGCCTACCGAGCAGGTCATTTGAGAGCCTTGTGAATCTAAAATTAATATTAAGTCTTAAATATAGACATTTGAACAGCATTTCTAATGGGATTCCAGTGGGTCAGAAATGATACTATAAAACCCTTTCACATTTTTTTCTCTGAAACTGTGCAACATTTTCACACACATTAACACCAAGGTCTTATGTGAAAGGAATCCTTTTCGACTTGCCCAGGAAATCTATCATTAGTTCTCCAGGAACATGCAGCAGAAGTAATCATGTATAGAGAGGTGACGATCATATGCTCATATATGATTTGAGCAGAGTGTGACTGTGAACTGAGAGAAACAGCTCTGCACGAAGAATATTTGTCTGAAAATTTTATGAATTATGAACAGTTCATGATAAATAACCCCCCTCACTGTATAGGATTTTAACTTGAGATCATTTTAGTGGGCAGGCGGTTTTTTCTGGCTAAAGGGACTGAAAATTTCAAAAAAACCGAGATGATGCTTTTACTACAGCCACCTTGAGGCATCTTCAGTAGGCTAACGCTGTTTTCCTACACTCTGTTGTCAAGCCTGTGGCTTGTATCTGAAAGCTGTTATCAAAACTCCTCTCTGGGGGACATTTTGATAAGAAGTAAGATTTCCTTGTGTCATGACAGAAAAGTTTGTTTACACGCAGTTGACTGCAGCTAACAATTACGGTGATTATTGGTTGTTCTGCTGAATATTTTCACGGTTAATCATTTATTTGTTTAGTATAAAATGTCAGAAAATAGTGAGGAATGTCCATCCCAGTTTCCCATAGTCCAATGTCATGTCTTTAATGTTTTCTTTTGTCCAACAGTCTAAAATTCGATGATATTCAATTTACAATTAAATAAAACAGAAAAAAGAAAAAACCTCATAAATAAGAAACTGGAGCCGGAAAATGTTTGGCCTTTTCGCCTAAAAATGACTCAAATGATTAATTGATGATTAAAATAGGTGTATATACTGCTGTCATAGATTGCGGATTCCTGTATCATTCAAAAAGTTTCTGTTCAGTAACGTAACAGTAATGGTAGTTAAGGGATTGAGATAAAAGGGATCAACTAATTACATTTAGTGATCATTGCCATGAGAGGACAGTCTACAGAGGTGTTGTCATGAATGGTGGGAACTCTGATTTGTTTGTCACCTTTATAATGTCTTTGATAACAGCTCACAGGTGGGTGGCTTTGTCCGCTGTAAAACTGACCGGCAAACTCTTTCATGCGTGGACTTTATGCAGTGGTGCAGCCCTTTCAACGTGTTTGTTGACTCAGACATTGAAGAGTTATCTTTGTGACAAGACGAGACTCAATACTGGAGTAGATAAAGATGAAAAGCATGGATTAGGCTATTTTCTCTAAAGATAGAGATGCCAAGAAATGAGACAATCAGTGTTGCACGGTCTGAGTGTTAATAACACAGTGCTTCATGGTCATGGCTGTGTGTATGACGGGGATTTGGCAAGTAATTTGAACAATTCACAGTTCAACCATCAAGAACGAGACACTTCACTGTAAATTCAAAAGTCATTAGACACATTTACAGGCTTTTCGTGTTGCAAAAAAAAATCAAGAGTAAGGCAAGAACAGGACGGCTGTCGGCTTTCCTCCGAAATAAAATCAGAATATCAGGAAAATGAGGAGTTTGGTGTCAAAAGAAGCGTTGTAACACCAGCTCACATTATGCTGGGATAATGTACTGAGATTCACCAGTCCCCTGTCTCCACCAGCCTCCCTCTGCCTTATTTTGGGGCTAATTCAATTTCCCTCAGACAGACTCTCACACGCTGACGCCGTCTCCATTTCAACGCGCAGCCAAACACAAGCATTCATTAATTAGTGGCATCGTTGTCTTTTAATTATGCATATGGCTTATTAGGCACCTCACCCATTCACCGAAGCCTTCCTGTCTACACTCCCCTCTGTCCCTCGCCGTGTTCATACGGGACCTTTAAACTTCCACCTGCAGATTATAGCTCTAATAAAGCTGTTATCAGCCCGTGAAGGAGATGGCGAACAGGTGAGAACGAAAGAGAGGGAGAGAGATGGCAAACGGGCGACTGAGGGTTCTGATATGTCAGCAACAGAAATTAGCTAACTGCACTCCTGACTGTGACACAGGCAGGAAGAGAAGAAACCCACCAACTCCCCTCTCTCTCTCTCTCTCTCTCTCTTTTCCTTTTCTTTAATTCTCCTTCTCCGCCTCTACAAACCACAGAGAGAGAGAGAGAGAGAGAGAGGGAGAGAGAAGGAGAGAGAGCGTCAGCCGGTGAATTTTTACAGCTCTCCAAAATCATTATTGGCAATTAGCGTTCGTCAGGGAAGACAGCAGCTGCTTGTAATTACAGGTAGCCCCTCATTACTTCTCAGTGTAGGGGAGAGGAGGCATGGGGGAGGGGGAGAGGGAGGGAGAAAACATGTTCCAGAGCCAGTGTTTATATTTATTTATATATTTCTGTGCCCGTGATGTTGAGCCACATAATGTATACCAGCTATAGCGGAGGGCTGGAGGCTTCAGCAGGTGCAGCTTGAGGAGAGGACGAGGAGGAGGAGAGAGTAAACTCATTGTAAACAGCCCACATTATCTTACAGATTTTGTGCAATTTGCAGTAGTGTTGTGGATATGATTGTATATACAGGTGTCGGTACGTGCTTATTTGTAGGTGGTTTAGTTATCATTTGCAACTACTTCTGCTTCTTATGAGCTACGTTTTTCTGAGTTGTTGTCCCCCTGAAGCTGTGAGATCTCGGTCTGACATAGCACAGGTTGAGGTTAAGATGACCTGACATCTTAAGGCACACCTCACTGTTACCGTGCCCTAAAAATCAGTCCCGCATTGGCACAGCGGTGTGTTCGGTGGGCCTTGGAGGCTGATATGGCTCAGTCTTGTAATCTATTCCACTAAAGGTTCGAGATAGGTTTATGTTAGGGCAGCGTTCACCTCAGCCCTTGCCTGACACTCTTGGCTGACTCATGCAGGAGTGGCTCCTGCCTGATGGGCTAGAAACTCCTTAGTAAAAGTGATTTAAGAAGCGCCACTCCTTGATAGAAGAGGTATTTCTACCTAATCAGCACGCTGAGGCTTAAAGCTGGCACAGGTTAAACAGTGCTTAATTTCAGAGTTTTATTTTTTAAATCTCAAGGAAAACCATCTCATTAAATGATAACTGGTGCCTTTGCACGAGTTCAGATTCAACCATCAAAGGGTTATATTTTCATACCTTTCGAGCTATGTTCATAATGTATTTGTGCTGCCCATTTATTGTTTTATATGAGCTCGGCAGAGCGAAATTGTCGAGCTTTCGAGCTCATTCTGACAGATCTGTCATGGCCATGTTTCATGGCCAAAAAAAATGTGATTTGTGTAAATGTTTGTACCGGACTGGGCAAGATTGACATTAATTCGACTGCATAGCTGAAATAGTTAAACCTTTACTCAAGAAGGTGGAGAGGTGTAGCTTTTACGAACTATAAAAGGAGATATTTCTGGGGGTGAAGGAGATTTGGTAAACACATACCTCAGGCAGAGGGCTAGACTCCTATGAATAGTTAATTAATACCATCTGAATGCTTTATATGCCCTAGTGACTGCAAGGCTTGAAATCCCACACAGAATCCGCCATAGCCTAGGGCAACAATCAAACCAATTAACCCAGGGCAGAAAACAGTGAATGTGGAGTGTGTATGCAGCTAGGTCATACAATATGGACCATTGCCTCACTAAGAGCAAGGTTAGGTTCAGGGGGGTGGATGCCCTGCTCCATGTCGAGGTGTAGTTTTCAACATGGAGGTCAGGTTTGCTACATGCAAGGCCTCTCTGCAAGATTAACAGAGGCCATGCTAATAGCAGCCAAGCATTAGCCTCTTAGCCTCTGCTGAGTGTTCGGCTTGTTCTCGGAGGAAAGGAATGTCAGAGTTTTTTTTTTCCTCTTTGTCACTGAACATAAATATTAGTCTCACTTACTGAGTTCGTCATGTTGGTTCATATGTTTCAAAAAGGGAAAAAAGTCAACTGTCAATCTTTTGCCCACTTCCGTGACAAGCCATCCTCCTTCATCTTCGACAGTTCACGATACCATTACTAAACAGCTATCTCTGCCAACAACATAAAGACCTAACCATGTCCTTGCTAATTCATAAAGAACTGCCATTTACAGTCTCTTTCAATAAACATATACCATAATTGTCTGTTACAAATAAAAAAAAAAATCTTTTTAGACCTTGAGGGTGTCTGCAGAGCTTTATTTGCTGCAAGTGTACTGGTATTTCTTTTCTGCACACACACACAGGCTCCTGCTCAGTTACAGTAGAACAACCGGCATCCTGGCAGCAGAATAGCTCACATTTGCGGGGCATTTCTCGTTTCCACTGTAGACCGTCCAACGCAAATACAAAGAACAACTGTCACATTCAAACTGGAGCTGAAATGACTGGCTGGGTTTTGATTCATCTTGTCTGTCCGGGTCCCTCTTTTTTATTCGCTGCCATGAAAAGTTGGAACTGTATGAAAACCCTGCGCTAGAGGGAGAAGATCAAGTGTGTAAGGATTTAACAGATGGAATTGGGACTAAATGAAGCGCTAATGCATGGATGGTATGAATTCAACGTGCAAGCTGTAGGTTGTTGAGAATTTTTTAGCAGGGACACGATGAGATGGTTTCTGTTCAAGGTGGAAGTTAGTTGTTGATTTAATTTCCACTTAAGAGTTGTAGAGAGTGTTTAAAAATATGTTGCACCATGTTAAAATTATATCTGTGATTTTACTTTTTCCAGCTCATAATTTGCAGAAACTCTTTCAGAAGCACAGGCATGATTCATGTAGTTTAGTCAACTTTCTTTTAAAGGATGGGTCAGTTTTTCCCCTTTTACATCTGTGTAGAAGCTGAGAACTAATACTAGCACTTAGTTTACATACAGAATGACTACACTAGAACAGCAGCAACTGCACTGTGGTTTGAATGTGTCACCTGTGTCATTTATTACTTGGTTAACTGTTTCATAGGAGTGGAATAAAGAGGAAATACCTGTTCAACTGTGGATGTGGATGATTTTTTTTTTTTTCAGTCTGTAAAGAACTTGTGAAGACAGTTCACATGTTGCCCCTGTATTTTTATGGTGCTGTGACTTTGATAAGGAGTACCTGATGTGCTACCATTGCGCAAAAATAGGGAAAACTATACTGTGTATGTTCTATATTTAATCAATTTTCAATTTACACAGAAAAAAAATTCCTTCTCACACATCCATACTAGGCTCCATGCTCTGTTCTCGAGAAAAGCAAGATCTTAATACAAACCCTTATTTGGATGCTCCTGCTGGTGGTTACTGTGGCAGCTTTGAGAAAATATTGTCTATTTGTTCTACTGACGCTCGCAGTGCTGCAGTGCTGCATTTTAAACTGTTGAGTCAGATTTCATTTACCAGCTCTTTCATCTGTTTTAACTCAGTGAGGCGAGGTATTGCACAGAGTGTGTCTGTGCGCCTGTGTGTGTTTGTGATTTAACATTGAGAATATGTGTGTAAATTTGCGTTTCTGAGTTTGTGTAGGCCAGACTGTGTGCCGTGATTTTGTTCTTGTTTTTTTTTTTTGTATGTGTGTGTGTAACCAAAAGTGTGCATGCGGCTCCCAACCCAGAGCTATTATGTGGAGACAGCAGGTATAATATCTGCAAACCTTTGCCGCTGTGCTGGATAAGTAATGGCCTCAAGACGTCACCTTTATCTGTAGCCACACTCCTGCAGCTGGGGCTGTGTATTCCCTGTCTCACACTCCCTTCATGATACACAGGTGTGGTATTATGTGTGTGTGCGTGTATGCCGGTTATCCCACAACACCTCCCCCTTGCTTATGTATTTGCCACACACAAAAGTGGTCATGAGGAAGGCAGATAGGGCCAAGACTGACACATTCATTTCCTTAACGGCCGTGGATGGGGTGGCAGTGCTGCTGCCTTTTTAAGCAGCTTTAGCTACATATTCCCTACAGACGTTGACATTAGGTGAGCGCAGAACGAGGCGCCACTGGGAGCATCCCATCATACCCTACAAACGGAGAAATGGAAGCCATGGTGGGAACAGATAGGAGGAAGGAGGATGGAGTGGAGAAGAAGGAGGAGGGCAAAATTTAGACAGAGACAGAGAAGGCAAAAGCAGAGAGATGCGGGAGTAAAGAGACAGAATGACGTGTGAGATAGATACGGAGAGAAAATTGAAATGAGACAGAGGGAGGGAGTGAGAGAGGTGAAACAAAGGAGGAGTTAGATGGGGAGTGAGTGAGCTTTGTGGTCTCAGGCTCCATGGGAGGTTCAGCCCAATCATTTATAAAAGGTAAATGCTGTCAGGACGCGGGGCGTTTAAAGGCGCGGCGCTGCAGGTGTGATTTATGCTCTCAGTACGGGGCTATAAATCACACTGCCTTTGTTTCCACAGGCAGCTGCTGCTGCCGTGTCAAGACATAAGCATCCCTGCCTCATCTATAGCAGGCACACACAACCAAACACACACAAACACACGCACACAGAGTGAGCAGCAATAAAGACAGAGCAAAGAAGCACGATGATGGGAATGGATGGATGGATTGAAGAGAAGAGAAACGGGTGACCGGTTGGAGTCTATCACTGAGATGTGTTGAGTCAAAGAGGTGTGGATTTGCTCACACGCACAGTCACACACAGCCATCAGTGCAGAGCAGGGAGAATCTAGTCTGATGCAGCACTCATGTTGCTCCATTGTTGTAATTCAAACAGTGTTGAGAAATGTGACCCGCTGTCCCCTGAAGTTGGACTTCTATTCTAAAAGAGAACAAATTTCTTGGAACTTTAAGCACATCCAATGAAACTGTTAATTGTTTTACTGGTCTAATACAGAGATGGTTGCAGCAGTAGATTATTTGAACATTTATTAGTTCAACTAAACAAACTTTTTACCACTTTCAGTCCAACGAACCTGGCCTGGCTCTACTCTCCGTCCTCAAATCTATATTCAATGGTGTCCTGGTGCAGGTTTTCATAATAACTACAGATATATGTGTTGTTAAGAATATACTGTAACTGTGTCAATAAAAATATTATATAATGCAAGGGCTTTCAATTCCCAATTCTGAATTTATTTATAAATTCTGTCCTTTTCAGTTGTCAAGCTACTTCATTGCAGAATGTAAGTTGTTGCATGAATGTACCATTAAGTGACAAAATGAAGGAACACCACTTTACCTCACTGTCTACCTTGTCAAACCTCAAATGTAATGTAGCACATACATAAGATGTAGAATAACTGTATAGTTTAGCAGTGACGTCTACACACAAACAGCCGAGAACTTCAGGTCTTGTGTTGAGCTATGATGACCAGGTTTTTACCTTTGGTCAGTAGTCTGTTCTGAATGGTCAAAAATGTGTTGAATGTTGAATGCATGTCCATTATCCTGTGTCATTCATGGGAATGAATGTGAAACTACAGATGACATGTTTCTTGATGCCATTGCAGACAAAATTCTTGTTCTTGTTAGCTCTCTTACCGCAAACAAAATGGATTTCTGGATTTCTATAGGCCTTTTTGTAGGATTCTGGTTCTTTTCACTGTAACAATGCAATCATGGTTATACAAGCATTTCTCTGGTGGATAACACAGTGTTTCTGTGTGGCTACCAATGTCTTGCCACAGTCACAAGCCAGAGCTTACAAGAACGCGGTGGTGAGGACATAGGCAGTATTGATATGATGGGTATGTGGGCGGGAATGGCACTTCAGCAAAGTCACAAGTCCCGCTTATGACAGTTACATTGTCAGAATTCTTAACTACATCAGATAAAGCTCTTTGTTCTTCTCGAAACAGCCATCACTTTTGATAGGGTATGAAATGGGTTCAATTTCTGTCAACTCTGACACGCACACAACGCAGGGTTAAACTGTTCGGGAAAAAAAAGTTAGAAACACTGTCTTGATCAGATTCTCCATGTGACAAAAAATTCCACCCTCTTATTATCTTCAATATTCAAAAGATTTCAGGACATATGCTTTGAGGTAGTAGTATAAATGACTTGTCGGTGTATCCTGAGTCAGTGAGTCCCTGCTTTTCCCTGAATGACTTTTAACAGTCCCCCGAGAATAAGCCTGAAAGTGTTGCAACCAAATTGTCGGGTTAGAAGATGAAGAGATCACTGGGAGGAGTAATAACAATAGCTCAGCTCAAGAAGTTTTTCAAGCTAACAAAGAGGATTGATTACTACCTTTACTCAAAGTGCAACCTATTTTGCATGCACTTTACAATACTGATGTTAGTGTAGAGATACTGGCACTTTCTGATGTTCCGGCATGATTAGTGTACATTGGCAGGAAGTTTTTATGTCATGATGTGGTAGATTGCAGGAAAATGTTACAGCATGAAAATCTGAAAATTGATTTGTGGCTGTGTTCACTGGAAGTATTGTGGTAATTTTATGTTAAAGACTGTGTGTGTGAGTATCCAAAAATCTTTAACAAGATTCTTTGGGGTTGTGGGAGGGCAACCAAAGCCTGCTACAGTTAATACTGGCGGCAGTGATGCCATCTTACATGTGTTTATATAATGGTGTTGTGTCAATAAATTTACTTGCATTTTCTTGACAGATGTCTGAATATATGTGAAAACAAATTGTATGGAGGATTGGACATAACACATGATTTTTTTTCTCAACTCTCTGTAGCCACATCATTATAAATCGAGTGAATAAAATCATCAAATTTGTAAATGTAAATGTATTAATGTTGTCATTTTGCTCTCAATTAAAAAAATCCAAATCTGTGGCATCTGTGGGATGTGTCAGTCTTGAAAGCGCCCACCATGGTTGTCATCTTTGATGTTTCCAGGATTTGAGTGTGGTTTAATAGCAGAGGAATTGTATAGCATCTCGTGCTTATATAGTCTGAAAATGCTTGAATGGTTTACAAAAAAAAATTGAAGTAAGTGTAAATAAGAAAGGAAATCCTCACATTTGCGAAGCTACAATCAGGTTTCAAGTGTCAGATTACCTTAATTACTTATGAAAATAGTCATTAAGTAATTATCCGACCAACTGATTTACTGGCTAATCATTTCAGCGCTACCTTATCCTCTTCTGCTCTTCTAGACACATTTCAGTTAAGGTTCCAGGAAATAGGACATACTGTACTACCACAAAAATGATGTAAAAACACTCCAAACACCAAAAGCAGCAGTTTGTCCTCACACATAATCAATCCCTCCACCCAAACCATATTTCACCCTGCTGCGCATCACTCTCAGCAGAAACCCAATTGTATTTCAGAGAGCGGTCAACAATGCTCTCCACTCAATACATAACACAAGCGTATAAATCACCTCAGAGAAGGCTCTCTGTCTCTGGCTGCGAGGGGTGGGGGAGGAAAATGGAGCTGTAATATGCGGCGAACACGTACAAGCTGACCTGAATGGCTGCTGGTATTCTGATTTCCCCCAGGAGCTCCTCTCTGGCCTGTGCCGGTGTTTTAGATTCCAGAGGGAGGCCATTAATGCTCAGCCTGTCGACCTGATCCATATGTATGGCTGGCTGTTCCGTTCTGTTCAGCTCCTGCCTCCCTGCCTGCCTACCTGACTCTCACAAGGCCTGCTGGAGCCCAAATTGGTTCCCTCGTCCTGCAAAGATAGAAAAAGAATAGCGGACATGGCCGACACAAAGGACAAGCAGGATGGTTATACAAGGTGATTACTCAGACTGTGCGTCTGGATGTCTAGCAGCAGCTAACAGACTTTATGTGCAGATGGAGGAACACAAACGGGTTCCTGTCCTTTTAAATCTGGGACCAGTTGGTATGGGACATGACTGATTACTCTACTGTCCTGTCAAACAGACCAGTTACCCCTCTTGACACTGCAGACTGTACTACAAACTGGGAAATGGAAATGCTTTTTACAGCAGCAATTATCCCAGGCTTGTGAGGTGAATATAGCATATCGGTTTATTGGTTGCTCTTTTCTTACCTTTCTCTCTCTCATCCCCTCTTCACTCTCCAATGCAACAGGATCTGATTTGTCTGATATCCTTTTAATGGTCACATACACTTAGGCACAGCAATCTCCAATTGGCCAGCTGCACGGAGTGCAGTTGAACAACGTCTAGACAGTCTAATTAACAAATCATCTCTGAAACACTAATAACCCTACTTGGTGAGAGAAAAGAGAAAATAGAGAGACTAAAAGAAAGGACAATTGATTAACTGTATGATGCACATCTGCGTCCTTTAGTTGATTCACAGGTTAAAAATAATTTTTTTTTCTCTTGACATCAGTTAAAAATGCCAGTAGTGGAGAGTCTCTTTGTCTTTCTGATACTGGGAGCTGTTTTAGCCTGTGTTAATATTAAAAATTAATAAAGCCAGACCAGAAAATAAAGTGTTCTGTCCAGATATAGCCGGCTCTCATCGTGTCCATTTAGCACTCCGCATGAGTCTAAGTCATCTTCTGGAACAAATAGTGAGGCCAGCTTATATCCCAATACATCCCGTCACATTATGGTGCGAGACAGAGACAAGGTCTGTGCAAGATCGAGGAAGGGTGAGTAGGATAGCCTTTTGAAGATTTAATTATAATCCTTCTGTTATGGCTGAATGTACTCAATCACATGGAACAAATAGTGTATATTCTGTTCTTTTCTCTGCCACTGCAAGACAGAAATACAGATAAATTAGGCATTATGTGATCACCAATATATACTGAAAATATTTTACATGTCTCAAAATATTAGAGTGGATGCCGGATATTCTGAATATAACATGCTGCCTATGTGTGCACGGAGCGCACATCCAGGTCTTCCTCAGCAAATAAAACTGCAGTAAAAACTGTGAGAGCTTGGAAGCTGAACACAAGGACAAAAGGATTGCAATGAAAGTGTACTATTCATTTTGGCTCTTGAAAAATATTAAATTAATTGTGTTTAACTGACAGCATTTTCCAAAATCCTCTCATACTTGAAGTTTTGAAGTATCATAACAATAAATGACACACAGCTATTCCTAAATGTTTGAACATAGAAATTCCTTTTTAATCATCAGGCGACCCCCTCTTTAGGATTATGATTGCTTAAGGCAGAAACATAGTAATACAACATAGTAATGAGAAACATAATAATATTGTGTGCTTTTTTAAATACAATGTTATTGGTTGATTTAACTGTTCCGAATGAAAGTGTCCACATCAACTAATAATGAGCAAAAATGTTGAATATGGAAACTAATTTGAAACCATTTGTTCACATGAAGGGAGTAATGACAGTAGACATTGTAGACTTTGCATTTTGTATTAATTTGTATTAATTTAAGGCTTAAAATGAAATGACTGAATTATAATCAAACAAAGTGAGAACAGTTTGAAACAGAGTAAAAGATTATTGAATTAAATGTCCTAAATTCACATAAATATTCCCTATTCCTATACCTAGTTGAATAAATGTTCTTATATGGATTCAAGCTCCAAGCACAAATTTGAGTATAAGGCAAAAAGTCTTGACTGAAAGGACGCTTTACCCCCCAAACCTGACGACCCTGGTCTAACACTTTTTGAATTTGATTTAATTTATTTATCTATTTTCATATAACACTTGTTTTATAGTATATAATGTCGCTGACATACTGTACGCGCTTATCTGTTTCACTTTGATTATCATAATTGTCATGAATCTAAAACAATTAAGATTTACAAGTCTTTTGCCAAGTGGAAAAATAAGGCTCGATGATTGGCTGAGAAAATCATCAAGGAACAGTTTGCCCATCACTTGTTGTTGGCGAGGGGTGTATTCCTAATTTTGGCAGTCTACAAAGAGTCGACAGCCTTCCAGTCGACACTTGGGGAATAAAAGTCCTTCTTTTTTTTAAGATGTGTGATTTTGTATTTAATTTCAAATTGTTCCTCTCAAATTTGTCATCTGTATTTATGCATTTCAATTTTTTTTTAAATTGTTTAATATGAGCATTCATTTTGAAATATATGCAATTCATAGACGTTTCCTGCTGGCAAAATTGTACGACATATGCGGTTTTCTCTTCACGGTTATGAATGATGGAAGAGTGATGATGTCTCGCTCTAGGTGTTGAATTTTCCTGCCTCTGAGTCTCCAGTGAATTACCCTGTCAGACTTTCATTAATGACAGCTCTAAGCCAGAACATGTGAAGAACACACACAGTGGGACAAAGTAACCTACAGTATCTCTCTCTTTTCTCCCACCACCTATCTTCCTTCCTTCTTATCTTCCGTCTGTCTATCACCCTCTCTTCACCGTGTATAAAACCCTAGTAACTCTTTACTTTTATAGTGCTTAATGGAAGTCTCTCTTTTGCATAATGTGCTTAGGAGAGTGTACCAACAGTGTGTAAGAGCAAGTGTGCAGATGTGGCTGCTTGCTTTGACATCGTAGCTGCCTTGTATTCTACATTAACTTAGTGTAATCAAAGGATTTTCACAGACGCACCATTTTATTGTTTACCCTTCTTAGACTTTTCCATAGTTTACTGCACACTGGAATAAGGCCATCCTAAAGCAAAGTGTTACCAAGACGATCCCTAAAGCAAGAGCTTTGAGAGCTATAATGCTTACACACTATCATCCCTGGTTAAAAACAAGGGGATTTATCAGAGATGTCTCTGCCTCGGCTGGGGCTAGGGGGACCAAATTACAGCCCCAGTGTCTGGTTGGAGGCAGAGAAGGAAATAGATGGGTCTAGATATAATGGTGATGGCCCCTGGGTGGTACTCCTGTGAGGGAGAAAGAAGAGATTAGAGTGGAGGTGTGAGCACGCAGTAAGATTACATTTTCCCTCTTTTTAATGGATAAGTGCTTCTTTTTTTTTTCCTATTTCACTCCCACTATTCTGCTTCTGTTTCACAGTGTTCCATCTCTCTCACTGCCCTCCGTCACCACACACATGCAAAACACGCACACATAAGAAAGCATACACATGCACATACATATGCACATATGCATGCACACACACACACACACACACACACACACACACACACACACACACACACACACACACACACACACACACACTTCTCCTCTCTCCCTCTGTCACCCTCTCCCTCCGTCCTCCCTCACTTGATCCTTACACCTACGTGCTACAGATGGTTTCATTTTATAAGAGATAAAACCACATTTGGTGGAACTGATTAAACAGAGGGAACAACATCCCCATCTGCCATTTATTCCAATCTGAAATTGCTTGGGCAGATGCTGACATCTTTGGAGATGATTGATTCACCCCGTCTGGCCAGAGAGGAGTGGAGAGGAGAGTGGAGCTGGATCCTCCCTGGGGCTGCAGCTTCCTGCCGCCCTGCCATGGCTCCACCACAGTGTCACTTCAGCAGCGATGGAGCCCCCAGCCCCTCCCCCCGATCTCTTGTCTCTAGCAAGCTGCTGCAATCAGCACAGGCCCTGATTGGACTTGGGCAGGTGAGCGCAGTACACTTTAATCATGGGGCCAGTACATGCCAGATCATCCCCTCTGTACTGGTGTGTGACTGTGTGGTGGCAGAGTGGGTGGCTGATCTGTGTTTGTGTGTGAGTACATCAAAGGGTCGGTTCATCCAAATTACAAACAAACATATTTTCTCACCTACCTCTATCTAGCCATGCAGACAGTTTGGGTTTTATTTGCTTTCATTTGAGATATCTGAGACTTGTTGTCTTCCCCAAGAATACAATGGAGGTAAATAACATTTTTTTTGTACTTTTCACAGTATTGAAAAATTACATTTAAACAAGTGCTCCAGCAGTGCTGGGAATATCATTATGTTTGCAGGTATTTTAAGTAGTAAAATTAAAATTTTGACCTAATGATGGTACTAGATGAAAAGTCAGTTGATCAGCAAAGTTTTTAGAGTTCATTCTGAGGGGGGCATGAATGCGTGTACCAAATTTCATGGCCATCCATCTGATAATTGTTGAGATACTTCACCCAAAGCCACAAATGTGAACCCATTGGTGCACTGCAGGAAGAGTCAGCAGAACAACAGCATGTAGGATTCATCCTCTGGGGACCACAAATTCCTGTACAAATTTTCAATAGTTTCTGAGATATTTTGATCTGAACCAAAGTGGTGGATCAGCTGGTAGACCAAGATTGCCCAGCCTAGAGTCATGCCGCTAGCAGAGCTTAACATTCAACACTAGTGTGTCTTTCCATGAACAATATTAACATTACTCTGGATAATCCACATGCCTTACTTTTTAACCGTTTTCACTGGAACTCCTTTCTACCAAAGAGTGTTCTGTGTATTATCACCGATACCAGAGACACTAATTCTGGAAATTAGTATTACTGGTGGATTTCCCAAATGAAATTTTTCAATGCTACAAGCATCATAAACGAATACTTTTTCAATCAAAATTTTTGCACATAGAATCGTGACTTTCTGTACGGCTAGATATCATCAGAGTTACATGTAAGTGAGACTCTCACTGTCCCAGCAAATACCTTTGGCCCACATTAATCACTAACTGTTTACAGCAATTATCATCAAGCTGGGACTTGAACCTGCCTGATGTATTGTAACCTTTGATTAAATTATCAAAGGTGTTTTCACATTATCCTGTTTGTGAACTTTCCTGATGTAGCAGAATGTGAACAAGAGTTGTTGCCTTGCTCACTACCAGTGAGCTAACGTGAACCAACAGTTATATGAAAAGAATACCAATGGGTCCCTGATGATTAGATATTCCACTCAACCTTCATCTAATCAACATTTATAGTGTCCTGCCTTTGGAATTACACTGCCCTCCACTAAATCGACGCTGCATCATCACTTGTAAACACTCAAGCATTTTAAGATGGAAAACTTTTCCTGCAAAAGTGCCATCAAAGCCAGCGGTGTGTGAGTTCGAGTGTGCGAACAAATGCGCATAGTCTCATAAAAACTGCTGAGCTGGGCTCTTCAATGCAATCAGGCGCCGGTCTCAGCTCATATACTTGTTTGATGATAATCGAAGACGGAGGGAGAGTGATGGAGCTCTCCAAGGGACTGCAGTGATAATTTAGCTCGGGGAGTGGGTGTGAATCATCGTGAAAGCGGGGGAGGGGATGGGAGGGGTTTGGGGGGGGGGGGTAGATGCATCATTACGGTGGGGGAAGGGGGGATGAAGAGATGGAAAAGAGGGGAGAGTCCCCAGGGACTTAGATCCATCAGACAGCACTGCTGTGGCCTCGACTGCGGCATCGACCCGTAGGACAGCAGCCTAAACCCGTCTATCTTTCTTTCTCATCTCTCTCCCTTTTGCAAACTGTTGGTCTCACTATTCCTCTATCACTGTGGTTCATAGTAGTCTCTCTCTTTCTCTCTTTCTCCCTCCCTCTATCATCGGGCATGTCATTCCACATCAGAGGCCTCATCTCTCCCTTCTCCATGTCTCTCCTAAGCCTCTTGAAGTATGAACGGGCCTGAGAATGGCAAATGAATTCCCAATCTGAATGCATACTCTCACCCTCTCCTTTCTCTGCCGCCCTCCATCTCTCGCCTCAGGCTACTCATTCTACCTCTCCTCCCCTCTATCCTCCTTTCCTCCTCCACTCCCCCCACACCCATGGCAAAATTCTGATGGGATTGAGAGCAAATTGCTCACCCCTGGAAACAAGACACAGAGCAACATAAAAGGAAAAAAGTGAATTGTTTCAGTTAGCTGACTGCCATTTTGCATGACTGTGTAACATGACGAACAATGTGTGCTCTAAAACATAGCCCTAGCATGCCCTACTTCTCCCAGTGCAATAATCCATTACCAGCTACATCCACGCCTTTTCAAGAGTTTCAGCTCCCCAAGGCTTTGACTTTGGACAGGCAGAGGTTAGAGGAAAACAACCTGAAAACAGCCTTATCTCCCAACACACGAATGTTTGTTAAGGCTCCCCATTAAGTCTCCCCCTGAATTTGCATATTAATTGCATTTTGGCTCTACTTCCCTCCTTTAAGGCTGCTGTTTGTAGGTGCTTTATTTCTTTGAGAAGACACAGACGTCCGCGGGGAGCTCACCTGCAACAGAGGACAAGAATTGAATTCCGCAGGAAATTGCTTTAACTTGAGTGTAATCGAATTTGCACCCACACACACCTTGACTTGAGGACCTGGAGGGCATGCATGCATGTGGATGTACATGTACCGTACAGAAAAATACACAAATTAACACACAACAAACTTATCACCCAGAAAAAAAAACCTAAACCAACCTTAGGAAATGAACGCAACTACATTATGGAAACTCAGATGGATGTTGTTTTCAAGCTCTCTGGCTGCCCCAATACCGCTCACGTCTTACTTATTTTTCCATCGCTTTTTTTTTTTTTCTTGTTTACTGCTTAGACACCAGGGCTCTGTTTGACAGCTTTCTCAACAAATGTTTGAAAAGATGTGAAAGTTTTAATGACTGGATTGAGTAGAGGATAAAGGAACAGCTGGAGATTCTGTAATGTAGTGGCTATTCTTATATAGGAGAGGTACACTCAAGCTGTCTCATTTGAAAACCAGCATTGCAGTTTTATCCATTCTTAAGAAAAACAGGTGATTGAGCATTCTCTCATCCCCATCTCCAAAACAATGTGACCATATGGGACTTATTTGAATATGATGTACTGAATGGCACTCTATATGTGTGATATCACATTATGCAGAGTGGGGCCATTTATTATTTTCAGTAATAGTAGTTTAATAATAATAATATTAGTTTCATCTCACAGATTATGATTCACACGGATTTTTTCCACAAGCTTGGTTGCAGTAATAGCGGGCCATTTAATAGAAAAAAACAGACACTGACTGTATTAGCTGAAGAAGTCATTATTTTGATTATTATCCACTGCCAGTAACAATGTTTGTGATGATCTGTATCTTGAACACAACTATTATATTCCTGAGATACAACTAAATTCCACCACAGGAGACTTGGTTTAATGGTAATGGTCCTTCATTCAACTGAAAATCTAATGATCTGCACTCAGCCCATTGGAGTAACTCAGTTCCGGGGCATTGATTTCCTTTGTGTTGCAGATTGATCTGTGGCCTGTTAGATCTCAATATGTCACAGCCTGACTGCAGAAACGCCACAATAAAAAACAGATGCATGAACACGTACAAGAACAGAACAGAGAAGAATAGAAAAGGTGTACAGTGGATCAAATATCATGAAAAACATTCTGCTTAATCCATACTTCAGCATGTATCACGGACTAATGCATACATGTTCTAAATGAAGTACATCATGGGAATATCTAATGACAGTTTCATGTTTGGACACTAACATGATAATTAATGTTCTGCTACGCCACTGCCCCTAATGCTTCTGCCCTCTCCACTGTGAATAATATGAGAGCAGTAGCCTGGGAGAACACTGAGTCTCATTACGGCTACCACTGCAGTGGACCACTCCCCAGATCTCCCTATAGCAGCATCATCTCCCTTCATGCACAGAACCACAGCCCCCTTAGGCAGATGCACACAAGCGTGCATGCATGTGCACGCACATACACATGCACAGATTAAACCCTTCATCTTTCTATTAGCCATTTACTGTAGCATCCTTCTCTTAATATGGTTGTCTGATTTCTCTGTCTCATCTGTGCTAATTCAGACTGGGCGCAGACCCCCAACAGCATGCGCCTGAGAGAGAAAGCCATCAGTGTCTCAGTTTTTGGGGCGTTTATCAATGAGGAAAGATACAAACAAAGAAATGCACAGAGACCTTCCAGTGCAGTACATGTGACATGCATGAGCCCCGCAAGAGCCTGCATGCCTGTGTGCGTTTTTGTGTGCATATATGACTCTGCTTTGAGGAGGTTTCTATGTGATATGTGTGTATAATGTGTTCTAAGGGGTTCGGCAGGCACGCAATGGGACGCGTAGGGCTGCTCTCCCGCAGATGCAATTAGGCTAAATGGGATTATGCCTATCACATTTCAGACAGGCCGGCCCCACAGCCACCTGGGGGAGAGGGTGATGGGTGGAGGAGGAGGAGGGGGGGTGATGAAGAGGGATAGAGAAAGGGGGAAAGGGCTGGAGAGGTGGAGAAAATGCAGAGATGGGAATGTGGTCTCTTAGAGACAGCATCCACTGTAGTTGTAATGCAGACTGTAGCAGAGCACACTGATGCTATTCCGAAGGAGAAACCGTGTCTGGCTTCTTCATACAGCGTGTAAAAGGTATGTGACAATAGGAAGTGTAAAACAGAGTATGTATCCGAGGATTCAACATATTTCTGACCCAGCATATAGTGGCATCGTATGCTGTCTTTGATGTGATGCACTGTAGTGAACCCCCTCTGGTATCAGGCTAAATGTCAGGACCAACAAAGAAACTGAGGGAGGGGAGGCTGACATTTTCACACCGGATGACTGTGCCCATAGGTTCTCATAGTAGCGGTTCTTTATTGAACTGTGTGGTCACCGGGTGAAGGAGAGGACACCGATTACGCGGAGAAGCCGAACACTGTGCTTAGCCACTAATTTTTCACAAGTAGCTGTATTTTCTGAAGGGCTTGCATGGAATCAAAGTGCTGCATTCATAAAAATAGAAAAGAGGTTGTTTCTCTGTGTTTTATGTGTGACAAACTTGTCTCTTAATATCTCCATGTCTCATACAATTCAAAACATTTCAGTTATACAGTAGCAGTTTTGCAGCATAGCATACTGAATGACTCTACTAATACTAGTATATTAAATCTAACTTTTGCACACACAGTATTAAACATTAGAATTCAGAAAGACACAACAGATATCAAACCTACTAACAATACCAGAGAAAACAACTGTAAGCTTTAGTTTAGCAAGAATATTAGATTGATTAGCAGCTAGTTAGCTAGCTAGCTATTAATTAACAACCCCATGAAACAGATTCCTGTCTTAGCTAGAACGAACCGAATCTTGAAATCTGAACCTGTATCTGTGGAGAGTCTTAGGACCTATTCACATGTTATAGATTTTTCTATGGGGAATCTATGAGGTGACATTTGGCAGAGTCACTGTCTTGACATGGTGATATGCAGCATTAGGAAAGAGGCCAATCTTTGTCCCTCGTTTCCACTTTAAGCGTAAGCTTAAAATGGCCTCTGTCAGAAATGAAAGGTCATGGGACTTAAGGTTTAATGAAACATGTATAACTCCTTTCTGTACCACAGCTCACACACACACACACACACACACACACACACACACACACACACACACACACACACACACACACACACACACACACACACACACACACACACACAAACACACACATTTGGGCTGATGGTGGACCTTCCTCACCTACATTCATCCATCCTTGGCAGAAGCAGAGCAGAGAAGGGCACAATGCCGCCATCCTCTCAGTCTCCCACGCTCACTCTCACATTAATCCAAAGGGACATGGATGTTCCCAGCTCAGCTCGCAATTCACAGTCCTCTGGTGCCAGCTGTGTTTGGGACGGACCCTGTTGGCCTGCCTGTCCCTAATCACACACTGTCATTGTTTCTTTGGCCTTGTAAACACCAAGCCTGCTACAGCTGATCAAATCCAGGGTCACATGCGTTGAGACTGACATGTAGAGATGCATGCACGCATACCTAGACCTGCACAAACACACATATCCCAGTTCTCACTTCTATGCATACGAATTCACATTCTCTGAGGCAAACATGCAGACATTTTTAATGCCAGCATCAGACACAACCTTTTTCATACTTATTTTTAAATTATGTAATTTATTGATCAAATCTAAAATTAATTCACAAACACTTCACAGTAATCACGCAGGGCAAACTAATACATATAATTTCAACCTTTGTGCCAAACTCCATGCAGATTAGGATGGTATAAATGCTATACAAAGTGCACCTGTATGAATTTTCTGTACAGAATGGATTTTGACTATACCGTGTTGACTGGTGGAGCCCTCACATATCTAAAGTGGCAATGAGATTTGCCGCAGGCTTCGTCGTCATCAGCCTGCACCAGCGAATGGTCTGTTTTGCTTAGAAACGAAGAAATGGCTGAAAGCGCTGCAGACGACGAAGAGGATGAGGAGTAGATATAAAAGGCCAGTACAACTTCCATTATATTGACAGGTTTCGGGTTTAAAAAGTCAGACATTGAACAGAAAACGATAATCTGCAAATTATGTTGGACAAAAGATGATCTTAAAATACCTCTGTACTATGTGAAATATGTTCTCGTAATGCAGTTAAGTGTGTCATTTGTGTTCAAATTTTAAGAAAAACTAATATACTGGGATGCATACCGTTAATGTTGTGGCTTCAAATTATACCATGATATGAATTTTAGGCCATACAGCCCAGCCCTGATGCAGGTAATGACAATAACTGCATTTCACATGCTGGTTCCCTCTGGGATGGATGCTTCATGACAAGCCCATGTGAATGTGCACACAGTGAGTGTGTACATTTGTCACTGCCTGCAAATAACTGTCTGTGTACGACTGGACCTCTCTTAATGATGAGTGATACAACGTTAGTGGTTGACCACTGAGAGAGACTACAATTATGCTCCTGAACATTGGGGGCTGGGGGGTGCGGGGGGATCTGAGACTGAGGGGGGTAAACTGGAGAGCTGTGATAGGATACAGCCCATTAATTATTGAAATTGCTGACGTTATGACAAATGGCGTTGTCCTAGCCCTCACTGGTGCCCGTGACTTTTACAAGGCCAGCTGGGCAGAGTCTCAGCATTTCTACTGTTAAACCACATATGCAGGTTTTAAATCTGTGCTGATATTTTTCAGGCTAAGGGAAGTGACAGAAGTTAGATTAAGCAGCTGGAGTAAAGTATTTCTTAACCTCTGCTCATTCACATTGTAGCTGAAACTGAAATCCTCCTTGAGAACCTCCATGCAGGTTTACTGTTAGTTGAGTAAGGATGCGTGTAGGTTAGACGGTAAGCACGCCAGTGTGAGAGTCGGCTACACCTCACTTAATGGTGTTTTTGCGATGTGAGGCCAGCAGAGAAAGAAAAGCACAATTGTGCTATGTTTGCACTGTGTGGGACGGCCTCCTGCTCGTGACGTGTATGTGGTCAACTGTGCCCTGAGGAGGGGTCCACGATGAATTGTGGGTTAAAACCCAGGAGGCTCTGGAGTGTATACAAACCCAGCAAATTCTTCCTCCCATGCTATGAACACAAAATACTGCACCTGAAACAGTAAATAATCTGTGTTTTTACCCAAAATCTGAACTGCTCTCCACTGTGTGCTTGTGTCTATCTATGTTTTTCTATTTCTTTGTCCGTGTCTCAGCCTGTCTACAGTCTGTTGTGAGCAATCTCTCATAGATGCATTATTTCATTGTTCATCTTTATCTGACTGCACCTAACATTTAAACACGTCCAACACACCCAGTGAGAAAAGTAAGTGAGTATAAATGTGTAAAACAAAGCAAGGGAGAGAGAGTTCTCAGAGCACACGCTGTAATTAATACAAGTGGTTCTTGTTTGGTTTGTCTAAAATAAGCCCCATTATTACAGCTGTTAACCTTTAATAGTTATAATGTATCACCTGAAGAAGTTCATCTTTATCACTAGTTTTAATATCTTGCAATAATGATTCTCTGGTGAATTGCGCAGGGCTATAGTTTTACTAATTTAAATTACTGAACAACTAGGTACCACATACTGAATAATGACTCTTCAATGAGACACTTAAGATTGATCAAACTGGGACTAGAATAATAGCACCATTTATGAGTCAAATGTATGGTGACAAGTCACAGAGGGCATTCTCGGTGTATTTGTCTCCTGTGGTGTTTGCCTGTCTTGGAATAGAGTGAATGTCTGTGAAGGGGCTAGGGTCTGCAGGCCTTATTTCTTTGCTAGCTACACTGTCGTTAATGGCTATCCCTGTAGGTACAGCCTGCTGCCAGCTGCTGCTCTGGTCCTCTGGAAAAGAGGCTGGCAATTAGACCTTGCACTTAAAACAAGGTAAGTCAGGACCTTTTAATGGTGCACTATTTCTGCGCTCCCACACATGTGGCCGCTTAGGTTTTTGCTGCGCCAGAGAACTCTGTGGCACTGAGGCATGGAGGTTACTACATCCAAGTAACTGAGGTGGTGTATAGCTCGGTAATGGTGCAGAATTGTCCTGCAGAAATAGCTTTTTGTGAAACTGCACATGGTCTGCACTTTTATTTTCCACTAGAAGCCATTTGTTAATAGGGTTTATTCTTTCATGATCTCTAAACCAACTGGTGATTTAATATCGGCTCCAATTTCAACACAGAAGTGTAATTTTTCTTGCCCATAAAAAGGGTGCACTGCTGGAAAATAACATAGCTCACATTATATATAAGAACTACAGGGCTACTGCTGCTGCGTGTTAGCTCTGTATTGGCTCCCTGGTGCTTTCTGTCTGGAAGGGGTGAGGTTAAATTTCTAATTCTGTCCTTCCTCTCATCACAGACCTTGATAAGATGGAGGAGAAATGCTGCCTGTGTTTAGACTGCGGCACCTTGTTTCCTTGGCCCTTACCCAGATAACCATGAGTCTATACGGTGATGAGTAGAAACCGTTGAACACATTGACATGCATGCTCTCTCTGTCTATCTTTCTCTCTCTCTTACACACAGAGAAATACACAAACATACACACTGCACGAAGGGGCCATTTGAACACGAGCATGGAAAGTAATTATTTACTGTTTCACAAATAGAACAGTGTAAGCTGCAATAAGAGGGATAATATCCCTGCTATTTTCTGCTGTGTTTAAAGAAAAAATATCTTATGAGTGTAGAACCTCGCATCTGCCTATTTTCAAATATCTCTAATTTCCTTTCTTCTGTTGATGTGATCCTTTTTATAGCGATGGAGTTTGACAGCAAAATATTTTCCACCAAAATATTTTTAAATATGACTGGGCTTTTCAGGGAGTGGCATTGAGTGAGAAAAAGAAGGCTGATGTTGTCTTAGTGAAATCTACATGTCTGCCAGGTCCTTCTGGACCAGACTGGAGAGATTCACAGTCATCCATACACAGACGTCTCACACAGACGTAAAGGCCATTGGACTTAGACTCTGGTCAGATGGTGCAATCAGACTGCCATCTGAGGAGGGGCTATACATGATAAATGACAGCTTTCAACCTGGCCAATCTAAAAAGATTATTTTGGCTGCATCCTCCCCCAACCAGGTGCAAATGTGTAAAATGGGCCGACTATGTAAAAACCATACAGTCACCTGCTTTATGCTGCATATTCAGGGCAAGATAAAATCTTGGAAGGAACAGTGAGAACTGGATTCAGGGTTTCGTTATGTTTCAGTTATCTTTTGAAAACTTATTTAGAAGTTTATGGAATTTTTTTTAAAAGTCTAATCAACATATTCTAAGTGGCGAACGATTATATTAGTACTATTAGTACTATTACTATTATATGGATGCTGTCAATTTTAATCAGTGATAACTCTCAGTATTTTGTCTTCTGCCGGGCCAGAAGGAATCTCAAATATGCAGGTAATGTTGATGTCTACTTGCATTTACGTGAGTGTGCATGGATGCATACTGAGCACACATGTAAGTGTCTGCAAGAGCTTTCCGTCTTTTGTTCTCCAAGAGATAAAGAGCATCCACTGCTCACTAACAAACACATAAATATGCATTAATCTGTTCTGGTTGGGCGAATCTGAGGAACTGTCAAGCGTCAAATGTAAAGGTCATGCTTTGCTAGCTGTAAGGGGAAAATCCTGGAGACCATGGTTAGGGCACTATTTGAATAAACTATGCAAGGATTTACAAGAAGTAACCTTCAGGGATAAACACGCCCCCTTCCCTCACCAGGGAATAGCTACCATTATGAAGGCGATCTGTCACCAACTTCACCATACTGGATCACTCTATAGATGTCACACAGATCAAGATAAATAGTCAGCTGGTGAGCACCAGTATGTTTTTTATTGAGAGTAGATTTAGTGCCTTTAGATTTATGTGTCAGGTTATACTCAGATGCGTCAGAAAATGTATCCCCTCTCTATTCAGACATATTGCTTTTTACATAATTTCCACATCGTTTATTAATTAAATGTATCGCTGCAGTGAATAATATTGTGTATGGAAACAGTGTGCACAATGGATTACCTTTTGAATTTTGAACAAATAGCCCCCACTCCAACCCCCACCCCTCTCTTTGTAGCATGACAGCCGAGCAGAATTGTGGCAGGTGGAGGTCTTTCAGGCAGAGCGAGGGGTGACCTTGCCACTTCCTCTGTAGAATTGGTTTGGTTGGTAACACAGAGCCAGGTTCCAGAAATGTGCTACAGCCCTACAGACAGGCCTGGTGAACAGAGGGCCATTCCCAGCACCAGCCTCATGCCCAGCCCCATGGCAGCAGATGCCACATGGTGGCCCCAGAGCCTTCAGCCGACGAGGAGACGTAGGCAAGCGCCAGCCGGGTCACCAAAGCCCATGTCCATGTCATGCACAGAGAAGGCCTTCTCAGCAGGCAGGCAGGCAGCCTGCCGTCCTCTCCTGTCCCCCTTTCTTGGAGGCCAAGTGTAACAGCTCGTTTGCACGTGCTTTGTGTAGATTAAAGCAAGAGGGTGTCAGGGATAATTAAAAGTAATAGAGCTTAGCGCTTTTTGGATTAGTGTTCTAGACATTAGTGTTCTAGACGGTGATACTACTGTCTGGGTAAGTGTGTTTATTTATGTGTGTTTCCTGTGTGTGTGTGACTGTATATGTGCCCATATGTCTGTACCTATAGTATTTATATGTGTTCCTTTTCAAATTTATGTTCACAAAACAGACTGACATGTGATACATAATGTTGAGAGCTAATGATAATGTGTCTTGTCCCAACCTTGTGAGTGTGTCTGAAAGAAAACAAGACAGCAAAGTCCTCTCATCCCATTAAATCTGTTCTTCAATCACGCAAATGGTTGCCTGGCAAAGTTAATTGTGACTATGCAGTAACTCACGTAAAATGCATAACAAAGACAGAATAATTAATATACAGAGGATATGTAAAAAACATGATGCATAATTGACATGGTTTTGCTCTGTCATTTCGATCATCAATCTCTCCTCTCAAAACAACCTTATAAATAACTCTGCTTTTTTTTTAACTCCCTGTAAATAGCTGTTTTGTTGGTTACGTTGAGCCTGTGACAAACAGGATTCTGAAATTTGTGTTTGGTACCGAACATAGCGAAAATGAAATAGCTTTTCTTCATTGCAAAATAACACTCTGGTCTCCACAGTACATTTTATTCTTAGTCAGCTACTTTATGATTATTGTCAATGTTTCCTTCCTCATCAATAGACTGCATATTGTCAGTGTTTAACGTTTGTATTTGTGAATTTGGTATATATAAATGCAGTTAACCAGTGACTATTAAAATTCGAAGTTATTTTTCTGTAGCTTTCATGTATCACATTAGCTACTGTAATAAGGCCGATACAATTGCTAGTCAACAAAAAGAAGAAAAAGATGTTAATATCTTCTGAGGAAATCAGCTGCAGACTGAAATGGGAGGAAATTACATTTTGTTACAATCCCTGCTCTTGGCACAACGAAGGCTATGCTCAATGCAGTGTTTCTGGAGAGTATTCTTTCGAAAGTTAAACCCTACAGAATTCTCTGGAAATTATTTAAGTGGTTCTTTAAGAAAAACGTATTATAATAGCATGCACAGTAAAGAGCTAAAAATCAAAGGTCCATCCACTCTACCCTAGATTTAGATGTCAAACTTTTTTGGGCAGAACAGGGTGGAACTTTAAAAAAAACCAAAACATTTATACTTGAAAAAAAAAAAAAAAAATCTTTGAATAAAACAAATGGGGGGCTACAAAGGAATATTTTAGACCAAAAGGTCATTTATCAGAAACATTTAGAAATATTGTGCTTAGATGTTGAAATAGACTCACAGCACATTATGAATCAGCTGATATTTATCTGAGGTATGCACTTGTGAATGCTTCATTTAGCAAGAACAGTTATTAGAAGGTTCCACTGGACTCAGTCAATTTAGACATCATTCAGAGAACACAAGTCTCTACTTGGATGTTTAAAATACCTCTTTCCATAATAGGATCTTTAGTAGTGACCAAGACAAGAGCAACATATTTCTGGACTAAAGAGAGATACTCTCCATCCTTGTTCATTCGTGTATGTACTGTGCATATATTCCAAATCAGATTGGAGCCATGCAATTTTCTTGAATGTGCTCTCTCCCATCATAAAAGCATACAGGAGGATTAAAATGCACAACATAATGAAATTAGAGGGGACAAAATTACTATTTGGACTTGGTACAGTAATAGCATGATGAATTATGGCACATTTTCTTCAGGGGACATTGCTTGAGGAAATGTTGTAAAAGACCCATGGGAACCGGTAGTCATCAATCACACATGGTGTGGCTGGGGGTGTTGTGGTGGCCCTGAGGACTTTGGTCTGCACAGCAGCCAGTAATCTAAATGGTGACACTGAGCTCCAAGGCCCCATGGGGCTGCCCGCTCTGTCGCCTGCAAAGAAAACAGATCAGGGGAGAGGGATCAAGGTTTGTTTTCTCGATTTTCTAGGTCATTATTTATTATGTGAAATATCAACGTCCTTGGCTGCTGCATGGGATCTTCTTCCCCCCAATTGACAGATCTCATTATAAGATAAACGTGACAAAGATAGCTCATAATGCTTCAGAGAAATGTAACACCATTAACGGGTCATTGTCATCGTTCTAATGTGTCCTTTTAAGCCGCTTAGTGAACTGGTGCTGAAGTGTGATACAGGGATTAACCTATCAGAGAGTTGCTGCGGAGGAGTTTAGCCGCCATTGATGGAAATTTTTGGACGTGTGGCGATATCTTCCCAGGCGCTACGCAGAGTCATGGTGGAGCCTGATTCCTAAACACACAGAGGTTTCTGGTATACGGGGGAGGATGTCTGGAGGGTATAGGCATGCACAGGACTGGGACTGGCATGTAAGAATTCCTTAGTGTTGCAGTGGCGGAAATGCTTTGCATCAAAACATATGGATATTTTTTTTTTTACCCCTTGCGTGCCTGGAAATTATTTTTGTCATTTATTTTTATACATTATCCACTGCGGGTTGCCTATAGTGATACTGCAACAATTATCTTCAATATAGAAGCACAGCAAGCACTGGTAGTTGCACTACAAAAAAAAATAAATCTTAATACATTGGCAGACTACATCTCATTTGCAGGACGACCCTCTATTAAAGAATGTGCTTTTAATGAGTTGACAGAACTGATATACTGAAGTTGAATGTCTGCCAGAGCAAATTAATCTGTGAATTTTATATTTGAGTTGTGGAAATTACTTCAAAATGTGAATGACAGCAAATGCTTCCAGGGTTAAATGGTAATTTATGAGGCCATTGTTTAATTCTAACGTACAGAAGAACCATCTGCAGTCATCAGAGGCAGCATCGTTATCGTTCAGCCATTCATTGTGCTTTTGGTGACTGTTAGCTGACACAATTTCACTGATCAGTTTCACGACCTCATCAATCATTCTATTAGTATTCAGCTAGATGTGTGTTAATGATGATACAACACACACTAGCTGGATTGTCGTCTATGTTGAACACAAATATACATGCTTGCCAAATATGCTGATAAGTCTATTTAGTCTAAGACTGAAATTTTCTGTTCACATCAAAAAATCTTAACACAAAGGCTACAATAGTGATCAAAAATGAGAAAACCCATTGAAAGGCTGTTTACTGTACATAGCGTGACATATTCCAGTCAAGTTTAATGGTGATACGATATTTTTAACCATGCTTCCCTATTGCGTTTTCTAATTTCATGGCTTACTAGGAATTATAAAAGCTTTTCTTGATTTCATTTTCATATAACCTTGATCTCAAATGATAGAGCAATCAATACAATAGCCATTAGCATCCTGGTAATTGTAAGTGGAATAGTAATCATTTCTCAGGCCCCAGAATCTCCTTTAGCTTCTTATTTATTTATTGGGCATATGGAGGGAAAACGGGGCTGCTAGCCGAGATGGATGTGATGAATAGAGCCCTGAGATGCAAATTAAAATATTTGTAATTAAACCCACTGATCATAATGGCTTTCTTGCCACAGTCCTGCTGGCTCTTGCTGCAGGACAGAAACAGATTTTGGGGTTGAAATTTAAAATCTTTTTTTTTTTTTTTTTTTTGATTTGTTTTCATTTCTGTATTTTTTTTTTTTTTTAATTTTTGGTATGTTCATATTGCAATCCGGTAGCAAGATTGGCACATGGAGCCACCGTGTTTACATTTGAACATCAGACAAAATGTAAACCGACAATGCACCAAAGCACAAGGCAGTAGTCGGGGTAATGGGACTATTTATTCAGCTTTGTTAGGAGAAAAGGTCATGTGATCAGGGGATAGTAATTATAGCATACGCTTAATTACATTAGCAACCTCCTGTCTTTTCATATTATCTCTGACGCAAAAAAAAAAACAGAGAGAGATTTGATTATGTTAATAAGCAGCATTTTATACATGGTAATGGAGGCCTAGTTCAAAGCCATTAGTGCTATGAGGAATATCCATTTGAGTGTTGGAGCTCTCGAACGCAGCTCGGCTCAAAGTGCACATTGTTTAATGGTATTGATCAACGGTCTAGTGAGCTCCGGGGCTTTTGCTCATTACTGTGTCTTATCCATGCTTTCTTGGGTAATGATGCCCACACAGCAATTACTGCCATAGCTATTCATATGATCTAAGAGAGAAATCATAATCATAAAAAGATGGAAGAAAAAAAGAGGCATATTGATAGGAAACATGTCAAGATTTCAAGTACGTTGACTTCAGAGAAATCTCCATTAACTACCATCAACCTATTTTAGCTGAATCTAGTGTTGAGTCCTAAAATCTTTCTTCTCAGAGCATGAGATAAGCTCATGGTTTCAGTGCAAATAAGCTTGATTTAAGAAGTTTGTTTTTAACCTAAAGGATTATTTAGTGGACAAATTTGTTTTAAAACACTCTCTTTCATGTGCTTATCTCAGTGGCTGACCAATTTTAAGTTTAAGTTTTAAGTTTAAGTATATTCTGTAACAAACAGTAGTTTGACAGAATAATCTTTACTCAAAGTTTACTTACTAGGTTTTTCCAGCGCTATGAGCTGTATCTCAACTGCTAATGAAAACTGTAACATAAAGCTGAAAGCTACAGAAAGGGCTTGTGAGTTAGCCTTTGTTCAAGATTATTTTGTCAAATAGTTTTTTGTTGACTACGATGAGAAGTTTGTATCAAATTTGTATTATATTGTCTTAAAGCTACCATCGGTACAATTTGGAAATCCTTAGGGGTATTTAATGCTAATGTTTGCAAAGACAATTCTGTTGTTTTTTACTAATTAATTTGTTAATACATTCTATTAAAAGATATTTTCTGCTCACAGGTGCTTAATACAACCAATCAGTTTCTGAATCAGCCTTGCTCCTCTCATATAGTCTCTGCCTGTCTTTCTTGCTTTTGCTTTCTGTCTCTCTTCCTCCCAGCCCCCCCCCCCCCTTTTGCCATCTCTCCCTATCAATGAGGCGGCAGACATCCCAGACCTGCTCAGTCAACTGCTTCAAGATTTATTCTTTGTAACAAATCTGCAACAGCTGGAGAGCCGGGGAATGCATGTAAACTTTGTGTGTGTAATTTGGTGACAAGTCAGGCTTAATCAAGCTCCCAGTAGCTGGATGAGAGGAGCGCAGGGGAGCGGCATATGGGGAGCTGAGTGGTGAACAGGCAGTGGGCAGGGAGGGAGATACAAAGCTCTGTTCATGTGCATTAACATGCTGTACGGTAGCAGTGGCAGGAACACGACAGCCAGCAATCAGCCGGCTCATAGATGTGCAGACAGGTACTGCACTGGCTATATTCATATTGAAAAATATGTATATTTTCTAACGAGCTTAACATTTCTTTGTTACACTTAACAAACAAATGGACATGTTAAATGGGAAATGGATATTGTTTTCACCCTGTGAGTCTTTGTGTGTGTGTGTGTGCGTGCATATGTCATCGTGGCAAAATTTGGTCCTGGAGACATCTACTGTAGCGGGAACTACCACAGAGGTGGTTTTGAGTACTTTGGTAGGTGTTTGTCTGTCTGTCTGTGAACAGATTTTGTCGCCACAATAACATGGTGTGCAAGATACAGTCACGAAACTTTACAGGTGTGTAGTTGAGATAAAAATGAAGGCAGAGTTCGAAGATGGGTGTTCCCCTGAGTACTGCGTACCCATGAGATAATCTAGTAATAACTACTGAGTACCCATGGGTTTGAACGTCAACATGTTGACGGGTGTCACGGGTGATGTGATGAAGATGGTCTCTAGTGTTGTATGTGAATTTGATGTGGATAACCAGAAGCTCAAATCCCTGTCACTAGACAGTGGTGCAGAAATTGAATTAAAATGACAAATAGTACCTGTAAAAACATAATTTTTTTCTGCTCCCCACTTACAAAATAATTTAAATGGAATATAAACCACTGCTATTGTGTATAAGACCCTTAAAGGGAAAACCTAAGACATATTTAGTTCCACCGTTGACACTAAGTAGTATGTAATATTAATCTGCTCCTGCTATGTTATAACTCACTGTATAGTGCTATTTTGTAGGCTCACAACCTACTATAGTTATTGTGCAACATTTACTGTGTCATCATCCATAGATATCAACTTTCCTCACATGGCCATACATGCGAGGCCTGTCATAAAAAAATATGTTTATACTTACCTACTTTGCTTTAGCAGATATATTTGGTAAGAATCAAAATCTTTCGGTTATACCCCTCACATTATGGCAAGTGATATGATTGATGTTTTACTCAAAGCACTTCTCAGGTTAGGGAAAGATTGTTGTCAGGTTTAAATGTTTAGCATGACACTGGACCAGTTGACCATATCAACATTTAACTAGAACCACCCTCTTTTGCTAGCCTTAATATAGTATTTTAGTAGCTTAAACCTTAAAAGATGTGGAGCAGGACACAAACCTCAGTGTCCTGTGATTTGCAAACCCAATTACCTAACACCTCTCTATGAAGTCTATGCAGTATAATTATAAGGATGTTACTCTTCAGATGCAATCGTTAGCAAATCTGGCTAGCATCTCTTCCAAGGCCACAAGTTAGCATATCATTATCTAACTACACGAGCATGTGCGGTTAAAGTTAACATTAAAAAAACCCTGCACATGACTAGTATTTACAGTATATTAGCAAGTTCTGGATGATATCACAGCTAAAGATAACATTAGCTGCTCTGTACTGCTTTTGATTGGATTTGCGATAGTTTACACCCCAACAACCCCAGACAACATTCCTGGAGATAGTGGTATGTTTGCCAAGCACATGTGTTAGTCCTCATCCTCAGGGCTTTTTTTCTTGTAATCTTAAAAATTGAAAACACACAGTTGAATGAATGTATGCTAAGCAAGGAAACAAAGTTATGGTAGAACAAAATAATTGATTGTTATGAATAGTCTGATTTTACATTTTTCCTTATCATACTTATGACAGGCCTACCAGGACTAACTTGTCTTACACTGCAATGAAATACAGTTCTGACCCCCCGCCCCCCATCTTGTCAACATGAATCATCAACTGCTGAGGGTGCTGCTTTTTAGCTTAACTAGCTAGCTAGGTACAGCGGAAAAACTGGCTGTGACAGTTGTGAGTTCAGCTGGCAACATCAATGGTTGCCAGGAAGAAATGTTAAGCTATCTTTTGTCTAACTCTGTTCAAGAAATCAAGAACCCATTGTTTCGAAAACGACGAAGAATTTAGACTCGTAAATCTGTCACCATTATCTTTATAAGTAACTAAGTAACTAAGTAACAGTAACGAAAGGGAGTGGGGCTTAATGAACTGTAATCAGTCAGTCAACAATCACACAATTTTCTTTTTTCCTAAAAGTATTTTGCAAGTTCAGTTAGTATATGAATGTATTTTGGCAGAGATCAGTTTGGGTCATCCCATCCAGATTAGGTTGAACAGCATCGTACTGTGACCCAACCCAACATACAGGAAAGCCACTGGAGATGTCCTTGCTGCTGGTCAGTTGTATGAGTGACACAGTAACACACTCTCTCTGTCTCACACACACACACACACACACACACACACACACACACACACACACACACACACACACACACACACACACACACACACACACACACACACACACACACACACACACACACACACAAGCCCCAGTGCTGTGCTATTCAGGGGGCTTAATGTTAATGACAGGGTCTGTAGCCGAACTGAACTGTACAGCTGGTCCTAGCTGCCTTGTGCAGAGAAAAGAAAGAATTAGAAGAGACAGCTAAACATGGGAAAGACAAGTGTAAAGATAAATGTAATAGATTAGTGAAGAGACGAAAGAAAAATAACAACAATATAACAATGAATGCATAGTGAAAGTGAAAGAGTGGGCAACAGTTTGACATGTTTGTGTGTTTAGAGGGAAGTTAACATAATATGGCAAGGTCAGAGCAGTATGGCAGAGAGAGAAGAACAGGGAATAGAGAATAGAGGTTCATATAGAGACCTTGGTCTTCCAGCTTAAAGGTCCATATTTTAAACATCCATCCACAACATTTCTGCACTGTCTCTTCAGCCAACCTGTTTACATGTCTCCACAGTGTGTCAGTTGAAAGGAGCTATTGTGCGTCTCCCATGGTTCAAGGCGTTTCATTAGGCACCACATTTGCTGTACCCTTGGAGTTATTTTTTTCAATAGAGGAACCTTTGGTTGTATTCTGTACAGTATGCACAAAATGGTGGTAACCATGGTTACCCAATTAAACGAAATGAGACCTTTGGCTATGGCTGATTGTTACAAAGGAAGAGTGTATTACATTAAAGCAATAAGCCCCAAGAGACCGTGGTATACTGTGATTTTAGAACAGTTTGGGGGCGTTGTTAGGCACGACACCGAGTGGTTACTACATAAAACTGAAAATGTTTCAGAAAATAAACACACAGCAACAAAAAAATGCAATAGTTTATTGATAACAAATAATCATTCTTCGGCCAAGCAATGTAGTTCTTCAGCAACATTTAGCAGAATAGTTGCCAAGCAACACACAGACGCAGCAACACACAGACGCAGTGGAAGGCATGCTTAAAGATTGGGCTGATTATTAACATTTATCAGGATATCGCCGTTCATTGTGAAATTGTCGAAGTAGTATTCAGTTATGTTAGCGCTCCGATCTCGTTATAGTTTGGGCACCCATAAATTGCAGGGAGGATTCACATTTACTGGTTCACTAGCGCAGTAACGCTGATGTAATGTGGTCACACGCATGTGTTTACAGAGTATTTTACAACGGCTTCGAGGTTCAGCCAATCATAATCAAGGACCGGAACTATCTGTTTTATAATCGGTATTAACTTTGGAATGACCAAGAGAAAAGCGATTCAGAAAGTGTGAAACCTTGATACATATGTATGAAAACACAATTGAACTTTAAAAAAAAACCAAAACCAAACAAGCCTTTAAGAATGAAGATGACGTAAAGAGGGGAGGGTTATGTGAATAAGGTGTTTGAGCTAGGGCGAACATGCGTGTGTTTTGTCATGATGCATTATAGTTTCTCCTCAGGAACACATGGCAAGGTATTTACCAAGCCATCTGCTTAAATCGCCTGGCTGAAGTGAGCTGACGTCCAGTTGCTAAGGAAATGGATGCTTTTCAAAGGGGCCAGCCAGTGTTGCACACCTGTCAGTGTAAAAGGACCCAGTCTCTCTCTCGCTCTCTGCCTCTTTCTTCATCTCTTTATGCTTGTATGTCTGAAACTCATCAGTCACATACTGTGGTCAGATGTGATAAGTCTTCCTGCCTCAAAGAGAATCACTATTATTTTGTTTTTGTGATTCAGTGGACTTATACTTTAAGTGCATAACTCTACCGTTGGTAGTGCTGACTTTATGTCATTGATTTTTGCTTCAAATTACGGTAAAAAACAAAACAAAAACGAAAGCATGTAATGATTAAAACAGCCTGACAAGGGAGCTGACATGGATCAGCACTGTGCAAAGCATGACAAATACTGGCTGAAAAATGAACGTGAAAAAGGAGCATGGTGCACTTCAGCACAGTTGGGGCACGTCAACGAGCAGGTGGCTATGATTGCTTTAGTGTCACAGTCCTACAGCTTGCAGCCAGACACTTTTCCCAGAAGAAGTTGGAGAAGTGTGTCTGGGGCTTGTGATGAGTTTCAGAGAACGTGACTACGGGGCAGGGCACGACCTTTGGAGAGAAGCTTTGTCATCTCGGCCTGAGCGCCATGTCCCTGTCTGGGTGACACCTATAAAGGTCACCACAGGGGCTGATTTCTGGTCATAAATCAACAAGGTAACTTGGGACGTTGTGTCCTTTTGGTCCCAGTTCCACTGTCCTGCTTGGGCCTTGCCCTAGATTCAGGATGAGAAATGATATCATACAAGATGGAGCGATCCAACAAAAATGAACGTTTGAAATATGTCTTTCCCTGAAAGCTCAGAGAGATGTGATCTTGTGTGCTGAGAGAAGAGAGCTTTGTGATTTACAGGTTTAACTGCTGTGAATGCTGCTTGTGTAAAGTATTTCCTTGGAAATTGCATGTATTTTTACAGTGTACAAAGCATTAGAACCATTGCCTTTGCCTATTAAGTCCTCTTCAAACATGAAGTGCAGAAGTAGATAGAGAGAAGGAGACATGAGAAAGAAAGACTACATGTGACTATATAATGTATACATATATCTATATCGAGAGTTTTTTCAGTTATCTACCTCATTCAATCTCGCCTGCTATGCTCTAAACGATGGTAAAATACAAAAGCTGTTACCAGCACTGACCATTGTATCCTAAGCTTTCTCAAATTGAAAAACACAACAGTGATAAGTGAGTTCATTTTCCCTTGTCACTTAGCTACATAAGGTGAATATCCGATTGCAGGATCAGAGCTTTTGCTTTGCCTTTGTACTTAACATCAGCTTTTGTATTCTACACTCTCGACAGAATATTATTACTTTACCATAACAGGACCATCAGCCTTCCATTAGTGAAATATTAATATGCATCTCAGAAGGATAATTGCCCTCACTGCTCTCATCCCTTAGACACCATGTGAACTTAGAAACAATCCCTCCTGTCTGTTCGCCACAGAACAAAAGAGCCTTGGATGGAGGAGGAACATCTTCATTTCCCTCACAGAATACATTAGGCCTGTAAGTGGGTTGGGTTATTGCTGATGCCTGCGTTTGCGTTGGGCACCTGGGATTCTCCAGACCTGTTTGATGTGGCCCTTTTCAAGCACTGTGATCATCCTGTTAAATTGCGGCTAATGGACAGGGCCTGCCACTCGGAGAGGCCCAGACAACAGGGGGACAATTTAGTGACACGCACACACCTGTCCTTTGTAGTTGAGCGAGTCATTGTGTGCACAGGCGCATTAGTCTCTGCGGTGCTCACACAGGCACTTTGTGAGCTGCAGTGTAGCCAGAGCTGCCATTTAGGCCTGAATAACCCCAGGTGCCATTACCTTGGGTACCTGAGTACCCCCCCACACACACACACACTCTGACCAAACAATACACAGCCAGTGGGGGTGGAGGGTGCTTGTACATATGCTTATCTGTGTTATGTATTGTAAGACATTATGTGTTTGTGGGACTCCACACTTTTTCCCTAGGGGGTAGGGCTGATGCGTAGCTGCACCTGTCCGGTCAATGAAATCCCCTCAATAGAGAATAATAGATGCGGAGACAGACTATGTTTTCAAAAGAATAACATAGTGGTATTTTTTTATTTTTTATTTTTATTTTTCAAAAGTGTTCGGTATTCCCTGGTTGTAAATCCACAAGATCTGGAAAAGAGTCTGTCTTCATAAGCCCTCATACTTTTTTTTTACTGAGATTGTGGATCAAAATTATGATTATATTAATGAAAAAACCTACTTTGTCATTCTTAAGTGTTAGCCTAAGACCTGAACACAGACCCTGTCAAATGGGCTTATTTTTTTGCTTGTTTTTATTTTGTATGAAATGTGTGCAAAGTACTGCAGCTGTGACATTTCTGCTAATTGGCAAAACCTTTAAATGAGCAGAAACTCTCTTTGTTCCTGATCTGTAACAGTCTTTTTAAATTAAGCAGAAATAACACAAATTATTATTCCTCAACAACAAGCAAACAGTTAAAAAACAAAACCAATGCCGAAGTAAGGAAAACGACACTGTTCCTACAAACACACCGCAGGCTACTTTTCTGAAGTATGCTGGAACAAATAACTGAGCAGGTAGCTGAGCAGAACCTTTGAGAAATGTCCGAGGCTTGGCTCCAAACCAAGCCCATATTGAATGGCACCTAACAGTTTTAAATCAAGTCTGTGTGCCCAGCATCTGATGTGGGAGGGACTGGGAAAGGCTTTCTGTGAGCGCACCGGGAGATTTTTATATTTGAGCTTAGTATGTGTGTGTGCGTGTGCGTGCGGGTTTGTGTTTGTGTGGACAATGACAGTATCTGTTGTGCCAGAGGAACTGATGAGCAGGTGGTCTGAGTGGGATTCAGCATACTCTCTCTCCCTCCTATTCACACTCATCTCTCTCTGCTTCTGTATTTGTGTGCGTATCTGTCTGTCTCTCGGGCAGTCTCACTCTCTTTCAGTTTTTCTCGTTTTATTTCATTTTTGTTTGTTGTATGTGAATCATCCTTTAGTGTACTGCCTAGGCCGAGTGGAAAAAGTAATAGAGCTTACTTTTAAATAATATTAGAAATACAAAGCAATGGGTCTGATACGACTGGGCGGAAATATTGAATAATGAAATAGAGTTATGGAGATCTATAGGAAGGTGCACTCCATGGACCTGACATGCAATATGGGAGTTTTGACACCTGTGCTTGAATGTATCCTTGACATTGCTATGAATAAATCATTACAGGAACTCTCCTCTTCGGTAACAAAGGCAGTGCAATGTTACATGACTCAGAGGACTCTGGATAATACCCTTCGCACACACATACACACACACACACACACACACACGCACACACACGCACACACACACATGCATACTTTACATACCATCACTAACCAGATGTCTGTGTCAATTGATTGCTCCAGTGACATGGTTCAGTGACGTTCCATTTAGCTGATGTGAATACAACACACTTACTGTCCGCACACACATCGCCTGGCAGAATGCACAGACAAATGCACACGTATACATACACTGTAGCAGCTCAGGATTATACACTGCACGGTGTGCGTGGCACCACTGTTCATGCTTTGTCTAATATGACCCATGTGTTCCTGGCGCTTTGTTGACCAGTTTGGACAGGGACACAGTGTTGAGTATCAGCTCCATTCAGAGGATCAGGTTGTGGATCTGCGTCTGCGGCTTCACGGGGACATGGTGTCCCATGTCTTCCCTCTAACTCTGGGTTCATGGTACAAATTCAGCAAAGAAAGTTTTAAAAGTCAACTCCTAATTTTAGAATCGAAGTGGAAAGGTTTTACATGGTTGTACATCTACTCAAGTATTGTCCGTAACTACAATTTTGTACAAAGTATTTGTATTTGAGCATTTACATTTTAAGCTGTTTTACAATTATACTCCACTACATTTATTTGACAGTTTTAGTTACTACTTACTCTACAGATTACAATTTCACACATAAAACATATGCATAACGTACCAAACAGTTTATGAAGCAGTTGAAATTAGCTTACTTATTCTGTGATGAGAGAGCTCCTTATTTAGAGGAAGGTTTGCCATATTTTGTATTTTATTTAGGGAAAGTTTTTGTATGGTGGTTTGTGTAGTTCCGTTGTAAAAAAGTTGTTTAATAATGTTTATTCCTCCAAGCGCGGGATGAAAAATGTATTGTTTTGGTATCAGCTTGGAAACTTAGGTATTGTAGTGGCAATTTTCAAATGACACCCACCCTTAGTGGAAAGTACTTGAGAGTTTCAAGTAAAAAAAAAATAGTCTCAGCATAGAGCTGAAATGATTGGTTTATTAATTGATTAAGATGACAGAAAAATAATCGTGCGATGATCGGTTAATTGTTTGTCATTTTTTTCCTTGAAAAGTGACAAAAATGACAGCGTGTGGAGATCGCTACTTTTGTTTGGCTTATGTGATAGCGAACTAATTATGTTTGGATTTTGAATTGTCAGACAAAACAAGATGTCTGATGATGTCAACTTGGGCTGTAAGAAATTGTGAAATTTTCACTATTTTCTGACATTTTATAGACTAGGTGGTTAATGAGTTAATTGAGACAATAATCAGCAGATGAATTGATAATGAAAATAATCATTCGTTTAACTCGTAGCTCAGTATTATTCCTTTGTTTTCATATTAAATGTCTTGGAGCAGTATTCTATTTTTGCTTTACTTGTCTGTGTTAATCGTTTGGTCATAAATGCTATGTAGAAAAATTAAGGCACATGATATACTGTATATACGACACATTGTGGCCTTGCCGTGTCGGCACTGATGACTGAGCAAGATGTGAGCTGAGTAACATCGAGCGCTAATGACGGATGTGTCATGAATTATAAATTAGAGATGTGAGCTTTCTGCTGGCCCGTGACAAACATTCCTACAGGAACATTTAAGAGCTGGGGGTCTCTACTGTTCTGTGTGTAGCTACACAGTATGTGAAGTGAAAGAGTTCTGCAATGCGCTCATGTTGGCCAACCGTTTTTCATTTCCCTCTGTATCACTCTGACTTGCGTCAGCCTAAGGCAAGAAAATTGCCAGCCAGTTTTAAATATGCAAATATTTTAGGAATTAGGGGGTTGATTTGAATAATGATTTGAAACGATGAACTCATTTTTACTGGAGAGGAAGAGACATGGTTACTGTGGTCCACTGTCCTTTCTCATTAGCCACAGCACATCAAACCGGCAGTAGCTGTATTACTGTGTGTGTGCGCGCGCGTGTGTGTGTGTGTGTGTTTGAATGTGTAGTACAAACCTTCAGTCTTCCTTCATGGCTCTTTAATTAAGGAGTATTTTTCTGCATTTTTTTGTTAGCTCTTTATTAGTTATGGCACAACAACTGAAACCTCAAAACCAAGGGAAGCAACTGCAGGGAAGAAGATAAACAGTGAAACTGCAGGATGTACAGATTCATCTGAAACATAATCATTTTTTGTTTTATCTCCTGCTTAAATCTTACGTGAAAATCTGCTACTGCAGCACCATTTAATCATTTATGCCTTTATGCTTTCAGCAGATATTTAATTGAAAGCTTCACTCAAATGAATTTGTAAATAATACTTTTTAATGGGCCCAGAAAGTGTGAGGGAATTTATCATTTATGTTTTGATACATGACTGTAATCTGTTGATAATTTCCATCAGGGCTGGGGTACTTGTTAATATTTATTGGTTGTTTAGTTAAGTCATAAACCGTAGATCAATAAAGGGTGCACTTAGGGAAATGAGATAAAGGATTTATTTTTATTGGTATTGATTATGAAGTCTGACGGGAGGTGTGTGTGTGTGTGTGTGTGTGTGTGTGTCGGGGGGGGGTTGTTGCTTCACCATTATGCTTGTGAGAAAAGAGGGTGGCAGAAAAGCTGATTTAAGGATTGACTAATTTGTCTGATATTTTAGCTATTTAAATCGAGTTTTATGGCGTTTGATCAATTCCAACAACCAAACATAGGAAATACAGAGACATTTTTCATTGAAGTTTGTCACATACAAAATATCAGTTTTTTCCATGTAACAGAAATTTTAAGCGTGTGTTTTCAGATGCAGAATTGTATAAGAATTTATATTGTGGCCCTTACATGTAATATGAAAATGATTTATATAGAGGAATGTACTTTTAACTATATTACTATATTAACTATGTTTGTGTTTTTAAATGTCCGGAGGTGTGTTTGTGTGTGTGTGTGTGTTTATCTGTGTGTGAGTGATTTTAAGAATGGTGTTTGCCATAATGAAGCCTCAGTACGACAATGAAAACTTTTAGCGCTTTTTAAGGTTTGTAAGTGTGTTTGTCCTCTTGCTGCTCATGCACATCAGGATGCCCCAGTGTGTGCCTGTATTTGTAATTATTGTGTGAACTGAGCTGTGAGTGGGTGTTGTCCATTGACCAGTAAGTAGCAAACTATGCCTTGGCAGATGTGGGATGCTACGTGGGCTAGCTGGTCGCTTAGCCTGCCTGTTAGCCAACCAGTCGTCCATTCACTCACACAGTTAGTCAGTCAGCCAGCCAGCCAGCCAGCCAGTGAGCCAGCCAGCCAGCCAGCCAGCCAGCCAGCCAGCCAGCCAGGCACACAGAGAGACAGAACACAGCTGTCTGAGCAGGCCTCCATTATCTAGCCCTATCTATTGATTCACCCTGTGGGATTTTTCCTCTTTGGCATGGCATTATCCGTGAACACACACCAGCACACTAACATCTTACCCCCCGTACACACACAGGCATGTAAACGGACACATGGACGTGCACCTTCACACATGTATGCACATATGCAACACATACAAAATGGAACACACATTTGTACCACCATGTGCTGAGATCGATATCCTGGGGGAATCTGGGACCTTTTTTATTTTTCTTATTTATCTATTTTTTATTTTATGGTCTCTTCTCCTGACACTGGGGACAACCCCCAGTCACCCTGCTGGGTGCTGCTGCTGCTGCTGCTGTTGTGTTTTCTCTAATTATAGTGTATGGCAATGGGCAAGGACCCATAACATTTTTTTCTGATTTTATAATTACTTTGGCTGCTTGCAAATAAATCAGATAGTGTCAATAGGATTAACAAATTTCTTGCGTTTTAATTTTGTCTCAACCATAGGTCTGTGTGCGTCTGTGTTTTGTTTTTTTTTTGACATTTTGTTTCTTGCCTTTTCAATCAAGTTAATTTTTCTGCAGAAATATGAGGATGATGCCTAAAACTGTCCATTCCTCTTTTTTTTAATATTGTTTTTTTTAATAGTTTCTTTGATGAAAAAGTAATTGTTTTCAAAGGTGAGTTAATTTTATTTAATTCTACTATATAATAACATTCAAAACAAATATTATATCATTAAACAATGCATGACACAGAAACAACAAAAAAATGCAAATAACATGTTTGCATTTTCATCCTCCCACATGTAATTGTATGGACAACCCTGGCAGTTTCTTAATGAGCGCTTGTACACAAACAAACCAACAGATACAGTATGAACAAGTGTAAACTCCAGATGATGATATGATTAATGTATTGGACCTATGCACGCACTCTTCAGTATTATTGCCAATAAATAATGCATGAGCCCCAGCCTTTGTTTATGGTAAAATGTAATGCATGGTCTTGAGTATTGTTTTCATGCCAAGAAATGCCTCTCAATACAGCATACTTAGTCCATCCTCTCTCCCCTCCTCCTTTCCTCTTACTGAATGTATACCATATTCTGTTTGTCTCATTTCTCTCATTTCTCTGCCACTCTGCTCACAGTGCTGACAGCAGGCTTAACAAGGCTTTGAGAGCAGGAAAAAAAAAGTTAATGAATAATAACAGCCATTAATCTCTGATGGAAAACATCTTTTCATATGAAAATCTCCAGGTTGATCTCCCAATCCCACCACATTGTCAATCTGGAATATGGAGGCCCTAGAGGGAAAGGCTCTGTAATCTGCTCTTAATCTGTGTCTCCCTCCCCTCCCCTCACACAATATCGTCAACAGCAGCTGTTTAGCGCGCTCTGCTTGTTTTCATCACTATGGGTTGTCTTTGAATATCACTCTAATATTTAAAGTGTCTCTCTCTTGAGATTGTCTCCAGAGATGATAGGACAACCATTTAGTGCTATTGTAAAGAAGGAATGTGTACTTGGCCAGCCTGTATCTAATTTGGAAATTATAGTGATTACGAGCTAAATATAAAAACCCGGGTTTTTGAGGCTGTAAGAGGCCTGCAGCGAAGGCTTACTGTATTGTTTGCCAGATGCACACACACAGATACACGCATGCAGGCACTTGCACAAACAGGAACACATGCACACAATGAAGGAAAAAACTGTCTGATGCGCTAAGAGCTGTTGTGTTCTGCTGAGTGCGTGTCAGCCTCTGTCTCCGCTGCCCTCTCTTCTTGCTGTTGTTCTTTCTTGATCTGTCTGTCTGTCTGTGGAGAGGGAAACATTTGAAGCAGCACCACTAAAAGCCTCCAAGCGGGGATGCAGGGTGCCTCCTCAGGCTCTTAGTCCACTCTGGACCTTAAATGGAGCCACACACATGATGGCTAACAGATGTTAGCCAGATTACACGCAAGATGGGCAAAACCTTGCCTCAACTGCCACTGTCAGTTTGACTCCACTCAACGGCTCCAGGTTTGAGTCCTCCCCCCTCTCTATCTGCTTCTCAGTCAAATCCAGTGGTTACAGGGCGATCTGTACGGTCATGGATGCTCTATAGTAGACTACTGGTTGCCTGCTCTGAGGGTGGTGAATATATATGTGTGTCTGTGTGTGTGTGTGTGTGTGTGTGTGTGTGTGTGTGTGTGTGTGTGTGTGTGTGTGTGTGTGTGTGTGTGTGTGTGTGTGTGTTGGAGGGGGTTATTGTTGGGAAAAGGGGAGCGTGACGAGTGTCTGCTGTGGATATAATTAATGGGCCACATGCGGCTGCACCAAATGTGTCACAGTGAGGGGAAATCAATCGATGGAGTCTGCTGGCATAAAGGGTGTGTGTGTGTGTGTGTGTGTGTGTGTGTGTGTGTGTGTGTGTGTGTGTGTGTGTGTGTGTGTGTGTGTGTGTGTGTGTGTGTGTGTGTGTGGTAGGGGAGTAGTTCAAGGGAGGATGGAGGGGGAGGGGCAGAAGGAGAAGGTGGGATGGGATAGAGGAGCAAGACCCAAGAGGAGAAGGAAAAGAAAGAGAGATGTGGAGGAAGACAGGGAAAAACCATGGGAATAAGAAAAATGGACTGTGGAGGAGAGCGAAGGAGTAAGATAAAATGTTGCAGAGGTGAACGGGAGGGGGCTTTGAATTTTCCATCTCAGTTGGATAGAAATCACAGCCTTCAGCAATATCCTGCTGAGACATTTGACATGGAAATTCATGACCGTGTCAATATATGGACATAACGTAGATCTAACACATACATCACAGGAAACTCCCCAGCTGCATATTTAGCAGCTGCTTTTCTTCAGTCCAATTTAGCAAGTCCACACGTTTAGTATTGAAGTCACAATCAAGATCCGACCTTTATTCCTGTTCTGCTGCAGATATCGTCAGTGCTTTTGAACTAATTGCACCAAAATTAGGATACCTAAATGCAGTAGTGTCGATACTTTGCACTCACCGCCCAAGTAGTGAGATATCCCACCCTCTCAGGGCCCAAACTCTGCATTTGGCCTGTTTTTAAAGAGTGCATATCTAAGTTTGGAGGCAGGGGAGGAAATCAATGAAGATAAGAGTTGGATAGAGAGCTGTGTGTTGAACAGGCTAGCAGCAGGTTGAGAGAAGCGGCCTGTCACCAGCTGCAGGGCCCTTTCTGTGTGATAGTGTGTTTCTGTGTGTGTGTGTGTGTGTGTGTGTGTGTGTGTGCGTGTGGGACACAGGGACACATCTAGGCACAGAGTCACTGATAGTGCTGCCAGGCGCCAGACACCCTTAGATGAGACAGGGGGCGTTATCGCAGACTGCTGCTGCCGTTGCCCTTGGAATGGTAAGTCGTCAGGGTAGGTCCACACAAAAACACATCTGCATGGACATCCACATACTGACATGTGTATAATGCACAATCATGTATACACAAACACAGACATATGACCTGAAATGAAGTTCCACCTCCACCTGTAAACAGTTCGTCTCTGAGCTGGGGACAAATTTATCCACCAGATTATATAGTCAAGGCTCACTGTGGTAGTCAAGACAGTGATGTGAATGTGAATGTTAAGCTTAAATAAATCCATATGGGGGAATTTCATTTATAACATACTTTTACTAAATGTTATTTGCGTAAAATAAATTGTTCATAAAACGCACTGTTACTGCTGCTCTCGCTTTCATTTCTGCATCCAGAAATGAAAGTTGGTCTGAAAAATCAAAGCCAGGTTATTTCCTGCCTCCAGTCTTTTAATTTCATATTACCGGTTTCACTGCCAAATACGTCCTTGACTCAGTGATGTTAGACCATATGTAGTTTTATAATTCACTTGGCGTGCGGTTTTAAGGCACTTGTACAGAGAACCAAAACATTTGCATAAATATTTAAAAGTTATTCGTAACAATTTATAATTTAGGTTACGTTGGATATTTTCTGTGCCTTAAAGAAACATTGTATTTCCAAAAAGGAAAAATGAAAGATGCAGACAAAATGTTTCACCTGCAGTTTGCAAACAGTGTTAAAAAAAGGGATATATGCCAGATGGCTAAATGTAGATGGACAGGAGTGTAGTGATGAGTGTAAAAATGGCTAAAGCTTTGGCAGAAGATGCCTCAGCGTCTGCAACATCTCCTCAACATCTCTGCGGCCTTGTCGCATGGGGCAAGGCAAGTTTCAAATAACTCCATCTATCAGGAGTTGGCCACTGATGGTTAAAGGGCCCTGCATGTTTGTTGTGGGGTGTCTGGATGCTTGGATGACAGTTTCCAACAAACACAACACTACAGACATCACATGCTACATGGTGTGCGTCTAATGGTGACTGAAGCTTTATACAAATTCAAAAGACTAGCCTTTGCTTACACACCTATTGATCTCCATGGTATTTCTATCCAACACCCTTTTTTTTTTAAAGTAGCATCTCTCTCTTTTAATACTCCTAGTGGCTGCATAGCTTTAGATATCAACTTTTGTCTTCCAAAACTCAACATTCCTTTATATTTATCATTTCATTTATGCTTAATTGTTAAAGGCTCTGAATAAGGCCTGCCCTTAAATATCACAATGGCTGTGGTGCTTTTCCAATATTTTATCATTTTTTTTTAGAGTTGCTACAGTTTCTTAGGCCTGCTCCTTGTTCCAACATGTTTGTACCTCACTTATGACCATGATCAGTGTCCTGCATGTTTTGGGATTATACATTCAAGGGAAGGGTTACCTGATAACCCCTGCATGAATTGCAACGTCATGCCACAAAAACAATGAAACTGGACTTGCTGCTGTGAATGACTTGGAGAGCCCACAGTATTTTAAAATGAAATAGATTTCTAAGTTTGAATTTTGGAACTAAAATGGGTAAAAAGACAGATACTTGCTTAGATACTTGCTGCAAGCATTATAAAATGATTTGGGGAAATGTAAAAGTAAACGTAGTAAATGAGTCACACGTCACACCAGTAGCCTCCTTAAAGCATGCGAAATGCCCATAGACGAGAGGGCCTAAACCTTGTACACAACCCCGCCAAACCCTGCAGACTGAATTTCCATATGTAGTCACAAATCAGACTTGAGATTTATTTTACCTCAGAGTAATCCAGTCATGTTTCTTTGCATTTTGGTCCTCCATCTGAGCTCTTTATTGGTGACAGCCACTCTAGATCATGTGGTTGGTGGTTTGTTGGTTTTGGGGAGACGGGGGCGTGGGGGGGGGTGCAAAGGAGCTGTCATTTGGTCTGAGGAACACACACCCCAGACCCAAAGCTGCGTGGTCTCTGCAACACCCCTCGCTGCCTCCCCCTAGTAAACAGTCCATTAGCATAGTGCTCCAAGGTAAACATATTTACTGGCTGGTGACGGCTCGGCAGTGTGGCTCCTCAGGCCCCGTGGCAGAGGGGATTTCATTAGGCAGAGGGCAGGGGGAGAACGGAGGAAATTAATGTGCCATTCAAGATGATTTCTTTGTTTCCCATCAACATGATCACAGACAGGCCGCAGGGAAGAGATGATTTACACACACAAAGGAAACATACAGGGAGAGAGAGGGAGGGTAAGAGGGAGAAAAAAAAAATATCACAAAAGGCTCCCAGTGCGTGAAATGTCTTCCTTTTGGTGAAAACGCTCTTGTCATGATTTTTGTTATGGCTTCAAGTGTTGGAATTGTTTTCAATCAGAAAAGCTTTCTTGTTTGTCATTAAGGATTGGAAATGGAAGTATTTCTGAGCAAAAAGCACCAACAGGCACAACAATGTAATGCAATTTTTTCCGCATTATCGGCACACAGTAATCCAACCAATACAGTGATGTCCTGCGGCCTCGTTAAGAACCTGTTTCACAAGAGGAGTTTTTTTATACAGTTTGCTTTGCAACCTGGAGGATATTATTCCGTGGCCGGCCTCATTTATTAATAACTGTGGTTCACCAATTAATTATCTGAAAAGTACGTACAGCTGATGGCAGAATATTCCCAGAAGTAAAACTGTGCTTAAATCTTTACTTATCAAACTTTTCTTGGCTGTTATTTTGTTGATATGAACAAAAGATTACTATTAAATTATCATACAAAACAGGGTTCATTTAATTTACAGGTACCGTGTTTTTAACACTACATACAAAGGAAGGAAATTAGTTTGAAACAAATTTTTATTTATACATTCAGTGAGATTTGAAATTCAGATTTAACTTAAAGAAAAGGGTTTGTGTAGGTAAGTGGTGTCATGGTGCGATAGTTCCACATCTTTGAGTTGAAAGGAGTCAAACATAAGAAGGGAAGGCTCCGGTCGAAAGTAGGTGGCTTGGACCATAACATACAGAAAGTGACTCAGTAAAACTGGGTGCTGGCCTGTCTTCCGTTGGAGAGCAATATTCTTTAAAATTAGTAAGTTCTAGCCACAAAGATGGAGCAAACCTGCTATTCGTAGAAAATGAAACACAAAAGTCACAAAGTTGCAAATGTGTTATTGGAAGAATTTTTACATACACCTGCTTGTACATTAAAGTACTTATTGATATTGTTTATCATAGTTTTTACAGATTTTACAGCAATTTGCTGTGTCTGCATCCTCAAAGCTGTGTCTGCATCCTCAAATCAAGCTCCCTCTCTGCAAGTGCTGGACCAAGGTTGTACTGTCTCACCTATTGTGTGTTTGGTTTTCATGTCCAGTTTGGTGGCCGCTGCTTTTGACCTTATAGCCTCCACTGTGAATGAGAGCAGTGAGGTCAGGAACGTTGGGGGTCATGATTCTCTTTTGGAAAAATGTGTATTGATGCATAAAGTGGAGTACAATAGTGACAGGTAGGTCTGTTTAATGACTCCACTCAGGGTGTGTGGTCATTGAAGACCGTTTTAATAAATAGGCAAAGCTCTTGAAGCATTGCTTAATCCACATCATAACCTTAAGTTATGGTTACAACTTTTAGAAAGCAACCAAAAGCATAATTGATGATATATAAATGCAGGAGAATTTCTTTTGCAGAATTTTTTTGGCTCAACTCCATGGATGAGGATCTCAGACGCCTGGGATGACTTTAAGATAGAACCACTTTTTCTTTGAAAGGAGCCAGGTGATGTGGTTCAGGCATCTAATTACTGTAGGATGTCACCAGGAAACCTTGTGCCTTCTTCACACATTGGACGACACCCAGACTATCTCAAGATGGCCTCAGATTCCCATCGAACGGACCGGAGAACATACAGGAGAATAGGACTACCACGGTTAATCCGCTTTGTCACTTCATCGGTGTAAAACCAAAACTGGATAAGTGGCTGTAAATGGATGAATGAATGAATGAATTAGAATATGCATGAGTCACATTAGCATTCATTAGGTTATTAGCTATGATTCTGTTTGTCTTTTGGCTGCGACTTTATTTCAGGTTTACCTTTTTGCCGATTTCCAAAGTCACTACCACTGCTGCACTGTCTGTCCAGTGAGAGCTTTTATTCATCATTATTATACAGACAATAAGACTGTAGAATGTATTTTAATAGTACCTGCTTTTCATTTTCAACACAGTGTTTTTCTGAATTTTGTGTCAATTTTTGTTGCAAGTCAAATCAAAGCGAGTGGTACAGTGAGAAAACGATCCTCCCAGTATGTTTCTCATGTAATATGGAAAGATCAATAGTTATTTATAGAAAAGAGAGGGGGGTAAACTAGGAAATGCAGTAGGCAAAGATTCACTGTTTTGATTCACTCTACTGTGATTCAGCTGTTTAGTTTAATTGTTTACCATTGCCAGCATTTTTTCTAGAGCTTTATATCTAGCACATTTAGGCATATTGGTATTTTGTTTACTCCTTTCTTGTGTTATCATAAAGATGGAGACTTTGTAGAAACAGCTACTGCAGATATATGCGCATACAGTCTATGTATGATGAATGTATATCCACGAACTATAACCCACCATTTATTCCTTGCTTGCTCTGTTCCCTCTTTGTTTTTCTCCATTCACCCCTCCTTCCATTCAGGTCATATTCAGGGTTGTATGACACCTGTGAGTGATGTGCTGGGTGACATGAGCTGCATATAAATGACTAGAAGAAAAACATACCCCTTTTTTATTTACACACACACATATACACACACACGCACAGTGTATTTTCAGATGCCCATCTCGCTGTGCTAGGAGGCAGTTTTATGTAGCTGGTGACCTTAGACTGTGGAGCAGGTGTTTAGGGTCTGATAACATCATGACAGAGAGTACAGGTGTGAATACATACAGACAGGAAGGACACACTCACACACACACGCACACACACACACACACACACACACGCACACACACGCACAGACACATATTGAATGTCATATTGGATGGCACAGCTCTTTGTTCACTGACCAAAAGACAGTAATATCATACCACAGGGGATTATTCTCATGTTAGGATACAATGTGCATGCAGATGTGAATAAATAAAACCTATTTCAAATAAAACTATTGAAGACATGGGTGTGTTCTACCCTGTACTCAATATAAGCCTTTATACAAAGATGCATCTGTTCAATACAGACAATACAAACATAATTAACTAGCATTGATTATTTGGACACTGTGTTTACTTCCTGTGAAATCCAAACCATTTACATACATTTCCCTTTCACACTGGCAAATAAACAAATTAAATTTGTATTATGTTTTACACCCATTTAAAAATAACAAAGCGTATTCAGTATTTAGCTCTTCTGTTGATGCAGTTGAAAATGATCAGAAGCCATCTTCCGCCCTCCATGGTCTCCCTCTATAGCAGCAGTGTTTGAGCATGAGAGTCTGTGTGTGCAGTGGCCATACATTTCTCAGAAACTAAAGGTAAATGCCAGCTCTCACACCGTCCATGGGGAGACTTGTCCTCTGCACCATCATGTGGAGAGAAGCAGTACAGCAGTGACTTCATTGACATTCCTCTCATAAGGGCAGCGGCTAACCTGGCCCCAGAAAGTAATCCTTCTTTCCTGAGACGTCGGAAGGACGAAGACACAGTGTAAAGCTGATCGATTTGATCCTAACCAGGAAATTGTACATGTGCTGCTAAAGCTAAGAAGTTTGTCTGCAATGCTGACATCCAATCCCATACTTATATACCCTCAGAATGAATACATAAACTGCTTCTGTTCAGCATCAAATTGTGAGGAGATGTTTATAAATTCAAACTATAACATAAAGTGCTGAGTTTTTTTTTTTCTTTTTTTTTTTTTGAGAAGTCCTAGCCAGCAGGGTGATGTTTTGTTGATATCTAGCAATGCCCAAGGTAAAGCCTTGATAAGGACTGATATACAGACAGAGAATGTTTTGTCTCTCCAGTTCTCATTGAGCATGACAGAGAGGATTTCATAGAGACTGCACTGCCAGATGGGAGATTGTTCCTTCATGGGTATTGTCTGCGAAACGCCTCAGAATATGTCAGCTTTATCTGTGTTAAAACATACCAAACATTTTTGCATGCGATACTGTGGTACCGAAGCTATAGCCTCTCCCATCTGTGCCGTTGCAAACTGTATCTCGGTCCTGCAGCATCCAGTACACAAGGCAGAAATAACTCCACTGATCTGAGGAGAAGGCTGCCACTGCCAAATTTGTGATACGTAAATGTGTGAAATATTGTGATATTGAGACATGGTTCCAGATAGATTATGTTGTATCAGTGAGCTGTGTTTTATCCCTCTCCCCACTGCTCTCTCCTGCTCGCTCTCGCTCTCTCCCTCTTTCTCTTTCTCTATCTCATTCACACACACATACACACTGACACACATAATGCTCTATCATTTCCCTCATCCCATGCAAGAGGTGTGAAAGGCAAATATATGCCCTCCTTCACTGTGGACATAATACTGAGGTCATGAATGGAATGTTAATGAATGTTTTACCACATACCTCTATCAGTGGACACACATGCGCACATACAGAATCCCACTCACGCATCAGGATTTGCCGAGCGAGTACCAACCTAGCCAAAACCATAACAATACACTATTTCAAATATGCATTCCTTTGCGAGCGAGTGGGTGTCTCTTTTTTTTTTTTTCAGACCACGGCAGCTTGCTTCGACTTGTATGTTGTGCTGCGAGAATCTTAAAGATAATGGAAAAAAGAGGACTCGGACAAAAACTGACCAGCTAGGTCGAGGAGGCCAAAAATTCAACTGTATAGCCAAGCCGGTCCGTTTCTGAACACCACCCGTGAACTTCAAATCCGTGTCACGTTGGGCATTGCAATAGAGGAAACAAAGGGGACAGAGGGTGTGGGAAGGAGAGGCCGTGGCTCGCAGATCAAGAGGCTGTGTTTGAGTATCTTATCGCGGCTGTCGCCAACTCAACCTGGCTCCATTGACTTTGTGTAGGGATTAGAAAGGCCCACAGCGGCTGATTATTTGGGTGAGTGAGCGGTTCTGTGTAAACAAACATTGTGGCCGGTATTGTTCCAGTCACAACACGGCCGGTTGGCCCCTGACAAACCCCCCCCCCCCAACACACACACACACACACACAGACAAACATGCGGAGAGTATACACACTATGGTGCATTATGCTCGTCCTGGTGTGTCCTGATGGGTATGGGTCATTGTTTTTCTTCTGCAGATATCGTTGCTAATTCCTTACAGTCAAGGATTCTCAGTTTAAATGTTTAGTTTGGAAAGACGGATGCCAATTCATTTGCTTCGGACATTTTGTGAAACAAAAAGAATATAACTTAAGTTCTTAAGATTGTATTTTGACTTTGAGTTGATGCATTGTTCCTTTTCAAAGTGAAACATGCTGAAAAGATGGTGAACCAGACTGAAGCTACTGTAACCAAAAACTGTTGGCATGTGTACAGTTGTTAAAGCCAAGAGGAGTCAAGCGAAAGCATATTGGGGGTGAAGGGAGTTTAGCAATTATAAGAAAGAAGAGTGTTATTTTATCAACAGCACAGTAACATTATGCCAAGCAGATGGGATATGATGCAAAGAAAAACTTTGAGAAAAACATTTATTTATAAACACAAATCCTTGGTGAGACTGGTGTTTTATTTTTACCGCTACCTTTTTCTTTAACAAAGGTAGAGGGAGAAGCACCCGTGAAGGGGCTGTGAAGTGTGCTGCATCTCCAGATATCCATTCCAGATGCTGGCTAGACTTGGTGGAGCCAGGCCCTGTTGTACTGGGGGCTGGATTTAGTTGTCTTTTCCTCCAGGTGTGATGCCTCATGCTGATCCCCCCACATGTTCCATGGGTCTTATCCAAACACGCAAGGGCTGGTGACAGCACTGGTAGGCCTGCCCTCCCTCCTGCCTGCCTTTCTCTCCCTTTGCCTAGCCTGGTGGCCCACCCACACACACTGCAACAGCAGCAACCAACCAGTCCTCTTCTCCTTACCTGTCATCAGAGTTGCTGCCATGAATGTCAGTCTATATGCAAAACTGAGAAGCCTCCTTTCCTTTGAGCAGTTTTATTCTTTCATTTCCTTCTTTTACCACTTCTTCAGACGTCTGGCTCCTTCTGGGTTTGAACCACTTTGACGAGGGCTTATGTTCACACTGCTGCTCAACAGGCCCTGCTGCAGGCTGAGCCAGGCCAGTTGTTGCTCTAGTAACTCAATCGTGCTCAACAGTGATGTAGCACGTATTAAACTTGTCATATTTCAAGCCTGGTCAGTTTTAGGACGATACGCCATCAGGGAGTGTTAGGAGGTTAAAAAAAGCAAAGTGGAGTCGAAAAAGAAAACAGAAGCTCTGCTGTTTTGTGTATTTGTTCCCCAGCTGAAGGTTCAGCGTCTGTTTCCATTAGAAGTGTGGGTGAGCGAAAAAAAAATAAAAAAAAATCAGTCTTTATCCCACTATAAGCTTGGCTGACTAAAGGTCTCTTGTTTTGCAGTCGTTTTTTACTTTACACCATGACTCCATTCTTCCATGACAAAAGGAAAGTTTCCCTTTAATGTACATGAATTCCACCTACTCTTAAAGTTTTTTTTTTTTTTTCCCGGGGCAGGAACAAATAGATGCAGTGGGGGCAAACATTATTAACTAGCCCACACAAAATATGTTGTCTCATGGCTCAAGTTGGGTGCCTTCCAGCTTTGGCATAACCAAGGATTACATATTTATGGGAACAAGAAACAAGCATCTTTATTGAAACATGTTGGCCTTTATTTTTTTGACAGGAATCTGTCTTGTTTTATTAGTATTGCAGCAAATACTGAGCTGATTGATTGTTTCTTTCCATTTGAAGTTTTTATCACAGACACAGTAATTAAAAGGCAGGCATACATGCTGTTATTTTGAATAATGAAATGAACAGATTAAAATTAATCTATTGACCTATTTTTCTATACTAGCTCTGAAATGAAATGAAATAGTTCTCTTTACTAAATCCATCAATCTACTGAAATCCCTCCAAGGCTCTACAGTATTAAGAAACCACATTTTGACATGGGTTCGGGTAGTCTGAATGTGTGTGTGTGTGTGTGTGTGTGTGTGTGTGTGTGTGTGTGTGTGTGCATGCATATGCGTGTGAGCAGGCTTGTGTTGTCATAACTTTGCTGAGATAGTTTGAAACCTCCTATGAGCCAAAGCAATGTAAATGATTTCCTGATGTGTAAGCCATTACTTCTGTGATTAGACAAACTGAATCAAGATTTCATCTTATAAACTGCCTGGATTGTACCCAGAGCTCATTACAAAACACACGGATGATGGTAACACTTAACTTATAGCAAATGTGCAATGACAGAAAATGACTGTGATTTGATTTTATTGTTTTTACAGTACAAGTCTTTACAACATATTAATTGTTTTTACAGTATAAGTCCTCCATCCTCCAGCCGGAAGATGGAGGACAAAGAGCATTCAATACATGACAAGCCTAATGCAAATAACACAGTCAATCTTACTTAATCTTATCAAGTCATTTTCTCATGAAGTTTTGTCTAACATCACGTAATGTTGTAATTGTCTCTTGGGGTTGATTAATATGTTGTGTCAAAAAATCCAATGCCTGGCAACTTTAGCTTAATATGATGGGTGCAACAAATGTTAAGAAGCTGTGGATTGGTTTTGAAGCTGTGGTTCAGCTTCAGCTCTTCATCACTGTCGTAATTTAGGGGCTCAGGGATGTGTTGTTGTTCTGCTGCACAACAAGGTAATAATGTTGAAGATAACATTTTCTTAGTATGAATGAAGTCTGATTAACGGGAAAGGGGGAAAGGGCTTATTGACAATTAGATGGGATGGACTAATTATCTTTTTTTTAAAACATATTTTAATGTGCTGTAATTTCAAATCTATCTGGAGTTAGCAGTCAAACTCAAAGTGAAGCAAAGTTATGCTTCCATCTTTGGGCCTTTCTCATTAATAGGAACCAATAATTTCCCGCTGCATGTTCCAGGTAGAGCAATGGCACAGGGACACTTGAGCCACCATGTCTCGTGACATCATTGTCAGTCATCCATTTCACCTCCTCTGCTCCAGCTGGAGCTTGATGGTGGACCTCAGTGAGGCCCCAGTGCTGGTATGAATTTCTTGGGCCTGTTGGCGTCTTTCCCCTGGCAGCCCAGCGTCAGCCCCAGCCTCAGTCTCAGCCTCAGCCTCAGCCCCAGCCCCAGCTCTGGTTCCATCTCGATGTAGGAGTGTTAGTGGAAAGCTGTCCAGTGGGATCTGGCTCTGATAATCATTTCAGGCTAGACCTGCCAGCATCTGTAGCAAAGCTCACAGGAAGATGGGTTATAAGTATTCAGAGAGGACAAACATGAAGAACAAAAATCAAGAATAAAAATAAAGTACACTCATCCTGGAATCATACATCATCTTCAGAAAACCGGTAAAGAAAAAAAAAGGAACTTTTTTCTGTGGTCCATTTTTCTACAATATGGCTTTTCTAGCTTAATAACGATATGGTGCATGCATTTGCGGAATTTCAGTGTGGTTTCCAAGATTTTGAGCAATTTAAATTTGTAAAGGGCTGTTTCCAATTGCAAACAGAAGGAATAGCTGAATAATGAAGTGGAACTGTTTAGGTTTTCTGCTGGAGATAAAGCACTAAAGTTCACAAGTTGCTTCATGTTTAATGTATTCACCATTTAAGTACTGTAAACCTATACACATGAAGAACACTTTGGCTAAATAAAAACACATTTGATGACCCATATGCAGCGTTCAAATGTTGGAATGAAGCCTATGTACTACAGCCACTTTGGATAATGTTATCATAAGACATGGAATCCAGGCAGAAAACTGTGAGATTTATTCCTATGAAACAAGCCAAGCTAATGAAAAACAACTTGCACATTTGCATCTCTATGTGGTCAGCAACCTTTGGTTTGTCATTTTTCGCTTATGGAGATATTTTTCTAGTTGCTGTTTGTTTCATGAACCAGTTTAAGGTTTGTCTCTGTCTTATTCTCTCTGTTCTCATGTTCTACCTCTCAAACTTCTTTAAGTCTTTCCATCGTTGTGATTGTGTGTGAGTAGAGGTGGTCAGAAAATTCCCACTGGGTCTCGTCCGAAGACTAATCTGAGGATTCCAGTGGCTTTATGGGATGCCACACAATTTTGGAGGCTTTTAGTGAATGTTTAACGTAGAGTCAACATGATAGAATACTGTACCTTCCCTCTCTTTATGAGACCAAGATGCAGAATGATTAAACCTCATCTCTGACAGTCATTAACTAGGCGTACTTGGACTGGAAAACCTTTTTTCTTTCTTCTCCTTCTTTTTCAATGAACATTTTATGAGTGTCTGATTTACACTATTTCCTCAGCTAGATGTGTTGGCTCTTCCAAACATTGATGTCCATTGAGTTCTGGCCTTTGATTGATCCGGAACCCGTGTAACCCTTACAAGTATTTCCTTCTGAAGAGCAGAGGAGGAATACAAGACATGGAAAATTCATTTTCAAAACTTGAGAATCTCATTAGAATACTAGGAGCCAATCCCATAAATATAGCAAAACTTACTTACTGTAGAATGGTTTCTCTTTTTGCATGCATCATATATAAACTATACATCACATTTTTCTTTTTTTTATTGAAGCTATCTGTGCATGAACACTCATCACCGACTTGCTGACCTCCACCTTGATGCCCATGAATTTCCTCCTTACTAGAACTCCTGAGAGGTTTCTCCACCAAGCTGTTCTCCCTTCTGTAAAAACAAGTAGAATACTGTGTGTGTGTGTGTGTGTGTGTGTGTGGATGGGGTTATTCAAAAGCTGTTCCACTTGCATGGCAACGCCTCATTACCCATACTGCCTCTGTTTTTGCCCCGAAGTGGAGTGAGGCTCCCCTCGCCGGGCCCAGTCGTCAAGGTGACCCAACATGCCCCAGGATGGCAGGCAGGCAGACAGGCTGGGAGAGAGGGGGCTGTTCTCCTGTCTTTATTGTACCGGGGCCACCGTATGCTAGCTGGTACACTAGGCCCTGGGTAGTTCCAGACTGCCACATGCGTCCCGGTGAGCAAGCAGCTGATCTCATTTTTCAACACACAGCTGCCCCAACATCAGGACCAGGTGAAGGTGACCTCCCTTGCCTGTTGGAGTGCCTCTTAAAGTGGTGAGGTGCAGTCGATGCTGTGCCAAATCTGAAATTATCTTAACTTCTGGTGATACAACGTTTTGCTGTTGTTTTAATTTTAGGTCAGGACAAAACTAAGTTGTTCAAATCAGCATCAGCATCAGTGTTGCTCTAACATCTATAGTATGCAGGACTTGTAGCCACAAATATGGCGGTTGTTATTCTAGCAGGCTGCACGCTGATTGAGCCTCTCTGCTCTGCGACAACAGACGGATCAGAAAGCACAAGCAGGCTTATAACTGTATATCTATCTCACCCTTTTATCTCTGCAGACATCCATCTCTATCTCTTGTTCATTCTCTTCATCCATCCATCTATCCATTCCTTACTCTCATTTGTCTCTCTCCCTCCCTCCTTGTCTCTTCCTGTCATCCCCCTCCCTCTCCCCCTTCTAACACAGGACAGATTGGGAAGCCGTGATGGCGGCACAGAAGTTGAGGGAGAAGCTATTTATCCCAGACGGATCAGGAGGTGTGTGATGGAGGTGTGGACGGTTGCTGCAGGTCAGTGACGTTGGCAGGCACCAGGCAGGCCGGCCCACATGGCTCGGGGACTTCGGGACTACAGACAGATGGCACCTGGTGGGTGACAAACAATTAACAAACCAACAAGAATAGCTGGATCGGCAGTATACCCACAAGCACAGGAGATAGCAAGAGAGCGGGTGCATCTGTGCTCTGAACACTTTCACTCTTTACTTTTCCTCTTCCCGAGTCTTGTTTTGTATAACAGTTGCAATTTACCCATGTGTCTTTTTCACAAAAACACTCTTGTTGTCGTGTTGCTATAGAACAGTCTAAATAAAGCGGTGTTGAGCATATGCAGCCAGCATATGTTTCTGTTTATTTCGGTGCAGTTTAGAGAGCAGCAGTGGGTAATTATAATGTACAGTACAATGAAACAACACATTTGATGTCTACTTAAATGTTAAGCAAAAGTTATAAACAATCATATAAAGTTTCTTACAGCAACAGCCTTACCTGGCATCGTTAGCCAGTGTGTGTGCATGTTTTTTGTAAAATTCATGCTGGAAATTGATTCACTGTTTTTTTTCAAAAGTGAACATGGTGGCCGATGGTATTTCACTTCCTAACTACATCCAAATGTCATCATGATAGGGTGTTTCTTCACTCCACTCCCACTTACTGTACAGTGAAGATGTCCTCTGTTGGTCAATAACAAGAAAATCTGCAATTCTGTAATCTCTTTCAAGAGTGGGGAGAGAAGGATTATTATCCATACCTAACTGTGTGTAAGTAAACGGCTGTCATCTGTTAGAATTATTGCTTTGGACTGGCATTGGTCCTAGCGTGTGTGTGTGTGTGTGTGAACACATCTGGAGTCTAGACTCTGTGGCTCTGTGGGCAGGGTCCTATCTATGAGCAGCATCGGGTCCGGAGACCCGCCATGTTGACATAGGTGGCACACACATACCGGCATCTGTTTCAACAGTCAGTACTCTCACCAAATACCCCCCTCCTACTCACAGACGCACACACACCCATGCTGCTGGACACTTTTATCCTCCACTGAGGGATGGAAGGAGGGAGGAGGCGACAGAGAGGGCTACAAAGTGGAGGTACAGGGGGGAGAGTAGGGCCTACTAAACCCACAGAGGTCCCTGGTAACCAAAAGCAAATGCTTCTTCTCAGAATCAGCACTGTAAATCCTCCAATCCTCCTTTTTCATTGCTGCGTCAGGATATTCAGACATGGTGGGGAGGACAGCATGTGTATGTGTGTGTGTGCCCCCCCCTCCCATGCTGGTTGTGTGTGTATTTGTGTTCATAAGAGTGTGTGTATACGGGTAACAGACAACGTGTAATGAATTTCCTCTTGAGGAATTATGGTTAATCATGAAAATGGCCCAATGGTAGTCTTGGGGGGAAGTCTGTGTGTGTGTGTGTTTGTGTGTGTGTTTGTGTGTGTGAGAGAGAGTGAGAGAGAGAGAGAAAGAGAGAGACTGCCAGTGGGCTGCATTGCAGGGTGTATGCTGAAAAAGCCTTCAGCACTTCCAGATCAGGGAGTTTTATTAGTCCATATCAGAGCACTGCCACTTTTGATTTACATCTATGTGATGTCAGAACACACACACGCACGCACGCACGCACGCACGCACGCACTCACGAACACACACACACACACACACACACACACACACACACACACACACACACACACACACACACACACACACACACACAAATATTAATGCACACAGACATACATATACACTGCTTAATGTGCTCGTATATACAAATAACGTAAGAGAGTAGGACAGAAACAGTGTAGTGCGGTGGGTCAGACAGAAAGCTAAAATGACAAAGAAGACCGATGGATACAGACAATGGACTAAAAGATGCATAAAACGAACCTAAATGCCTGGGAGCCAGTCAGAACCATCACTACAATACTCTGCAGCCAGTTTACATACTGGCTTGACGTATTAATGGATAAACACAATGATAAATCTTGGTCAGAGAATGACATGCAAAGAATTCCTGCGCAATAGGCTTTTCACAGTAGGAAAATAAACACTGATAAGACTGTGGGAATAATCATGAAGATGTATGACACTCGTTGCATGTGTTTGTACGTGCACACACACTCATACGCACACGCAGAAAACACTGGGAGGCAAAAGCAGCACCTACAGTGAAGCAGCTTAGATTTCATTTAATAGAAATTGCTCAAGACGGAATGGAAAAAAGTTGGTAGTGAGTGTATGAGTCCATTTCAGTAGATTGTAGCTGTAACAATAGAGGTGTCCATTTTCATGCTAGGCCTTTCTATTCTTAAAAGGTCCAACAAATGGAATTTCTAATAGCAAATCGAGTCAGTACAAGCATTAAATCACTGAAGATGAATGAGCTTCTAGAAAGTAAAAAAAAGTCAATTTTCATATACACTTGCTATTCTATAGAGTTGGGCTGAATGTGCACTGCGTCTGTGTTTATGCCAAGTCAAAATGTCAGTGAAAATAAGGGGCCTCTCTTAGATGCACATAGAAAATAGAGATTTGCAAATAGAATCTGGGCTATAAGTTTTCCTGCCACCTTCTCTACCTTCAAGTAGCCTCTTGGTCGATAAGGGACAAAGATTGGGTTGAAAATTGATTTTCCAGAATAATTGCTATTCTCTTTGTCAGGGGGACTCAAGTGTCTCCAAGGCTTTTTTCTATTACAGATGCTGCCTCTCCAATTTACCTGCCCTGAGAAAATACATGAAAGGCCTCAGCCTTTGGCCTATGCAATCATCAAGGTTGTGGAGCTTCTAGCAGATAAGATATATGGTAAGTTCAGTGTGATTGGCCCGCAGTATTCTGTAGATTCATAAAGTTTGACCTTTACGACACAAAACTTCAAACATAGGTGACATGTTAACATTTTATTGTCTTGCTGAAACCACGGGGAGCATATTTATTTTTCAGGTTGATGTTGTGCAGAATTGCGCAGCACCATGTAGGCTAAATGGAATGGAAATGTGACAGCCTTCACTCCTCACGTTAATGTGACAGATATTGACACAAACCCACTCCCGTTGCCGACAGCAGCCCGTCATTATGCTGCAAGTGTGTCATCACCACTTTGATCTCCTGTGCTTCTGCAACCAGCAGCAAACAGGACATTTGTAAGGAAGGCGGTCAGTAGACTGATCTTTACTGAGCCTGATCTAATTCCCCATAGCTTAGCTGGTACCTGGTCTGACCCTCCTGTGGCTGATCCCATCCCTTTTTATCCTTCAGCTAACAATAACAACAGCCATTTATCTGAAATAATAGCGTGGCACTGGAGGCAGTAATGTGTATAGCCTGAAGTAGACATGGTGGGCAAAAAGATATTTGGAAGTATTTCAAAGTCCAGTCGAAGACTGCCAGACACCATTAACTGCCTCAAAAGTGAAAACAATGCTTGTATAATAGCATGAGTTTAAACTAAAAGTAGAATCACTCATGGTTTTATTTAAACATTTTACATGGACTCAAAAAAACACTGTATCTTGCCTGTGACTGGCCTGTGCAAACAGCAAAAGAAGTGTGTATGTGATGTATTCCTTGTGAACATGGAGCTGTGTTTCATCCATCACAGATGTTTGTGTGTTGCATTGTACCGTATCACTGTGTGGAACAGAGGGAGTGATTCTCTAGCCCTCTGTCCTCCTGCATATCATACTCGGCTGCCATCTGAAGCCTCCTCGCTTTGCTCCAGCGTACATAACCCTATTGTGGTTTCCCTGAGATAAGCAGAGAGGGTGAGAGAGAGAGAGAGAAGGAGGGAGAAAGGGTGAGAGACTTCTCTGGAGGCGCCAGACCTATCTCCTCTATCTCCTCCAGGGAACATGCCGGCATTCCCAAAGACACTGGTGCTAAGAGGCTCGTTGCCCTACTGGCCACCTCCCTCGCACACAGGAGAAGGAGACGTGGAGATTTATGTCATTGTAATCCAATCTCTTCCCCCACTGAACTCCCTGTCTCCCCTGACTGCCTGGGAGAGCGAGGGAGAGTTTAAGAGTGGAGGGAGACTTTGAGGGCTGCTGATGTTTTTGCAGGGCAGGGGTGGACTGAGACAGACTCAATGTTCTGTCCCTGTTCTTTCTTTCTGATACGTGAGGGCTGCAGTGATTTATATGTGTCTCCGTAGTGCTTGTGTGTGTACATATGCATGTGTGTGAGTGTGTGCATCAATGTTTGATATTTAATACCAGTGACCCTATTTTATTTGGGACTGAGCGGGACTGGCTCCCATGGATGGCTCTGACAAGAGATATGATGGCAACATGGAAGAGGTTGTGTAAACACATTCACACACAGACACACAATCACTCACATGTTAACACATTTCAAGCCAATATTCACACAGTTAAATTTTTGAATGCCTTCCTAATGCCCTTTTAACATTTTATCATCCACAAGATTTTCAGTTTTGGCCCAGAAAACGAGTGAAAGAAACTGCGAAAAAGTTGAGACTTCGCAAATTAAACAGATGCTGGGAACAAGTTGTAAAGCCAGCATGAAGATTGCACCATTTCTTCCTATCCATACCTATTAGAATTCAAAGAGTCAACAATGTAGTGTAGGTGTACATAATGAATGAAACACAGAATGTGACATCTCCTTGAATTCATAGGTTTAATATTTCATGGTTTAGAGGCACACCTGAGAGCTGAACATATGACTAAATCAAAACTTAATGTGGAACACGCAATATGTTGAAATTATGAAGTCAGGGGGAGGAGGAGACTGAGTTACTGCATCAAGGATGACAGAGTTAGATAGTAAAACACTGCACTGCAGTCACTTTTTATTTTAAACTTTTTAAAGGATTTAATCCCTCACTCTGTAAGTAGCAAATTAAATGAATGTGTGCATCGCATGTTCTATATTTGATTCTAAATCTACCATAACAGATGTATTCAATACTATCAGTCTTGATCTAATTCTGTCTGATGTTTCTCACCTGCACAAACCGCAAGAGAAACTCAGTTCAATTAGACTCCACACATTTACTCTCACCTCCGGAGCATCTTCCAAACATGTGTTGAACCCACCATGAGTCGGCCTTCTGGAGACATGTGTATGTGTGTATTTTTGTGTGCAAGTGGGCCTTCCTGCATGTGTGTCTTCGGCGTGTCATTGCAACCCCCTGCCCTGCTCAAACATGGCGTTGGCTGTGCAGGCAGCCTCATCGTCAGGCTTGGCTCGCCAGTCGTACACGCTGTGCCTGGCACCCTGCGGAGGGGGAAGGAAGGAGCACAGCAGGGCCAGGCCGTCTCCAACACCTCTCCCACCGAGCCAAAGGCCCCTCTGGTGGGGCTCTGAACACCAGAACAGGCCCAGGGAGTAATGATAATGAGGACCAAGACTGTGTTACACAAGATAACACGTAGGGACCGCATCGCAAGTTTTAAACCATGCACACATACACACTAAGACGTAAACATGCAAATATAGAAAACATATGCGCATAAGCACGCCTGCTCATAAACAGGCTGGCAGGGATGCAAACAATTGAACACACACACAAACTCTAGTCTATGTCATATGTCAGTGTTCGCGGTAATGAGTGAGGTCCATGTTTTCTTTGAACAGCCGTAGGGCCAGTGCTATGACATCTTTCTCTGAATTTTTGCGTTGATGAGGATTTAGTTTCAGTTTCCCCAATTCTCCCACATACGACCAGTCATCAGAAAGGGTTTGTTTTAAGCAAGTAAGCAAGTTAAGTTCCTTTGGCCACATGGTTCCAGTGCATTCATTACTGTCACCGTACAACATCTGTAAAATATATCTTTTGAACAGATCCCAGGATTAGGGGCAAAAAAATATGTTAATTTGTGTGCAGGTTCACAAATTAGTAATTTGTTCCATGCTACCATTCTCCTACTCAGCGCCTCAGACCAAGTAAGAAATAAATTAAGAAATTGAATTTCCGATACCTGTTCATCCTTTGTGGGTGGCCTGAGCCTATTCCAGCATACATTAGGCGAGTGAAGGGGTACATCCTGGACTGGTTGCCAATCTTTAACAGAGCTAATACATAAATAGGCAATCTGTAGATGCTTTAGAGTTCACCAACCTGCATGTCTTAGGGCACACGCACGAAACCCCAGACACTGGGAAAACTCCACACTAAACGCCCCAACTGGCCAGTGGATTAAAACCCAGGACCTTTTTACTGTGAGCCAACAGTTCAAACTACTAACTGAGCTACTTTGTCTCCTTAAAGTTTAGGAGACGAATTTAGTCATTTGGAGGATAAATTTAGCAGTTTTAGGCCATAAATGAATTATTAGAGACAATGAATATGTTAATTTAATAACCTAAATTTAGGATCACAATTTAATACATTGAAGGTACATTCAAGTAATTAAATGCACCAGTTATTCATTTTTGGAAAGAGTTCACTAATGCATGTTCTCAAATGATCAGAAACTTTTCCTTTGATATCTGCTTTCCCATACTACACATGCTGATATGTTTAATGACCTATTATTATTACAGCTTACAAAGAGACCAGAACTTGTTTGTTCTGGAAACCTTTGTGCAAGCAAGCTTCGGGTGAAGAGACCGAGAATTACTGTCTTGACAACTATTGTTGTGCACCATTTGCAGCAAAGATCATGTTAAAAATGTGAGCAACCTGAAAACAAAACAAAAAGTGACAGGTGTCAGCTCAAGTGTTGATAGAATTATGCAGATCCAACATTGATTACAGCACCAGTGGGAAGCGTGTGGGTTGTAGATATAAACCATAGCATGCATGTGTGACTGCTTCACGAGATGTTAAAGATGAGAGGGGATGAAAATTGGATTAAATTGTGTGTGGCAGCTCACTGTAGGGAGGTAATTAGGGACAAACATTGAGACGCAGAGTCTGATCTCTCCTGCTGGAGGTTAAGTGAAATAGGAGCTGTGAGTCCCAGCGTCCCGGTGGCACAGTGATTAGAATTTCCTAATGTGGGGCTAATGGGATGGCAGCCGGGAGCAGAACCCCTACGCAGAGCCACTCATAACAACAAGTGGTCAAAGATCAAGCCTGAGATAGAAAAGAGAAAAAGGAGCATATTGCCTGTGTTGATGAAGAAGCAGACACTTCTGGGAGTTATGAATCCTGACCATCACCTATATTATCACACCATTTAGGAATGGGAAGAGGAGAAGTGGTACAATGCTGTTCTGAAATTAGATACATGATTGGGATGTAAAAAACAATGCTAGCATTTTATTTTAACAACCCACAGCTTGCAAATGCTTTGTTTCCACAAAAATGTTATTTTACTACCAGCTCTTTATATGCACAACTCAAACCTCAACAAGTTGCAAATCAGCAGATTTATACATCATTAAGATGAACCACAAGATAAAAACAATTGTAGACAGATGTCTGAGTCATATTTTTAACTGATTTGAATGGCATGCTGCTACTATTACTGTTGTTCTCCCTCCATCATCAGACTTCAACCATTTTCCTCAAGCTCACATACCTGCTCTTTCTGCAGTTCTGTATCTCCTCCTCTGCCTGTATGTTTCCTGTGTTCATCCACTCCAGCCCTAGCTTGCATTTGCATATTTGATCAAACTCTGGTGAGGATTTGATAACGTCACTAGATGCCAGTTGCAGCGGGGCCTGTGGTTGAAATAACAACAATAGCGGCACAACTTGACTGCCAGCCCCTGATGATGAAACAACAGGGGAAACAAAAGCAGCCCCCAGAAGTGCAGATGTTGACGCTGGGAGCTGTTTGTTGTGTGGAGGTGTTTGTGCGGTAGAGGTGGTGTGCTTTTGTGTGAGTATATATGAGTGTGTGTGTGTTTGATTGTGTGTGGGTGTACAAACACATGTACTCACACGTTTTTATGTGTATGTGATGTGTGTACATGTACTGTATATCTGTCTATGTGCATGTGTGTCAGTACTGTGGCCCTGTGGCTATGAGGAACCCAGCTGGGAGGAAGAGTCAGTGCATTCATCCTGGTTCTCAGGGGCCGGGGGCCACACAGGTACCCAACGAGGGGATAAAAGGCTGCTCTGCAGATGTCACCCGCTGGGGTTCAGCGGCCTAGCCAGCAAATGTCATGTTTGGCAGCTGGCACGCTGCTGCTCTCCCACCAGTTGTTGGCAGCGGCGTCTTCTAAAGGATGCTAGAGTGGGATGCAAGCACCGGGAGCGCCCTAATGGGAGCAACATTAAAGAGAGTTGCTGGCTTCTGTCTGTCATAGAACATTAACCTTGTCCTGTTGCCTGCTCCTCTCGGGCAGCTGACGCATATACCCCCCCCTCGCTCTTCCCCAATAACCCGCACACATGTGCACATGTATGCAATTCTGCATACTGGAGTAGTTTCCATTTAGCTCACTGTCTGCCGGGTTATCTGTTTAAAGGGTCTCTGCCGCCACCCCAAAACAATGGAAGTGTCAAAAAAAACTGTTGAAAATACATTTTAAAAAATTGAACAGCAACATATTTTTCTAGAAAGTGTTCCTGTTACTCTGCACAATTCACAGAGCACACTTTCAACAGTTTTCATTATGTCTACTACTTATTTAGTAGATTAAATCCATTGAAAACTGTAAAATTAGATTTTTTTTGTTTTTGTAATTTGGGTGAAACACCCCTTGAAAAACTGGCTAAACTGTTACAATGGACCTATTTGATAACCTAATTCCTCAGGGGAAAATATTTTCATTTTGACTCTCGCCTGTACTTAAACATTGTCTTTCCACAGTATCTGCCTTTCCCTGTTTTGCACAGCATATGGTGGTCCTGTGTCAAAGGTCACACGGCTGGCCAGTAGTTTGTGGACCCTCCTGCTGTCCTACAGCTGAGCTCCCAGAGGTTAATTTACAAACAGAGACATCACCCACTATGAACAAATGCTACACATGGCTACACATCCAGATGCAAACACACATTGAAAACACACAGCTTTTTTCCGTAGCAAATCCTCTACAAGACATTTTGTCAAGAAAACAAGGTAAAAGTAGTAGAATGTATATATATCTATCGATCTATCAATCTATATGTGTATATATATATATATATATATATATATATATATATATATGTATATATGTATATATGTAAATATATATGTATATATGTATGTATATTTTTATATATTTATTATCCTGATTTATGTAGTCTTTCTGCTGGTTTTTCAAGTGTGTAGAAAAGAACAGGGTGGTATGTATGTTTTTCTGTTAGTCACGCAGTAATTCCATTGGCATTGAGAATACTGTTCCAGTTGTTGGCCTTTGTGTTAATGCTCACCAGGGCCTGTACTTGAAAATCCCATTTGAGCAAATGCTAAAAGAAATTGTTAAAGAAAGGTCAGTTTCTCACTGTAGGATTGCTATTTCACAACACATCAGTTAAAACACAGTGACAATTTGGTGTGTGCTAGTGTGTTCGTGTGTGTGTTTGTGTGTGTTGAGTATGTGTGAGAGCGAGAGTGAGGGATTGAGTGAGATCATTTTTCTGATCATTTTCTGTCAAGACACTAATAAGAAACATGTACATGCTGTATTTGGAAAGAACGATGAGTCAGTGGGTCCACTTACTCATCAAACTACATGTAAGAATTGCCTGACATTTCCATTGATGCTCCACTGCCTTTGTTTTCTTAACCTTGCCAGTCTAAAAGAAGGGTTATGTCTAACTGAACATTTGTATTGTGAATCTGGGAATTATTAGTCTGAACTTGACTCCCCCAAATACTGGCAACTGGCAAACAATTTGTTTGCACCAGAACAGATCCATTGTTGGAGAAGAAGTTGAACTTAGAAATAATCATTGTCATGGCTGTATTTATAACAGTGTGTTAAATGTACAACAATTAACCTGAAAAATTACAAAAAATATATGTAATCGTGCTCCTGTAGGCCACTATACTGAATCTTTACTCTACCTTGGTATTTTAGCTTAGTTTTAACAAATCGGAGGCTTCTGTAAGTTTCTACATATTCATTAGGGCCTTAATGGCACAATTCAATCTGCACCTGGAGGCTGGAGCCTGTTATTATTCCCAGATTTATTGTTGGTTAAATTTAAGTCATTTTAATTTTCTGATTCATTTAAAGAAACATTTCTATATTTTGGGAAATATGCTTATTTGTTTTCAGGCTGAGTGTTAGATGAAAAAGTCAATACCATTCTCATGTCTATACAGTAAAATATACATTGATCAGGCACAACGTTAAAACCACCGAATGACATTAACATTGATTATCTTGTTGCAATGGCACCTGTAAAGGGATGGGATATAAAGTATTAGGCAGATAGTGAACAGTCTGTTCTTGATGTTGATGTGTTGGAAGCTGGAAAAATGGAAAGGTGTAAGGATATGAGCAACTTTGACTGGGGCCAAATTGTGGTGGCTAGATGAGTGTGTCAGAGCATCTCCAAAACGGCAGGTCTTGTGGGGTGTCCCAGTATGCAGTGGTCAGCACCTACCAAAATGATCCAAGAAAGGACAACTGGTGAACTGATGCCAGGGTCATTGGCTCCCAAGGCTCCTTGATATGCGTGGGGAGCGAAGGCTGGCAAGTGTGGTCCAATCCCACAGAAGAGCTAATGTAGCACGAATTGCTGAAAAAATTAATGCTGGCTATGATAGAAAGCTGTCAGAACACACAGCTCATTGCAGCTTGCAGTGCATTGGGCTGTGTAGCCGCAGACCATTCGTAATGCCCATGACCCCTGTCCACTGCCGAAGGCACCTACAATGGGCACGTGAGTACCAGAACTAGACCACTGAGCAATGGAAGAAGGTGGCCTAGTCTGATGTATCACGTTTTGTTCAACATCATGTCGATGGCTGGGTGCGTGTGTGTAATTTACCTGGGGAAGAGATGGTAGCAGGATGCACTATGGGGACATGGCAATGGTTTGGGCAATGTTCTGCTGGAAAACCTTGTGTCCTGGCATTTATGTGGATGTGACTTTGACATGTACCACCTACCTAAACAGCAGTGCCGACAATGCATACCCCCTTCATGGCAGCAGTGTTCCCTGATGGCAGTGGACTCTTTCAGCAGGATAATGCGCCCTGCCACAATGCAAAAATTGTTCAGGAATGGTTTGAGGAACATGCCAAAGAGTTCAAGGTGTTGAGTGGGCCTCCAAATTCCCCAGATCTCAATCTGGTCAAAGCATCTGTAGAATGTGCTGGAAAAACAAGTCCAATCCATGGAGGCCCCACCTCGCAAATTACAGGACTTAAAGAATCTGATGCTAACATCTTGGTGCCTGATAACACAGGACACCTTCAGAGGTCTTGTGGAGTCCATGCCTCGACAGCTCAGAGCTGTTTGGGTGGCTCAAGTTAGACCCCCACAATATTAGGCAGGTGGTTTTAATGTTGGCTGATCAGTTTAAAGCTGTAGCCAGCAGTATGTTATTTATTTTAAATGTTATTTTAAATGCTGTAGAGATGCTGGTAGACAGATTTTGTTACCTTACGACGAAACAGGCTAGCCCCCTCCCCCTTTTTACAGTCTTTGTGCTAAGATAACTAGCTACTAGCTAGTTAGCTAGGTACCTATAATGTCATATTTACTGTACAAATGTGAGCGTTGTATTGATCTTCTCATTTAACCCATAGCAGTAAAAGCACACAAGTATATTTTCTAAAATGTCAAATGATTCCATTAAAAAGTTAGTTTACATTATGTTTGCAAATAAAGGCAAAAACCAGCACAACAAAATACAAATTTTCAAGTAATGTATAAATGTATATGTATAGACACACACACACACACACACACGCACACACACACACACACACACACACATACATAGACATATGTATATGTATACTGTATGTGTGTGAGTGTGTAGATAGATAAAGATCCCTGTGTGTCAAACACAACAGTAACACTCAGCTCAAGCTCTTCTGCTCTTTGTCTGAAGGTGTACTGTAGTATGTGATATCATATGGTGACACATTACATAGACACAAAAACACATGTATATGCATATACAGTTAAACACACACATGCATACATGAACATACTCAAATACACACACACATCCACGTGCCATGTGGACAAATCACACCCTGGAGATTTGAATGCATGCAATTAAGATTATGATCAATGACAAGTCAATCATGCTAGCCTGCTTTCCTCTCCCTTCCCCAACTCAGCAATTATTCTCCAGCTGGTGGGGTCTGCCCTGAACCATTGGAGGAGACATTATACTCCTCTTTTTTCATAATTTTTTTTTCCTACTGGCTCCTCACCTTCTCCTCCTCCCTTGCTTTCTCGCCCTCCTCTCCCTGACTTCCCATACAGAACAGTTTGCTTTGTCCTCCCCTGCTCCTCCTCCTCCTCCTCTCTGTCATCACTGTGGAGCAGTTAGCTCTGTCAGTCACATCTGACAGCTTGGGGCTCTTCACCATTAGCCCCTGGCCTCCGAGCCTTCAGACTCCATGTTAGGTCAGATAACCCCCCAGCACCGAACAGACAGATGAGGGACGGGTTTAATGTTCCCCTCAGCTCAACGCCGAAACTTCAAACCAGCAGCTTTGAAAGGATAATATATAGTTTATTATCACAATTTTGCACTGGATAACTGCCAAAGATGGACAAACTTCTTTCAGTTACTATTGTTTTCGTTGTTTTCACTCGAAAAAGCTGCTCATTTTGTTGACCAGTCAGAGCTGTGTGGAATGTAGACAGACAACAGCAGGAGAGGAGCTGCACCTGTCCTCTTCCCTGTTTCTGTTCTTTTTTACTGGCAGCCCAAACACGCTGAATTTCACAGTTTCTCAGGTAAATTTGCTACTGTGCTACCAACTGCACTGAATAATAGTGTTCTGTGTTGATGTGTACGTTGAAGAGAGGCATGCGCTCAGCTCTGCCCATTATTCATAATAGAAAGGCTGGTGGGCCGGCCAGCAGACCCATTGCTCCTGCGCTATCTGAGAGCAGATAAAGGAGGCAGGTGTGAGGAGGAAATTAATGTAAATCCATCAGTTATCAATTAGAGCTCTGCTCACACCCAAAATAAAGACTCCATCTCAAACCAATAGGACCCAGCTTTATTCACATCCCAGCCCCACCTGCACAACCACAACAGCAGCAACAGCCCTACCATGTAAACACTCAGGAGCTATATAATGCAATGTTTAATGATGAGAGAGCATGGGATGTGTGATATGTGCAGATGCAGGGTGTTATCTAGCTCGCAAGCTGCAGCCATGGTGTACATGGTTGTCCATTAGGCTCCCAGTGTGTGTCCGGGCTAATTCTGTGTGCCTGGAGGTGCAGGGGCAGAGGCTCTCAATGGACTGTGGGCTGGGGAAAGAACTGCAGTTTAACCTAATTTGTTTCTAATTACAAAGACAGGAAGTCCACCTGCTACAAATACGGCTGTGTTCTCCTCCCCTCCAAGGGTTGGAGAGAGTCTGGAGAGAGGGGGAGGGGATGAGAAGGGAGCAAGAAAGAGCTTCCAGGATTTTATTTTATTTTATCTTGTGCTGTGTCCTTCTATGTGGTACAAAAAGTCCAATCATTACACAGCATATACAGTATCCTCAAAGCTGATACCAAACTCAATATTTTAAATATCTGCTTCAAAAATAAATATTTGAAAAGCAAGTAGCCCATTAGATAAGATTTTCAAGGAGCTCTGGGAGTTTTATAAATGTCAAACTGAATGCTATCTGACAAGAACAAAACAGTATTATCTCAACATTACCATTACCGCTATGCCAGCACGGAATCAGCTTTGATATGTATCTCTTGGTTGGTAACTTGGGAAGATTTACATCTCATTGTTATTAGTCTCAGGAGTTTGGTTTGTTTGGTGATTGTCGGGACTGCTGTTAGCCATAACAGCTTGCCACAGAGAATTTGTATAGTTTGAACATAAAGCTGTAGTTCTCAGCTATCACATGACATCATCATGGGGAGGTTTCAGTAAACCATGGAAAGAGTAAGTGAATGAAACCAGAGAGCATAGTTACATGAAGTCAGCCTTGTTTTTATTTGCTTTGTGTTGCCTTGGCTTTGGTGCAACTTGCATTTGGCATTTGCATGTTTACAGCATTTGGCTACATGACTTGGATTTGTGGAGCTCTACCTATTAACTTGCATTTCAACAGCAGATTTCCTCTCTGCTTCTCCTTTGGCTGTGGGTGATATTATTGTGAAGTAGATATGGCTAAAAAGAAAATAGAATTATAGGATAATTCCTGTGGTTTTGCAAGTTTTAGTCTATCATAATTTACCAAATTATACCATAAGTTTATAGATTAATTTGCTACACTACATGCTAGAGACCCAGCAGCTTCCATTCATTTCACTACGTCCTTAAAGGATAAGGCTGCTGAGGTTCTATATTTTTATTTTTGTCAACAAATCCAATGAAAAGATCAAAATCAACATTGTGCTAGTTTGTCTCTCAATACTTCTAAACTTGAGAGAAACCTGAGTAGTCTATGGCTCTTAGCCCAAAACCTATTTGTTGTGGCTGAAGGTGCAAATCCTAAGAACATGTCACAAATATATACTTTAATCTTGTAAAAAGGCTTAATAGTCTCCTAAAACAGCTGGGCACTGTAGTTTTTAGCAAACATTACTCAAACAGGAGTAAACAGCACATTTTTGAGCACTATATTCAACTTGAGTTGATGTTCAACTGTGTATTTACAGCAGCAGGACAGTAAATGTGGGACTGACTCAAAATAAACTACAATACCCATATATACGGTATTGCAGAAACATGTCACCCACTGCAATGGTGTGGCTCATTGATATATTTTTAGTAGTTTTTGGACAACAATGGAGCTATATGGCACAGAAAAGTAAGCTATATAAGACAATAGCTACTCAGGCAATACTGGTTCATAGAATCAATTGTTTTTTCATTGTTGGTTTTGGTTTTTTTCAGATGATGAAAAAAATAGAGAATATCACCAGACTTATCTTTTAAAATCAACATGCAGGGAATTGAAAATTACTAAGCCACATTAGCATTGTGTGGTTATGCAGTTGCAAGCAGGGACTGTTTTGAAAACTCTCCAAGGTGGAACTCTCATACATGCTTTGACATTCAACATTTAAGTGTTGGCTGTTGAACAGCAACCTTTTTAATTCAAGATAGTGATACTCTTTGGCACATTCAACTCAGAAGACACTAATAAATGCAGCCATCTCTGGCCTCGTTTTGAGCCTACGTAGCTTTGCAGCCTGTGAAGCCTAATGTGGCTTTCATCTGTCAGACCTTATCAGCTGACCAGATCCCCCAGCGGTGTTAATGGCAGACTGTGGCGGTGTAAAGCTCCCTAACAAGGAACGTGATTGTTCTGTTAATGTGTTACTTCCTGTTGGAATCACAGCTCCGGAGTGGAGCTGAGTGGCCAGTGCCGGAAGAAAATCCCCACATCAGAGCGATCACAGACAGGCCAGGGTTTCACTTAGCCAGCCAGCCAGCTAGCCAGACAGCGGGCCAGTCAGCTTCCAGAGCCTGCGATCGAGGAGATGGATTTCACTAAAGCAAAGTGTGTGTAACCTGACACCCAGTCTAAGGACCCTTGTGGTTCAAATGTGGTTGGACCAAATCACACAGAGGGTTTGATAGCATGGAGTTCACAGACATTACACATGTCTACATAGTACTGCAAATTTAAATACGGCTTATATTTATATTTTAACATTGTTAAGCATATGTAAATATGTGCCTCATGTAATGCGGTACACTTTACCTCATTTTGTGAGGCAACACAACATTGGCATACATAAGTCTTATAAGTGTTATTACTATGTGGCATCTGAGTGTTAGCAGTGGTGTCTGTTGCAACCTTGAATTCCTGCAGCTTATTCCCCCAACTCCCGGATTTACACTCTCTGCACAACTTTGATCTCAAGGTATTAAAGTCAATAGTATCCAAACAGGGTTTGGAGTAGAGCAGGGGCTTATGGGGCTTTATACCCTACTCTACATGCAGGGAGCTATCTGAGAGCTAACAGAGGCAGCCTGACTGAAGGTGAGGAGATGATGGGGCAGAGACAGAGAGCAAGTGAGACAAAATAGAGACAGTGACTATTTGGCTGATCATGTGAGTAGCAGGTCAGCTATTTGGCAAAGAAAGTGCTGCGTTGCTATGGCAATATGCCTTTTTACCCACCCAAGAGTCATGTACCAGGACAGCATCGGCGCTGTGAGCGTTGTTCAAGAAGCAGTGGAGATCAGGGCCTTAATCATTCAGCTCTGGTACAAGGGTGAAGGGTGGGAATAGAGCCTGGGGCTGTTTGGAACTGAAACATCAGTGCACACACACCCACGCACATGCGTACACCCCCACACACACACCCACACACATCCTTACGAACCCTGCATCTAATGCACCAACAAATTAGATAAGAACTAAACAGAAATACGGATTCGTGATTAGCTGAAATTCATCGTCATTGTTAGTTACTATGGAGGGAATTTCAAGAGTAGAGCTTAGCAATAATAGCTCAGTGCATTACCATCTAAGCCTCATTTCCCCAGTGAAGAGGAGTTGCTCACACAGTTCAATGTGCAACTCCTGTTTGCATCCTGTGCTGCTGAAAAGAAGTAAATAAGGACTAACTTGTGTAGTGTACCCAATTTGAGTCGTTTACCTCCAAGGCTCTAAAAGTCTGAAAAGGAAATCTCTCCTGAAGTTATGTTACGAAACTTAATAACTGACTGACCATCTGATTCACACCCTATCTGTCCAAGACATGGCACATATTTATTTCCAGCAAGTGATTGCATCAAATTTGTCCTGTTTTTAACTTTTTTAGAAAAAACATGCTTGGCGGATGCACGACACACACTGGTGGCTGCAGCGAGCCAAAAGCACTTTATTTATGTTTGGATGGCAGCGGGCGCTCAGTTCTGCTTGGCAGAGGCAGTGTGCTGTGGTCTTTGGCACCCCTTCGCTTCCCTCCTGTCCCCCTGACATACACTTTCCCCATCTCTATCGGGCCTCTGTAGCGTCTTGTGTATGTGTGTTTATGTATGCATTTGAATGTGTTTGGATCTATGCATGCATGCTTGGTCCTCCTGTTTATACTGTGTGTTCTTTTAACTACAGTTAAGATATTTTCAACACTGAATATCACATAAAAGAGACAGGCAGCAGCGATGCTTTATTTTAATTTTTCATAGACTCTTTTATCTTCCTTTTTCAAAAAGGACTACAAGCTCCTCTTATTAAGCATGACAAGTTTTTCAAGTAGTTTTTTAGGTAGAAAGTACTTTTTGAAATTGAATCTCTAGTGCACCTAAGGTCATGGGACTGCAAAGCTCAAAGTTCCAAGCAAAAAATACTACATGAATTACGATGAACGCATATGCCAGTGGGTAATCTTCTACTTTGAGACTTTGCTACTTGAAACTTACTTAAAACGTCACATGCAGGGCATGAGTGACTCATGTAGTAATGCCAGCCAAGTGCAAATTCTAATCTTCCCTCAGCTCTGCTTATGCAGGAGAGAACACTCTGCCAGGGTGTCCACTGAGCACCGCCATTCCAGAAATTCAAAGTTACAAGGTCGGTGTACATCTGCTGCCGGCAAAACCTAAAGTAAGCAAATATCCCCAGGTCTGTACCCCAACAATCTCATTTATTATTTTTCCTCCACCTTCCCAGAGCTTTTCATTTTACCTCAGGGAACCGACTGACCCGTACTTGGTATATAAATATATAATTTACATCTCATATATTTATAAACCAAAGCAAGGCCAGCCACCTTAAAAGGAAGCAAGGCCTTTTTTCTTGTGCCGGAGCTCTGCGGAGTCTGTTGAGGCTCAAACCCAGGATCCGTAGCCTGGGTTTCCTCAGTCCGGAGCAGCCAGTGGAGCAGAGGGCTGGGAAGAGAGTGATTCTGGTCAGGCAGGCAGGCCATCCGTGGCCAGATAACGGCTGATACTGGGACTAATTTGGTCATGTGCAGGGCTGCCGGATGACGAGGGGCTGATAAAGAAAACATGGCAGATAGACAGCTGGGCTGCTGGAGGAGGATGTGAACTCTCTCCAGATCCTGGCTGGAGGATTTTAAGTGTCCTGAAGCCTGTCTGTCTGCCTGTCTGTTCCTCTGTCCACTGTCTCCCTGTTTGTCCATATATCTATGAAATCAATCATAGATTATGCTACAAAAACGTCTTTACTCAGAGAATTGCTTGTGTTTTTGAAGTTCTGGCTGGTGAGTTTGGCATGGAAACTTGTTTTTTCAAGGTAGACGCACAACGTTTTCAAACAGACTCATTCACATGTTGTTCCATTTGACCATGAAGTGGGTTTGCACTTTGCCAACACCAACATGTAGCTGATTGACGTCTTAGCTGCACAAGGGCAGCATATAGAGCCCCACAAATCTCTAAACCAAGCTGATGGATGGATAACAATCCCTAGCGGATGAACCTCTGTGCTGGAAACATACTGTGAACATGAGCAGTCTTGGCCAGCACAGTATGATTACAGAGCAGCAGCACAGTTTGAGAAGCCCTGCCGGGGTCATATGGTTCTGACAGTCCTGGTCTGCTTAGGCTAACACAGAGCCTGTTGCCTGGCCTAGAGAGAGGAAAGACAGTGAGATAGTGCGCAGTGGTTTGTGTGTGTGTGTGTGTGTGTAGATTGGCTCCCGGAAGATCAGCAGTGGCTCAGGACTGCGACGAGGCTGCTGGGAAATGTCTGTGTCACCGGTGTCACCCAGGCAAGGCAGATACACAGAGCAGCAGTCACGGACACATTCTTGGCCCAGGCCGATCTCCAAACACACTCGCTACCACAATCCCCCTTCTCGCACTTTCAAGCTCTCACTCTGCTTCCTCTCTCTCACTCACAGATGCTCTCTGTCACTCTTTCTCTCTCTCTCTCTGGCATCCACAGCTCTGCAGCACACGTGAAAGCGTGTGTGTTTTGTTGACAGAGGCAACAAAACACACAGGCTTTCACGTGTCTTTTTTTTCTGAACAGCACAGCAAAGAAGGAAATTTTAATAATGGATAACAGGAAACATCATTTTTGCGGACTCCTGGAGACTCAAATAAAAATAAGCCAAATAAATCCCTCAAATATATCATCCAGAAACATTTGTTTCTTTGAAATATTGAGGAAAAAAGTCAAAACACTACAAAATCATTGTTTTAGGTTGTCAAGTTTTAAATCATGTGTATTCTCTATTGTTATACTCTATCCTCTGTAATTTGGTCTACCTAGGCTTCTAACCCATTCAGTGTAGCGCAGGCAGAGGAGCCAAATGAAGCTAACTAGCACCCCCTTTTGAAAGTGCACTCTTGACCAGAAAAACAATCCTCTATCATTCTCTTTTCATCAGCTTTGAAGCTCATGAAGCAGATGAGCTTTCTGTCACCCATGCAAATCTTGATTGGACTGTGTCACAACTGTGAATGGATAGAGTGATGAGCTGAATTAGTGATTAATTGGGATTAAAATGTTTACTACAGGAGGTTGTTGTGGATGACCTTTTATGTTCATTGTGTGTGTGTGTGTGTGTGTGTGTGTGTGTGTGTGTGTGTGTGTGTGTGTGTGTGTGTGTGTGTGTGTGTGTGTGTGTGTGTATGTGTGTGTGTGATGGATGCTAGAGAAAACAACAGCTCAGCTTTGATTAATATGGATTAGGAGTCTTACAACTCATAATTCACACACTGGACAAAAATCATGTTTCGTAAAGCCAATTCCTCTCAAATAAGGAAAAAAAAGCTATAGAAAAAATAATTACTGTCTAAATGTGTTGAGCCTATTTTTTTTAGCTGAAACATGGTCTAACTTTCATAACTATCATCTAATATCACATAAAGTAATGTTATCTGTGTATTATTGCAGTATAAATCTGCCTCCTACAAAGCTGTTGGTTAAACCTTAATATGCAGAAGAGTTTTTATTAAAGCCACCAAGTTGCCATGGGCATTAATATGTAATTAAAATAGCAATTTCAGTGCAACTTATTAAGGGGTTTAATACAGCCCAATTTTCCCCCTAAATTTCCATGCACACTATGTGATAACTCAAACAATCTCAAACTATCTGTCTTTTGTGATGTGATTTCATGATTTGATGTAAAGACTCTATTAACTTTTTGTTCAAATGACTTAGCTCGTTCTTTGGACCCATTTTCTGATGTACTTTAGTGACAGACATGTAATGCCTGTCTGTGTCTCGATGAAAGTTGGTGGACTGCGTAAACACGAGGGGCAACGATGGAAGCAAGGCCAAGACTTTATCATTCAATCCCTAACAATGTCTTATATGTTTAATGTATTTTATTTTATGTTATTTCATTTTATTTTATGTTTTTACAGATATTTTGCAGTGGTGTCAGTAAACCACACCAAAAATAAGTGCTGATCAGGTGGTCCGAAGGTATTGGACCCCCGCTGACGAATCACCGAGTCACACGCAGACACATATCTAACATGCCAGTCATTGTTAAGCCATCACAATACACATTTACATCTGTCTAGTCTTTCATCTCAGTCCATCCATCCATAGATACTGTACATACAGTACATCAATGCAGACACATTTCCGGGCAGCTAGTCAGAGCCCCAGGAGTTTGAGCCCTTACACGAGAGAGCAGTGTGGGAGAGACCCGATAAGCAGCTCAGACTGGATCAGTGGTAGCAGGAGGGAAGCATGGGAGCTCCTAATACCCCCCCTTCCATCAGTATCCTCCATTCCTTCTCCCTTTACATGTGTTTATAGCCCTACTCCTTGATCCATTTTCTTTTATGAATTACTGCATATTTCTCTTGTTTTTCCTTACATCCGTATACAGAGTCTTGCATCACTTACTCATTGTTTCCACTTGCAACATGCATCTCCAATCTTGCTGAGTGCTTCCTCCACCTATCTTTTCCGTCTCATCACTTTCATACCAACCTCTTCCCCCGCCTATCCTCCCGTCTGCTCTGAAACACCTTCTTATTTGATCCCCACTCCCTCCTTCCTCTATGCTTTGCGAACACAACTAGTTTCTACTCAGAGTTCGGAGGCGTTGGAGGTCAAAGAGGAGACGGAGGGCCGGGGAGTGGAGGGAAAGGAAGGGGAGGGCTGAGTGAGTGTTGAGCTGGTCGGTCGGTCAGGTGCAGCGCCACCAGTGATCATTAGGGTTACAGCTGCCCGGGCCAGATTGTGTGCTGCCTGCACCAGGCGAGATGTTTTGCCCAGGGAGAAGAGCGAGCATCTGTCTGTCCCTCCCCGTAGACAGCAACCTCCTACCAGCCTGTCCAACTCAACCCAACTGGTAACAAGGTCACCCAACTCTTACTTTCTCTCACTCACGCACACCTACCCTGAACTACTCTGCACTTCTTTTCCTATTTCTCTCCCTCCCTCCTTTAACGACAGCTCCTCTCACTCTTGTTAGGACAGGTTGTGAAAGCAGCAGGCCCTTAGCGCCGTGCAGACTGCAAAAACGAATGCATGTGATATTTGGACTGAAATGAATTTGATGTGAGTGCCATGCCAATGTACATAGCACTATAGAACAGCTTTTGCTTTTCAAACTGTAGAAACTGTTTATTCGTTATCTGTGCCAAATGTTAATTGCATAGTTTGATCCCTGTTGATAAAGGGACACTTTCATCATAAGAAAATAATTGGCTCCAGCAACTTGAGAACTAATTTTTTAAACATTTTTTACAACCATTGTTAGTCCTTATCTTATCAAAATAGTCCAAAATTATAATTATGCACAAAACCCAAAGGGGAACTTCAATTTAAAGACTTAGACCTGATGAGAATGCCCAAGGAGACACTGTTGAACTGCCTTGAACCAAAATGTATTTAGATTATCTTTTGTAATTTTTTTTTTTTTTTTTTGGTTTTGCCTCTTGGCTTAAAATAAACCACATTGTAAAGTATCATGAAAGCTATAAGTCACTATACCATCTTTTCTCAAAAAGAGAGTTTTTAGGTTATTAAAGGAATAATTCGAGAGTTAGATGAGAAGATTGAAAACACTCTTATATTTCTCCTAGCTTGAGCGGCTGGTTATCTTAGCTTAGCATAATGATTGGAAACAGGGGGAAGCAGCTAGCGTGGCTCCGTCCAAAGCTGACATTCATCTCTCGGCACATCTGAAGCTCACTAATTAACACGTTATATCTTGTTTGTTTAATCAGTACAAACATTTAAGTGTAAAGATAACAATTTGTGGTTATGGAGGGTTATGTCTGGGACTATTTTTTGGCCTGGTGCAGTTCTTGTAATCACTGTGAGGTTGAAACTGGCGGAGACTCCAAGAGTATGGCTTTTGAATTGTAGCAAAGTGTGGACAGTCTGAAAGTAGTTCTATGGAGCCCCACAGTAAAGTAATGCATATATTCAGAAGCTATCTGAGGTTCTACCAAGTAACAATATGTTTGAAAAATGCTGAGGTGGTTTTAAGGCTTCTATAGGTGATTATGGAAGGATTGGTAATATAAACAATTTTACATTGCTTCAGAATATTTTCCAAAAACAATCCAACTGAAATATAAGCATGTTTGTAGGGTTTATTTCAGTGATATCTTGAAGTGGAAGTGTATAGCTACAAAAGTATGTGTTAACTGGCCACAATAATGTGACACTCAGAGAATGTGTATTTAATTTAAAGCTCTGGACACACAGGGTATGTTGTTTATGCTCAAATCACCAGCTTCCAACCAGATTATGTGGGAAAATCCTCAAAGGAGTGATTTTTTCTTTGGTTGGGTGCCAAACGTCGGTATTATTTGATAGAGTTTGAGGTGGTTTTCTGATTGATGCATTAGGTGATGGGTGCTAATCTCTCTGATCTAGCTTTGTTTGTCGACTAACAACAGGATTGTAAGAGGAGAGAAAATCTTACCAGGAAACAAATAACATATGGGCTCTGTTGTTAATGTATCAAACATAGTGCCCCCTCGACAACAATAAACAGTTAATGAAAATGTAGAATATTTAACAAGGTGAAACAGCATTGTCGACCCTTTGTTTTTAAAGAATAAAAATCGAGGTTATAAAATAAATTTGCACGTGGTATCACAGAAAGACACATCAGTATAATAAGACAGCAGATGACTTTTCACACTTACCACAAGAATCCTCAATATGTACACATAGCTCTCTTTTTGAACAAGCAACAAATTTGCTTTCATTCAGGAAGTGGAGGGGTTATAAAGCAGTGAAACCTTTAATTCCTTTTGACAGCATCATCTGTACTCAGTTGTCAGCCAGACTGAATGAGCTGGGCCAGGAGCTGACTGAAAGGGGCTGAAACAGGTGTGACACCAACTTTCTGCCTCACAGGAGACGATAAAGCCCTTGGTCAAGGGCACAGCACCTGGGCCATTGTTTTATCACACAAAATGGCTTTTAAGTGCAAATTTCCACTTGGTCCTAAAGGAGACCTGGCCTCTGCACTTGCTTTACTCATCTGAACCAATATGTGATCCGTCCTCATTTGCATAATGGGCAGAATGGAAATGAGGGGCCAGCTTTGTCAGCCCAAGACAAAAACAAGAAAGAAAAAAGGGACACAGACTGATGCCATTCTGTTGAACTGCATCTGTACAACACAAAGGTGTTATATCTTCAGTATCATTTGACCACTTTTAAATATAATCAGAGGTTATATTGAGCCCTGCCACTCTAAGGTTTGAAAAAGGCCTTGTAAGTGGCTGTTAAATGTTAAATAATCAAACAACATGCAGACAGATGACGTAAGTGTTCATTCCTGTTTGTACATCCTTGTCGTTTGTGAGCTACTAAGGGGATTTAGACAATTTTTAACTGCAAAAGCTTCTTCTTCACTTTTCAGGCTACTGTTTAACACAGAGTATGAGTTGTTGTGATGCCAGCAGCTTTCAGTCTTGTAGAGGGCTGGACTCTTGTGGTTATTTTATGCTGACTGTGTTGCACTCAAGTTGCATCATATGTTTTCAAGTTTCATCTCTCAGTCTGCCTAACACGAGATCAGTGAGTGAGGACTTGGCAGTTGGGCTAGAATTAATCCTCCTGATGAAACTGAATCTTCCGCACCACTCAGCTATCAAAACTTTATCTGCTGTGTTACTGCAATTGACTAAACCGTGTGTGCTTGCATCACTGCTGCTGATGTGGTTATGTATACATCTTTTAGATTTGCCTCAGATTTATTATTGGGACACGGTATTTCAGTGAGATGTGTCTGTTCAATTGCTCCCCTTCATAGAGAGGTCAAAATGGGTTCGGTGATACAACAGCGCCCCAGGATCTGGTGGGTGCTCAAAGCAACCTAAGCAGTCTGCCTGATGTTCTGCAGACAGCAGTAACTGAAGTTGAGAGAAAATGGTTTGAAGTTTGTTGGCTACCTCGCCAAAATATGTAACAGTTACAGTATATACTCTGTAAAACCTTAATTTGATCCGTTTTTTAAGATGGTTACCCAAAAATCATACACTATGATTGTTTAACATACGATTGACATTCTGAAAAGGTCAGTAAACTAGCTTTAAGGGTAGCGGTTTGAATTTTATCTCTGTTTTGTAGTTCCTTTGTAGTTTTTTTTTTAATACACATTTGTATGGCATGGTAATTTTTACATAGTAAAATAAATGTGAAAAAATTAGATTCTTCTTTCTTGGCCATCAAGCTGCCTTCTCCATGTCAGTGACAAAAGGCCCAGCTGAGTTGGCTTTTAAGTTTTAAGTTTCAGCTAAAGACTCTTCATCAGTGTCTGAAGCTGTTATGCATATTGCACTGCAACAGCATGGCCTCCGCCCCACCTACACAGTGGGCTCTGTGGCTGGGGATCCAAACTGTCAGCGGTGGTGCAATGCAAATAGCAAGACATCACTGCCCGCATCCTCACTGTGACTCATTTCTCTTCTTCAGTTAACCACTGCCAGTTTTCATTGTTATGTGGGCTTCTAAGACCTGCAAACAGCACTGTGGTGCACCTTAAATTGAAGTGCAGTAGGAATGCTACCGAGAGACACACATTGCAGTGCATAAAAAGACAAATGGGTAGTAAAATGTTATTATTCGAGTATGACATGTAATAACAGCCATTACCTGTAATCAGTGATTGTAGATTTTAAGTACTCCCAGTTGAAATATACAATTGAGAGCCAACAACAGCTGTGTCTCCTTTTTTTTGACAGGGATACAATATACAGTATATGGATACAATTTCATTTTCATACATCACGGGTTCTTCCTTCCCTCAATTACAAACACTTATACACACTCAAGGAAAATAAGAGTAAATGATTTCTATTGAGAAATAAACTTATCAAAGCTCAGTTTAGATGTCTGAGAATGATTGCTCTGCTGGTTGCTATTGGAAAACATTGTTATGATGTGATATTATGATGATATGTATGCCAAGATGATATTACCAATAAGCCACTACTTACTTTCTCTGTCTTTTTCCCTTGCCATGCTTGCCACTTAGGCACAAAGGTATTTACTTCAGCGTAATCTTCTTGAGCTTTCTACAACCAGGAAACACATCCACATAAATTCTTACATGAACAAATACAGAAAGAGGCAAAACCCTGTCGCCTTGTTCTCTGCGAAGGTAGATTATCTGTGAATGCACAGAGAAATTTCTCGGGGGATGCTTTGGCGCCGAGTAATAAAACTCGGAGAGTGTTGCCTTTGCCAAGCTGAGACATCTGGTCACCTTATCACAGATAAGTGGGGGTTAGTCCTGGCATCTGCTAGAATTAATCCATTTTGCAAACACAGTTATCCTAATCTCCTAAATATGTCATTCCACAACTGTACAAACCAGTAGGTACAGTTTCACCTTTCATTCTCCAATGTGCACAAGATTGATCAAGGCAAACTTTGCCGCACCATGTCATGAAACGCGAACAGTGACACAGTATAAGATTGGAAGACTAAAAGAGGTTGGAAATCAGTGTCACAACCTGCACCTGGCCAACTATTTGCCGGTGCCCAGTCTGGTCTACAGCTAGCCACCTAACATCCCTGCATGAATATTCATGTGGGCGGATTTCTCTTTTGTTGCCTGCCTAGTCAGCAGTCACAGAACACATGGTGAGTGTTGGCAGCGCCTGGCCTAGGTAGAGGGGCCGCGGACGGAGGCAGTGGCAGGAACCAGGACCTGTGAGGCTGACTGACATTTCCATCTGTGGCGAGGCCTGGTAATTATCGGGGAGAGGAGCGCCCGCAGCAGCGCGCCATCTGCTAGGGGAGATGGCTCAATGAGGTATGAGCACGAGCGGCACTCCGTCGGGCCACTGCCTGCCTCTGACATGAGGGCTCGCATCTGCTACCGAGGAGCCGGGCCGCCCAACACAGCCTGCCTGCCTGGCCGAGAGAGGGGGCTGACAGGAGGGAGGAGAGCAGCCAAGAGCCCCCCTGACCCCCTCCACTTCCACCACCACCCACAGCCATCACTACCACCACTGCCCTGCCAAAGGCACACTTGACAAACAGCAGAGCCCACTCACAAGTTTCCACACAGATCTCATCAAGTTGCTGTTTTTTTTTTTTTTATGTAAAGGATGCTTGCTGAGGCATCCATCATTGTTATGTCAGTGTCAATGAATGTTGAACGAGCATACATTAGGAGGTGAGATTGAGTGAACAAATGCATTATACAGTATGCATTTGTGGTAGGGCCCAGTAGATATTCTCTACTGGTGTGCTTGTTACCACCGCATTTGCTACTGACTCATTTGTGAAACACACATCTCTGAGACCGGCCGGTTGTGGGAGCGTGGCACCATATCACAAAGCCTAGCAGGTGTGTGTGTGTGTGTGTATGTGCATTTGCCTGTGTGTATGTTGTCCTCCTCTTCTCATTGTCGCTCTCATTTTGCGCTCAGCATGGTTAGTCCAACTGTGGTTCTGTTATTACACTCTGCCCACAGACATAGACACACACGTTCAGATCCACTCACTAACATCCCATTAACGATGTGCACAGAGCGCCGGCCCACAGCTCACTGAGCAGTCAAGATGGCTAACTACTGAAAAAGACAGCTGTGTGTTTTATTGTGCGTTTGTGAGGTGTGAAAACAAGATAGTCTCTGTTATTTGTGCTATACTTCTTCTTATTTTAAAGAGATTTTAGAGATACTGATTCATAATGATTGTTCAAGCTCTGGGTACAGTTCTGAACAAAATCCGCTATACTTGCAAATTCGTATTTGCGCTGTTTGGTCCAAAATGGAGGAAGCAATCATATTAGCTGTGTCACAGCATCCAACTTTATATAACTCTGCTCTGCTAAACAAGACGCAAAGCTAACATAGCTTTTCTTGTGCGTATCCATTTTGCTACGAATGAAACTAGTCACAGTAGCTGCTGCATAGCCAGCAAGTAGTCACTTCCAGCACCGAAAATTATGCGTGGATGAATTTTGCTTGTCCACTCTCTGGTGTAATGGGACACTTACTCCTATCAAACAAAGTCAACAATTTTAACATTGGTGATAAACTCCATTCTTGATTTAAAACTACAAGTGGCCCGTATCTTGCCATGCAGAGTAAAGTAATATATCTGTGGCGGTTTCTGTAACTCACAAACTTTAATTTTACCTCCTCCTGTTTTAGTTCTTTAACATCTGTCAAGTCTCTGACAAGTTTTTGTGGGAGTTGTTTTTACCTTTGTGGATCAGTGTTTTCACGCTGCCCTCGTGGCTCTTGCATCGCTTATTATAACTTGAGATTTACTCTAAAGGAGGGGGAGAGCAAAGGAGGCAGGAGAGGTAGAGAAGGAGAGGTAGAGAGTGAGAAAGCATGAGAGAGAAAAAGAGGGAGAAGGAGAGGAAGGGGAGGGGTAGAGAGAGTGAGTGAGAGACAGAGAGAGAGAGAGAGAAGCGCATCTCTTCATCGCAGGATTTTATCTGACTGTTTGGACAGATTGGTAGAATTCAAAATGCAGCAGGGGCCTGTGATGTTGCAATAAAGCGTTTGCCTTTGATCCCGCCTCACTATTTTTTTCTCCCCTGCACATGTGCACGTCAAAATCAATTAGATCAACTCTGAAGAGGCGAGGCAGCTGCGCATCCGCACAACAAACCTTTGCATCACCTCAGTTTACCAACAATCTGGTTATTATTTTCATTGTCAACCAATTGATACAAACTCCAGCACTGCCATCACCTGCATCCACAACAAACTTCAAGGTGTGTGAAAGATGAAATGGTACACAAATAGAATATGCATCTTAACAGACAGAAACACATGCTTACATCCTAGCCGCAGCTGTCAATTACCTACAAAAAACCCCCTCTTTGATAAGGAAAAATTTGAATTCCCCCCCTCCCTGCTCTTGGAGTGGCTTTTTCAGATGTCGTAGCACTTATGAGAAATTTGTGACAGCATCAACAGCGCCTATTCCCCATTCAGCAGCATTAACTCTGTGCCATGTGTCTAACAAACGGAGGCCATTCTGGAGCCCTTAATGACAAGGCTGCTCCGTTCCTCTCCTCTCCCCCTCGCTCTTTTCAAATTGCTCTCTAAATGAAGTACAGCTGTGTGGACCAGGTGCTGCCATCCCCCTTTCAGAAAGAACAGGAAATTATGAAATCCCCAAATCCTTCACAAATGGCGGGCAGGAGGGAAGGTTGGAGAACGTCAGCTCGGCTTGCCTGGTCTGTAGCTACATGTCTCTTGTCGGTAGATGATCTTTCATTCGCGTTCATCATCGCGCTCTCTCCATCCAACACTCCGACCCGTCACTTATGAGTGTCAGGGCACACAACAAATGTGCTGATAGGTTCATTCAGTTGAAGGATCGTTTTGACTGTCGGTATAATTTTTAGCAACATGTACTGATACTGGTGGGTACATCTTATCCATGCATTTGGGCAGCACTAAATATGTGCTTTAATGCCTGATGTTAGGCAGGTTGCAATTACTGAAAATAAATTTTTTATATGTGTGTGTGGTCCGGCAGCTTTCCCTGACTGCAGAGTTAACATTTTTATCAATCCTATAAACTGTGTTTAAAAGGTTTATGACTAGGCTGAATACATTACTGGTTTTCAACCAAAAAAAAAAAAGAACACTACATCATCTTTCCTCATTCTTACAAATTAAGGTTTTACTTAAAACCTGCGGTAGCAAACACAGTATCCAGCCAATATTCATAGCTGTGTTTGTTCTCTGTGTTCTAAACAACAGAAAGAGCACAACTGCTGAAGTAGGCCTCCTGCTCAGGAGACTGTCAATGTGCAGCTGTCAATGTCTCCATAAAGCCCCATATCCATAATAGACAAAGCACTCATCAAGCCTCAGCTTCATCTGGCCTCCCAGATGCCCCATCACCGGGGGCAAATCCCATCCAGGACTGAGCGGCGCACCATGCAGCCAGATGTGAGCTGGCAACATGGCCGTGGGGTCAACACATGGCAAAGGTAGACCCAATAAATGAATTATACTCTGATTATCATAAATGTGGCATCTGAGCATGGCGCTTGTGTTATTGTTGTTTGGAAGGGACATGCTGTATTAGCTGCACTGCTGCCACACATGTATGCAAAGACAGGCAAAATGTAAACTTCAAATACATAATTCATCATGTTGATATAAAAATGTAACATATAGGGTAAGAGTATGTGTGCATGGTTTTTGATATTCATTAACATATTAACTTTGTGCAGGGAAATTACAGGAGGTAACATAATGGAGCCAAAACATATTTAGGATTCGCAGAATGATTCCATGCCATATGCCCTGTATTTGTACATAATTCCACAATGTTCTAGGTCGCTCCCCCAAACATATTCTGTTTCGTCACATGCCAAAAAGACCTTTTTCCCCCCATCCCTCCCTTCCTCAGTTTGACACGTTTGCATGCGGTATCTGGCTGCCCTGGCTCCCTGTCTTCCCCTTTAAAATGCCATGCCAACTTCAGAGGACCCAGGTGTATGGGTCCGTTATCAATTCCACTAACAAGCGTGCTTACTGGGATCACAGGACGCGTTGTGGCTTGCTTTAAAGTCCCCGTCTGTAGCCAAGGCTGACCTGAATTGGAGACATGCAGCCCCCTGCTGATAGCAGCCAACCTCTGATGGGCAGTCCCTCTCCCAGACTTGGCCAGCACTCCGCTTGGGAAGGAGGAGGGGAGAGAAGAAGAACTCTTTGAAATGCTGGAGTTCCATGAAGAATTGAGAAGCAGGACAGAATCAAAGGCTTCTGATATAGGAAAGAAAGAAAAAAATCTAGAATCAAGACTTGGAGATGAGGAAAAAGGGAAGCTTGGAAAAAAAAAAGCGCCCCCACACATACGCACTCTAGGTGACATATACACTGCCAACAAAAGGACATATCTGAAGTCGCAAAGAAACCTTCTCTATTTCTTTGCCTCACATGAAATCTACAGTTTAAAAAACGATGTTTCTGCAGCTCCATGAAGCACAGTAACATCTAACCCTGCAGTACGAGCACACAGTGTTGACATCAAACAACTAATCTTTACTTTAGATATTACACAGTTTGTCCTAGAGAAGTACGTTCCACGTTGAATTCTATGGACGCAATGCCTTTTTGTGCACAGAATATTATTCTATTGAAGATTTTTATGTACAGTGTGTGTGTGTGTGTGTGTAGAATGCATGTTGAGAATGCATATATATGTGGGTTTGCACATCGCTCACTGAACAATAGCACAGGTCCATGCATGATAAAAAGAAAACGGGTGCATGTGTTAGAAATGAGTCTCTAACTCAGCTTTTGCGGCTGCTTGTATTAGTGGTGATGGCGGCAGCTTAAGGCCATTATGTCCAGGTGGCCTAGAGGATGCAGGGGCTTTACTGAGAGCTATACACACTATACACACATGCACAATCACACACAGAAAGCTTCACAGCTGCTAGGGCCCACTGCATGTCAATTAGGACAGCAGAGAATGTACAGGGACACATGGACATTCACACAGCACATGTATAATGCATGACAGGGTGGGTTGACTGTTTTCAGGTCTACCAGTAGTGGTGTATAAAAACATATATATTTCTGACAGGATCACACACCTGAGATTCTCAGATGGATTTGATTTGAGTTGGCTTGGTATGTTTGAGCGCCATTTGTGTGTATATGTTCGTGCTGGTGCTGTACTCATATGTGTTTGAATGGTGTATATGTATGAGTCAAGCTGCTTCTCTTGATCACACGTACAAAAAAATAAAAGAGGGAATGGGGGTTATTTCATCGGGAGGTTGTCTGAGAGAAAGAGGAGGTGAAATTACCATTAATTCTGGAAGCTACCCTCTTTTCCATTCTCAATTTCTGTGCTGTGGGCTTCAGTCTGCAGCAGGATGCTGGGAGATACAAGATCCTCACTTAGGAGGAATGGCAAATTAGCCATTGATATTGCAAGATTCTATACGAAATGTAAATTTCTACATCATGATGATCTTAATAGTCGTATATCTTTATGCTTCTATTATACGTTTGCATACTCAAATATTCTACCAGTGTTTTTCCTCAAATGAAGTGAATGTGAATGTGAAGTTTTGCCCTTTCACGAAAACATTCCTATTAAGGTCAAAGCAAGTCAGACGTTCTCTGCCGAAGGTAGCACATTATGCTGATTACTCTACGCTGAAAATTGCGCTTAGTAAGGTGAGGGGTCACTGGAGCTTAATTCCGTTTTCATGTTTTGTTTCACACTAGCCAAGCTGTGGATGTCTGTGTGTGAGGCACTGTTTGCTATTGGCCTTGACAGCGCACAGTGTAATTGGCTCACTAAGGTGATTCAGTAATCGTCTGAGTGACACCTTCCCGGGCAAATTTTGACATTGGAGGTGGATGAGGATGCGGTGGGCTTCAAGTGCCAAGGGAGCTAACCCAGTAGGGAAACCACATTTGCAGTAGGGAAACGTGGAAGAGACCCACTTCATTCAGTGTATTTGCATCCTATAATGTAAAGGTACACTAAATAGAGAATAGACTTTTTTTTTTTTATCCTCTTAACCTTATTAACTTGAACCTTGAAATTGTCCTTGTTTTTGTCTGTGTTGAATGCTCATCTATTGTCATCATCTGTCCTCTATTTGCTTACTTTTCAACCTCTTCCTCATCATCACCTACTTTCTTTTCCCTTTTCTTACTTCTCCTCCTTTTCCCTCAGTCATCACCTAGTTTTTATTTCTAAGGATCATCACTGCTACTGCCCGTCTTCTCTTCCTCCCATCTACATCAACTGCCCCCCCACCACCACCACCACCATGTACCTCCTTAACTCCACTTCTCCCTTTCTTTCGCCTCCTCCACTTCCTTCTCCTCCCTTTTGCTCCTGGCGAGCTCATGCAGAGGAGGAGCAGCCAGTGCTGTTCTGTTCCTTAGGACTGTCCTCCTCGTGCAGAACACAGATGGTTATTATGGAGCTGCACATAAATTGATTATGTTGGAAATTAACTGTTGCTGTCAAAGGCAGCCGCCAACCTGTCCCAGTGTGTCCCTGTGCCCGCTGATGCATAGGATCCAGCTGATGGACCAGATGTTTGCACACTGCGCCGCTCCTTTTAAGGTCAGCACAAAAGTAGTATGGTGGCTCTCCGATCTCCGTCTCTTTGTACTTTCAGCCTGTGCCCTCTTGCCTCTTGACATTTTTAGGATGTAAATTAGGAGCTTTCAAATGTGGATTGGATGATTGTGAAGTTGCAATGGTTGATGTGTTTTATTTTTACAATATTTTTTCATTTCATTGAATATTGTGTACTATGTTTCTGGCTTTATCATCTTTTCCTTGGGAGAAACATTTTTTATTTAGTTTTTTTGACTGATTATATTTGCAGGATCCGTGCAAGTTCTTTCAAGGATGGAAGCTTCTGCTAAGTAACATTTAATCTATGGGAGGTTGACGTAGGCCTTATGTTTGTGCCAAAAGACCATGTAGTCTCTTCAACAGAACCAGCATGCCAAGAGTCTCCAAACACTGTCCCTAAGTAGGACTGTCTTCCAGCAGCTCATTACAGGTTGGTCTGGATGAGCATGATGGGTGACTCCTGGCTGTGGCCTCGGGGGACAGGTACCACAATGCCAAACTCAGCAGAAAGTCAGGTCTTAGGAGTGTTGCTACATCGTTTTCCAGGCCTGACCTTGATTCCAGGCCCACTCCTGCATGTTTCCGTATGCATGGCAGAGTACGGAGGGCTGCCAAAATCTGAGCCAAACAGGGAAGAGAAGCCCCCTGTGATTCACACACGCACACACACACACACACACACACACACACACACACACACACACACACACACACACACACACACACACACACCAACCCCTCAGACACATGAGTAAACACACACAGAGACATGGGCCAAATCCCATCACAAAGGTTAACTTTCATGGAAATGGAAAGCTGAATAAGGTGTTTCATATCATGTTAAAGGGATTAAATAAGAAATTAACTTTGAGGATAATTATCAAGACTTTTTATTACATGCAGTACAATGCATAATATTGGACACAATATCATAATTTTGGTCATTTTCCATTTTCCTTTCCTGCCTGTAATCACTGCTTTACACACATTCCGGGTTAAGTCAAATACATGGCTGGATTTTCATTTTAATAAGAACATTTTGTTCTTGTTTAATGTAAAATTCTGGTTTGTTTTTATATTCATGAAAAGAAACGACTTCTCTGATGCACCTCCACCATGGCTTTAGATATGTTAATACCTCTCAAGTGCAAAAGTCTCTTTAAGCATTTTGATTTGCACCGCTCAGAAGATGAAGATCACTTTAAGAACCTTTCTGGTAAAAGCTGTCAGATGCTTTTAGCAGCTTGTAGGCAGAAAAAAGCCTCAATGGTCAGTGAACTAACTGATTTCTGTCTCAGGCCTGAGAGGCATAGCGACATGAATATGAATGTCAGCAGGTGATAAACAGAGTGGATTTCTGCGATGTGTGACTGTTTGCGACACATACCCCTCACACCCCAGATGTAGGCGAGCTGGGGAGGCTGCCACTCAATCTGACGACATCTGAGCAGTTAGCAGCAGTGCTGGCTATGACAGCCTGACTGCATGGCAGCAAGTCTCATAGAAAACCTTAGAAATACAGAAATGATACACAATGCAGACGAACAATTACTCTATATCACGTTTCTGTAAGTGTAATACAAATGTTGTTAACCTGAATCATAACTTACTGCAGATACTGTGCAAATTTCTCAATGGGATTGTGGTTAGCAACACAAGAGGGAAACAGCTTAAATAGAATCAATATCACTCCAATTCAGTTTAATCACATTATTGATAACTGGATTTAAATCTTGTCTCTAAATGCATTTGCATAACTTTTGGATCTCGGAACGGGGAAAACTCTTTAGAAATCAATATTTCTTAGAGCTTAGACTTTTATCAGGTAGAAATCTGGGCAGAAAACCTTCCAACCAACCACAGCCAACACCTATTTGGGTGTGGGCCAATCCGGGATCATGAACTCACAGGATAATCATTTCCAGAGCCGATTTGTGAATGGCCTTTTGGAAGGCAAATCCCACACAATCTTAAAGTACTGAAACATATAATACCATAACACTAGTAATGTCAGTAAGTAGACTGTACAGACAGTTAACAAATATAGTTGATTTTTATGAGTCAAAGTATGCAATGTTAAAGTCCAAAGAGGCCTTTGATAGCAGGTCATGGTTACCACATCTAGTGGCTTGCAGCTCTACCTCATTGTTATTGTTATATCAAGTAATTGTAAAGGAGAATTGGCGTGCTTTGTGTCGTTACAGTGCACAATACCATGATCCCTTGGTCTGCAGATAATGTATGTCAGCTTGCATGTCATAGGCAATCAAAAGCCATTTTTTTGTGTTTTGAGGTATGTAAGTTGATCTATCCTTTATGGGTTGAAAAAGACAAACAGCACCTCTCCAAATCAGACTATGGCTACTGTAGCTAGTGAGTAACTGCTGCATGGGAAAAGGCCCTTCACGGACTTTGGGAGTGATAACAAAATCACATCAAAGTGTGCGAACATTTCTACAGTATACACATGGGTAATGGAAATGTGTAACCTGCTGAAAATCCTAGCGCTGTGCAGCTAGATTTTCTTTTTAAGTGTTACTTTTTTTTTTCACTTTCATTTTATTTATGAATTTCATACAGATGCTTCAGAACCAGAAATGTTTCAGCATCACCACTCGCTGTATATTGTATCTTAGAGTGGCACAGTTTATTCTAGTTGGTCTTGCACATTAAGCGCTGCATATTTCTTCAGTGGAGGACCTGATGCATATTAACTATGGTTAAGAAATGTTTGGACAAGTTTATCTCCTTTTACAACATATTTATGTATAATATCTTTTAACAGGCAGACGGAGTAAGAAAAAGGGCAAAGAAAACCAATTCAGGATTTCAGAGCAATGTGTGTTCATTGTTCCACAACTTAGATTATAAGAGAGAAAAGGCTGGAGGATTTATGGTGATTTACACTCCTCTGTATGAAAAACATGTAGGAATCTCCTTTTCTTCTCATCTCTATCAGGCTGAAACACCTTGGGCTGATAGTAGCTCAGAGGTAGCTACAAGCTCAAATGAAATTTTCCATCTTAAAAGTATGTGTACACGCATGAGTGTGTATGTTCTTGTACACACCTGTGTGAGTGTATGTGTGTATATTCATGTGTATCTGTGTGGGTATGTGTATGGTAGTGGTGGGAGATATTTTCCAATCACTGCTCTACCGGTTTCTCATTGTTCTGGGAAGCTGTTTGCCTCTCTGCACGATTAACAGTATTATCTGTACCTAGCCCAGTCAGCCAGCCAGTCCTTGGGCCATTGTGTTCCCGTCAGGGGTGAGTGCTCTCGACGCTGCGTGTCACGCCTGCCCCCTGACAGTAGGGACAGGCTTGGCTAGGCCCAGGTGGACGTGCTGGCATTTGGGTACTGTCCGCTGCAGGAGGCAAGGGAGAGATGGGGTTTTTTTTGGGGGGGGGGGGTAGAAACCACCGGCAGGCAAGAGGCAGAAAACGGGTCCCTTTGTGCAGCCAGAGCGCCAGTTCATGGGTGAGGAGGGGTGGGGGGTGAGGATGGGAGGCCCCCGGGGGCCACCTTCATGTGCCCTGAGCATCAAGCTCCATCTGGTCACTCTGCTGAGAGGACAGCGTCCGTGACAAGCCTGCTTTTAGAAAACAGAGTCGCCACATAGTTTTTGGTTTTGCTCTGTCTACCTCTGCCTCGTATAGTCACTCTAATGTGTCCTGATGTTCTGCAAAATGTAAAGAAAAGAGCAGACATCAACACACTTGTTTACAGTTTGCAAATGAGAGAAGTCAATCTGCCTACATAATGGATACTATCACCTTTAGTACTAGTATACCTGGTAGATCTTATGCTCCCGTGAAAATAAAATCAGAGACAAAAAATTTGTTATTGATTTTTTTAGTCAACCCAGCTATTTTCCAGTTCGGTGGCAATAACTAATAATAAATCATAGAAGAAGAAATCAAAAAGAAAACACTTGTATGTAGCCTTTAAACCAAATTTGTGTCTTCTTTGATTTGGTGATGGAGTCTCCTCTAATGTAAATGCCATATTAGCATACCATTGACAACCTACAGGACTGAAGCTCTCCATGTCTGTTCCTCTTTTTCTTGCTTCCTCCCTGCCTCCTGGGCTCTCTCACCGCTGACCCCTCTGCCCTTTGATGAACTCATGAATTCCTTGCCCCGGTTCTTGGGCCCTTTTTCTTCCTCTACTGCTCTTTACCCCTCTTCCCTATGCTGTATAATTGACTTAGCTGCAGCCTTTGTGATATAATAGCTAGTTTACCTGGCAGAATGACATTTCACAGGCTCTGAGCCACCATAAAGCTAATTGTTCTAGAGCGAGAGGGAGAGAGCAGTTTGTATGTGTGTGCAGCTGATGATAAGAGGAGAGCGGTCGCTCCATTTGTGCTGTAGAGGCCAGCGGAGGGTTAGAAGTGACATTTATCTCCACATTGAGCCTCAGACCCAGCCGTGGCCTGATGTACTCTCTCTGTCTCTGCCCCTGCTTTTTGTCCCTATTGCCTTACGCAGACTTTTTGTAGTTTTATTCCTTTTAATAACTGTTTTGCATATGTGTGTGCATGCAAGTTGTTAGTACATACCTCCTCATCGACCTAAACCAGTCACAGTGTGTGAGAAAGATATGGTTTTTAATTAGGCCCAGTGGCTCTATTTCTCCTCTCAGTATTCAGCATAATGTAGAAGGAAAAGCATAAGGTGGTTTCTCTACAGTGTAATTCCGACATGTTGTTCTGGTTGCTCAGTGCTGTTTGCCCTGTCCATCTGTCTTATTTAAAATGAATATATGGTACAAGTCTGTTTGTTCGAAACAAATGTCAGCTACTAAATAAGGCACTGCTGTTTTACTGAAATATCTCACAGCACAGTCCCAACATAGATAAAATAAAGCTCTCTGTTATCTTTGATTTTTAATTTAAACAACTATCAGAGATGATGTTGAGAGAAAATATGACAGAGCTCTCAGACTGAAAAAACTCCAGTAGAGTATCATGACATTTATATATGTTACAGGGTCTTTTGAGGGACTAGAATTAGGTATTTACTTACTTTACTTAATGCATTTTAGTATTTACCGGTGTTGTTACAGTTAGCAATTTGTTGGATATGTAGCATTGTGAGTTGCTTTGTGAATTGGTTTTGATCTTGATTTATTCTGACAAACTAGAAAACAGGGCAACTGATCAATATGGGCTGATAATTAATCCCATCATAAAACATTCCCAACTCTCAAATTGGAATATATTTGAGCAGACAAACTAAATTAATTCTAAAACTTTCTGGTAATTAGTTTTCGCTAAAGATTAAATTAAGAGCAGCTGAAAGTATTGTTTTCTGTGGTTTAACTTCTCACCTTGCTGTAGTGATGTAGACGTGTACACAAGGTTGCGTCAGTACACAGTGAGATCACTGCTGACTGTGTGTTAAAGGTACAAAAAAAAAAACACACTTCTGACCACACCCAACCAAAGCCATCGGAGATGCCGGGTGTGGTCAGAGATGAACAGACTAGAAATTTCAATCATATCTTGCTTATTGATGGTAGGGTTAATGAGAGTAATTTTCGGTAATGGGTAATGGGTAGGTTTCTCATGAAGCTGCCAACACCATCACCCCACCACACCAACTCGGAAAGATTCGATTTTTTGTTGTTGTTCCTAACTTGGAACCAATCACAACATCCTGTGAAGGTTGTTGCTTTCAAATAACGTTGGTGTTCTTCTCTTGCGTTATTATCACTGCATTGGAAATGCATATTATCCCTTACTTTAATGTAACTCCTACTGTATGCTGCTTTAGTTTAACTTATGTTTGTCATAGACCATATTAATGTGATTCTCATTCTGGTTCATTGTAAAATACTGCATCTTGTGGGGCCCAGGAATTGAAATATAGCAGTATGACTGCCCATTATTCCACTGAATCAGATTCTTTATATAGAGTCTGACAACACACTCAGAGAGTAGAGACCTGCCGCTGACATGCTTTGTATTGATTCTGTCTGTCTGACATTCAGATATCCTTGTCTAGAGTTTCAGCAGAGAGAGAGAACGAGATGGAGGGACAAACAGAGAGAGAGAGAAGAGAAAGCTCCCAGAGGGAGAGCAGCTGCTCAGCAGTGCAAGATACATTTCATAATGACAACATATTGCTATTGATTCCAAGTTTGAATGGGAGCATTGATTTGATTGAACAGTCATTACATCGTGGCCCTTAACAACCATAATGTGATCAGACTAAAAGCATGTCTAATGTTATCGACCCAGGGAAACATTTTTCAAGTGTGCATGTGGAAAAGTAGTCGACTTTAAAGGAAGAGTTTGATATTTGGGGAAATATGCTTATTCCATTTTGCCAAGAGTTAGATCAATACCAGTCTAATGTCTGCATTAAACATCACTTTAAAGGAGAGATGTTGTTAGCTAACAGTAGCATAAATACTGGAAAGCAGCTAACCTGACTCTTTTCAAAGTTAAAAACACACCTACCAGCACCTCTAAAGCTCACTAATTAATGTGTGTTATTTCTTGGTGACCAGCAAGACAAACGTCCCCATAAATCCTCAACTTGTCCTTCTTTCCTTTCTGTTTGTGAATAGATTTAAACAAACAAGCAATAACTTGTTAATTTGTGATATTCAAAGGCGATGGCAGGCATATTTTTGAAGCTTTGAGAGGTCCAGGCTCGCTGTTTCCCCCCTGCTTTCAGTCTTTAAGCTAAGCTAAGCTCAACGCCTCCTAGCCCTAGTTCCATACTTAATACACAAACATGAGAGTGGTATTGCTCTTCTCCTCTAAGTCTCGACAAGGAAGCGAATAAGTGTATTTTCCAAATTACTATCAAACCATTTCGTGTAACCAGTTGGACGGAGGTTTTGAACTGGCAACGTTTCTGTAATGAGTCCCGTTTGCTAATCTTTGGTGCATCTCAATCAGTGCATCTCAAGTTTCAACAACAGCAACAACAGCAACAACACATATGAAATGAAATTTATGGACCAAAACTTGTAAAACAATTTTAAAAAAACATAATGTTAGTTGAGACTGAGAGAGAAATAAAACATCTACAGCAATGGCACGACTTGCATTTGAAAAGCCTACATTTTCAGGTTTAGTCATGCTACAAGTAAGCATCCTTTAATGTCATATTAAATATACGGCAGCACATTCATCTATGCTGGCAGGTTTTGAAGAGGCATGTCTGCCTGCTTCTTTGTTGAACAGACTGTGGGATGTCACTGTAGCGTCACTAGGTTTCTTCTGCTCTGTTCCTGTCAAAAAACCCACAGGCCCACCCATCAAAGATGGCCTCTCTGCTTCCCACTTAGAGAAATAGATGGAGTGTTTAAATGTTTTTGTCGAGTCAAATGGCACCAGGCAGATGACTGCATGCCATTACCATAATTTACCCCGATGCAGGCTGTCAGGGTGTATCATCAGCAGGTCTGTTTCCTGCCCTATGGAGCTTCCAGGAGCTTATAGACAGGTGTAGCACTCCACAGTCACTCTGTGAAGCTCTACGCAGGTTCAGATTGTTGCTCAGTTTGGCAAAGTTTTGTTTGTTTCCTGCCAGAGCTTGTCACCCAGTAAAGTTAGCTTCACTTCCTCTTCTCTTGTGACAGCTGAGGGGTGCTGAGTGGCACTCGTCCTTCAGTCTGTCTGTATGTCCATCCCCACCTGTCTCTCTCTGCTAAAGCTTTCAGGGGCTGCCCGCACAAATCTGTCAGGCAGATGGGGGGCTGGCTTTTTACATGTCACTTGAGGGACGCCCAGGCAACACAATCTGCGGCCCTCAATGCAGTGTGTTTGAACCTTGTGAAACCTGCATGGAGAATCGATGCAGCGCCATGCACAGCCCAGATTCTCTGAAGAATCCCTCCGTATCCTGGCTGTCTGTGTCTACCTTCTGCCGGGCTCTTTTAGAAGAACTCTGCATCTTTTATTTATCCCTTGAAATAAGGCTGGACCCTGACGAGAGCATTGGCTGCACAGACAGACACACTCTCTCTCACACACGCATATACACACACACACACAAATGGGCCTCCTTCTGTTAGTGAAAAGTCGGCAATTATGGAGAGAGAGGGGAGGGACAGTTGGGATTTGCATATGTCGCTGAGAGAAGAAACTACATCTCCCACAAGGCCCGGCAGTGGAAATGAACCAGCTGTCCATGGTTTGTAGATCAGATCCCATCCTCTTGATTACGAAATCACAGAATAATAAGGACCAAAAAGTTGTGGGCCACGCTGTTTGTTCCTCCTTTGTTGTTCCCTGGAACAGAAGTTATTTTGCTTCTGCTGCCTCCGAGCTGTTTGCCATGTGCCAATGTTTGGTGCACTGTGCTCCACTTGTTCTCCTTCTCACACAGAAAATCAGAAGGCTCCAGCCCTGCCCCTCCAAAGCTGTCATGTGAACTCCCGCCTTTTGTTTAATTTACATTTTGAGGCACAGCCCATCAATTCCCCCTTTTCCCGCTGCCCCCTGCCAACACCTCCACCCCACCACACCAACTGGCTTCATCAAAAATGCAGAGTTCAAACTAATTAGTGACATTTGGCCGTTTGTGAAACTTTTTCCTCTCCAAGCTCAGCTTCTGTCAAGCATGGCCTCAGCTCATGGAGGACTGGAATACTTTTTTTCATCAGTATCAAAAACCTGAATACTATACTGTATGTCAATGACAGAAAGCTATTCTATTTTTTTACCACAAAATATATACAGATTTGAGTAGAAATCTAATGCACATTAAAGAATGTGATACAAGTAACTCATGTGATAATAATCAGGTTTGAATTAAATAAAACAAAGGAATAAAAAAAGCTATGCATGTTAACATAACACTGAACAGAGTACCTATTCAAGGTTCTGTTATAATACTGAAGTATTGCATTAACTTGCTTACTGTATAGTATGACTTCATCAGTACGTTGTGATAGTTCACTTTCCATCCCTCAAAATTCGACAATACTTAAATAATAAAAATGAATGAATAAAAAATGATTTAATGTTAAAAACAATAGCACCCATTAAACAAATCCAGAAAAAAAAAAAGTTATGAAAACTGTTTGCGTGTGTGCTCATATGCACACTATGCGGGTGCCTTTCAGCAAATTTAAAGGTTTGCTTTTGTCACGAGAGACAACTGTCTCACTGAATAAAAATAGCTCTCAGTATGAAGGCAAACATCTGTAGGGACGAAAATAAATAAATGAAGTGAAAAAATGATGACATGAAAGCTTAATTACACAGATAAGTATTGGAGTTCTGATAGCAGCGTGTGCAGAAGTGTAGAATCTGGGGATTGTACATATAACACACACATTCCTGTTCAATGTGACTTGGCCAGTGCAGTGATATTTTCAAAAGGCCTGTGGTTAGGTGTCTCTGTACTGCCAGCTGTTCTTCACTGAGGGTGCAAACAGGTGCTGTGCATATAATTTTTTTTCTATAAATAGCCTTGTTTTTAGCTTGACCACCATGCATTTTTGCATTGAAATGGTTGACAATCTCAGTCTACAAATGAATCATGTAATTTGTAAAAACAAAGTTAAAGTTGCCAAACAATGTTTTTATATTAACAAAGGATCACACAACTACTTGTATGTGACTATGGTTGCACATAGCGATGAACCTACAGATAATTTACTCCCGCCCCTGCAGTTTCCCACAGTTCTACAGAGCTTTATCGTGTCATGCAGCTTTTTTTAGGGCCTACAAACCTCTAAAGATCCACTGGAAAGTACCTGTCAAACACCAAACAGAACACAAGCATTCAGCAACTCAAGAGCGAAATAAATGTCCTAGGACATGTCCCAGCATGGTGTATTCCCAGCATGGTGTATTCACCATAAATGTGGCTATTTTGGCTCTATGGTGGTGCTAACATTGCACTCGCCACCCCCATTGTTGAGATTCAGGTAGACAAGGACTCGGGCAAAACAACGTATATTGCGGCAACCGACACAAGTGTCCTACAGCTTTCCAAATAAATATGGTTTGAACATGAATCATTTAAAATGCTCGTCTCTGAGTCTGACTGAATACAAACACAGAAATTAGCCTCCTGGAATGGTCATTATGCTAATTTATAGGGATCTACATCTGGGGCAATGATGCGGCTGACCTAATCACCCTGCATATTAATCTGCACACGCCAGTGTGTTTACATGGGTGAGGCCGACTTTCATTATACCGTTATACTGTGTTCTGAGGAAACTCAAAAAGCTAATGCAATGGCGAATTATGCAGTGGAATATTATGAGGATGAGTCATTTCACGGTGGTGGTCCACTGTATTTATGCAAGCTAGAATAAACAGACGAGGAAGTAAAACAAACAGGCAGAAAGGCAACAGCACCATTCTGAAAGACAACGCACCTCAGGAACAAGCCGACTGAGTAGAAAACCTTTTGCTGCAGAATCCAGACTCGAAAAAAGAGATGTCTCTGGTGATTATAGTAATTCCAGCAGTGGAACTACAGGGATTGATTTTGCAGCGCTTCAACATGGTCCCCCTGGAGACTTTTATTTCACCTCCCCAAAATTGCCAAAAGACAGGGGCTGGATATACGGTAAGAAAAAGTGCTAACAACATGTAAAATGCTTTGTGAGGGATTACAATATGTGTCCCCACCGGCAAACACTGGCATCTGGTTATATTCTAGGACCCAATGTAAAAAAATTTCAAAAATAAAAGGAATGTAACATCTTAGATTAGTGTCATGTAGGGGGATTAGGTCAGCCGGCAAGTTGCCCCAGATGTAGGTCCTTGTTAGTTAGCCATGACCGTTCCTTGCTGCTACAATCTGTATGTATTATCCATAGTTTTTGGAGCTTGACCTATACTATCAGAATATCTCAGCCTCTGCTGTTTGGATTTTTAACATTCTTTTAAAAGCTGTTTCATGTAAATTCCCCTACCTGATGGGAGTGCAGGCCTAAATCCGTAGACTACTCCTTAGAATGACCAAAACTACAGTTAGCTATACAAATATTAATGTCATGATCTACAGCAATGGCAACGGTAGATATTTCTTGTACATTCAGCAATGCATTTTTGAATTTAGCAGCTGGACATAATCTCTTTGTCAGGATTAGAAAGATTCCTGCTGTGATGATGGAGTTGAGTCAAATTGCATCGAGTTGCAGTCCTGTCTGTCATATCATCTCCGTGAGATCCCAACATCGATTCAGACCAACGTGACACAAGTCATGACTTAGTGTTGTGTCACTATGGTTATATATATATTCCATAGGTGCGTAATTATTCATAATGTCACAGCACCCCCATCAGCTGACTCACCAGAAATTAGTGACATCTTGTCAAAAGTGTTTGCATCTCTGACCTTTACCAACATTGGTGTAGTGAAATGCATGTTGCTGTTAGCTTTGATTTGATGTTGGCTTGTTTGTTGTTTCCATCCAGATCTTCAAAAACATCTCTAAAATCGAAAAAGCATGGCTGCAAGGCCAACAATTTCTGCCAAACTTTCTTCTACCGCTATGTTCGTGTAGAGTCTGGGCGAGAGGGGAGCACTTGAAAATGAGCGAACAGCGGAACATGGTGAGGAATGGAGCAGTGCAGGTGAGGAGAGGGGAGGTAAAAAGCTGACAACGTTAATATGGAACCAAAAGGAGAGTGCAACCTGGCAGTCACTCAAATCCTGCACCTGCACCTTTATAAAACAAGCTCTCCGGTGTGCCTCTCTGGCTCCCTCTCTCTCTTTTTTCCCCTCATTTCTCTCTTTTTCTCCCTCCCTTTCTCTCTTTCTTTTCCATGCGCTGTGGCTTGGGGCGTTGTCATTTTCGGCATGTTTTCTCTATACTGTGCACTCTGTGTGTGTGTGTGTTAATTGCGGCTATCCTTGGGGAAGGAGAGAACTATGAGGAGGACCTGTTTGAGAGTAGTCGTGCCAGCTTCTGTGGTACGGCTCAGCGTGGAGCTACCGACACCTGGTCTGCCTGAAGGGCAAGAGGAAGGTAGACTTGCTTTTTCTCTTCTCCCTCCTTCTGCCCTCCCTTCGCTATCTACCCGACCTCTCTCTCTCTCTTTCTTTCTCTCTCTCTCACTTTCACACACACTCTTTGTCTCTGCTCTCCTCGAGTTTGGAGAAAACAGCTGCTGTACAGCCTGTGCGCTGGCTTCCCACCTTACCAGCCCAACCTATCCCATCAATCATGGCACACTACTCACCGCTGTTTGTATGGATGCAAGTGTGCTAGAAAGGGAGAAACTTGGAACTTTGTGGGTCAATGACTTTGAAAAAATGTATCCAGAAGGCCTGAGGCCACCATACCAGCTGACAAGGCTTCATAATTTACAATAAGACATCAGTGACCAAGCTCAACAACTCTTGATCAAAGTTAACCATTCGGGAGTAGGCACAGGATTGCCAACTCTCTGCACCTGTGGAACAGATCTTTAATATCACTTAAAGGACAATTCTGCTTTGTTACCTCTTTGGTCTTATTTTGAAAGTTTTGGTCATCATTTCTATTCGTTATGATAAAAATGTACTTTCCAAATTAATTGCAAAGATGTGGGAACATGGCTGAATCCCTGAAATGAAGTCAGACTTGTAACACAAGTAGTCAGATGATCAGACAGTTGTAAACAAACTAAACCATTTTATTTTGAGCTAAAACTGAAAGTGATTACACCTAAAATCTCAGTAATAATCCCTCTTTACATAGGAAAACTTTGTTGCTGTGTTCCTAGATCTCAGTAATTAAAGAAATTGTTTGACATTTTGGGAAAATATGCTTATTTGCTTTCTTGCTCAGAGTTAGATGAGAAGATCGAAGCTCTCTCATGCCTGTAAGTTAAGAATGAGGCAACTTCCAGCATCTGGTGAAATGTGGTTTTATAGGGGTTATGGTCTTTTTCTTGGCCGAGCACAGTAACTTCTTGAAAGTCCCAGAAAGTTACTGTGCTTACGCCAAAATAGTTTGGTCCATAACCCACCATAAAACCACAATGAACAGTTTTTGTTTTTTTTTACTGATTAAACAAATTAGATATGATGTGTTAATTAGCGAGTATGTGGAATTTGTTACATTTGAACAGAGCCAGGCTAGCATTTTCCCCTGTTTACAGTCTTTGCGCTAAGGTGGGCTAACCAGTTGCTAGTGGTATCCTCATTTTTACCGTAGAGACATGAGAGTATAGATCTTCTCATCTAACTCATGGCAAGAAAGCAGATAAGCACATTTCCCAAAATGTCAAACTACTCTTTTAACAAGTTGAGTACACGTAAATCATAACTAAAAGTAATGATGGCAAAACTACGAAAAAAAACACCCAAGTTGCAATTAACGTAAAGTAAACTTTAATCAGAAATCAGTGAATTCAGGTGACTATTGATGGTGTCAGTCTTGCCTTATTGGATTCCCTTTAAGCAGAAATATTCCTAGGATGATCTGTTGTTTTGCACAGATTCCACATTTTGATACCATATTTCAATAGAATCATATCTATGGAGATTCTTGGTGAAATTGCATCTGTAAAATGCTCACGTTTAACGTTGGACTAACTCTGAAACTGGACTGTGATCTGTGTCTGTCAGCACAGTGTGGCTTGGATTTATAGTCCTCAGTGCTTTGTTGCTTTGTCACTGCTCCTTGGCCTTTGCACTCAACTTTGACATTAACCATCAGCTTTGTGGCCATATGTGCACATGGTGGTTGAGTGATGAAAAAGTTGCCCGTTTTCATATTCAAGTCTGACATATTGAGGAATGGAAAGATGCTCATGGAGCGCTTGTGGGCAAAGACAGTGACATACGGAAACAGTCTCTCTCTCTCTCTCTCTCTCTCTCTCTCTCTCTCTCTCTCTCTCTCAGATACACACACATACACACACAACTCTTGGTCAGCAGCACAGATGAGTTCTGGGAAAACAAGCAGCTGCAGGAGGAGGAAAGGACCATAAGGCTGGACGGCTTGCCAAATTTCATCATCTATTATGGATTGCCTGAGATGCACACTCTACAGCAACCAGGGGCATTTCTCAGATTCACATGCAATCACAAATCTGCGTGCACACATACGCATGCTATCATGCACACTTCTTGATATACAATGGTGTGGCGTTCCAAACCCCCATACCCTATGTAACCAGAACATAGAAGGCCACACTGACACTGTTACATTGACACACACTCATGCATGATGCATTACAGGATGTCACCTCATTCATAATATTCTCCTTAGTAAAGTTTTATCTTCGGTAAGCTGGGCTTCAAGAGCATAAATCCTTTTTCTATTAGCAAAACAAATGATTACCATTTGTTGTTATTCTATTTTGTGCTAATAATTTATTATATCTAATATATGTGGCTTGAATATTTGTCCTTATTTTTTTACTTTCAAGTGGCATGCATGAGTCTTTTTTACACCACCACTAGGCGTCAGCAAATTCAGTAATTTTCTAATTCTACACACAAGACCTTTAATTGAAAATGAATTAATGAATTAGGCAACTGCAACAGAGAATAAATGTGTCTAGACACACAACTATTCTCTCAGTTTAAGTGAAACCGAACAGCTGACAAGACCGCTTCACGCAAAGAAATAAAAAAAAAAACACCCAAATTAGCGTCCATGCCTGATAAATGGTCACTCGTGGATACATTTGTTGCACTGGTACTATGACAGCAAGCCAAAATGAGGTGATATATGACATATACTATAGGCAGGAACTATGGATATCTTAAAGACCAGTATCTTACAGAAACAAGAGAGTCAAAAGAAGATTGTTACCACTACTTAAAATTGATGGGGTGCTTAGGAAATGTCAATAGCAGAAGGTATTGACAGTATTCTCCTGCAGATGTTGATTGTGGAGGAAGTTACGATGTCTGATAGATGCTGATTTTTACTAATTTTAAAATCAAGGCAGTGGTTTTATGTGAAGGCCTGTTTTGCTAATCTTATATCATAATTAGATATAAATTATTGAACTGCTCTTCTACGGTCTAAGCCGCTGCTACTCAGCTGTGCTCATTGCTGCTCTTAAGTTTACATGAATCTGTGTACTGCAAGTCATCTTCTGTGCTGTTTATATTTGCTATGTAACAATTAATAAGAAGATTTTGTTTACTCCAAGGTTTTTGCAATTTTTGTGCATTTAATATGCTAAGTTAATAATTATCTGCTGCATAGTTAATGTTTCTTAACCTACTGCTGAACATCAGGTACATTGTTTGGTTTCCTTTCATCCATGTCAATCTCCTAGATAGCATATTGTCTGCAAAGGCTTTGAGGTGTTTGTTGGGAAGTGGCCACATGACGTCAGTGACCGGCCTTTGCAGAGAAGATGTTCCCTAGATAGTATATTCCCTTCATGAGCAGAGGTGCCTAACAGCGGAATGGCCACATGGCAGCTGGTGACTAGTCCACATATAGTACATACAATGTAACAGCTGTTGTCAGACTTGGTGTCCAATATAATTTTGTGCTGTGCTGAGCTTGGTATATGAAGGATGAGGTCAGAGGCTAAATGGCAAATATCAGCTTTGTACACAATCTGTATTCACACAATAAATCTGTTCTATATGAGTTGGCTAACTGAAATGGAGTACAGCCTGCAAGACAGACATTTCAAGTATATTCATACATATAAAATATATATCCAGTGCACCACGTGATATTTAAGCTGTCTATTCTATACTCACTCTCTTATTTAGCTATGCTGCTGCTGCAGTGCTCATTTGCAAACACTTGCTCTTGCAGTGGATGCTACAGCTGCTTTTGTGCTGTGCTGGACTCATTACGGCTACTTACTATAAATAGCATTTCATAAGCCCCACTACCACCCCAGAATCCACCTGTATAAGGTGCAAGTATGTTTCACCAGAAGTGCTTTTCAGATGGTTGAACAGCTTCCCCCTCCCTCCATACCTTTCCAACATCAGATTTGGGAGGCTGTATCCAACAATATCTGTAACTTTCTGAAACTAACAAATCTGACATTTGCACCCACCTCATGCAGCGACTGGCCAGCTCTCTGGGTGTTAGAGAGTAAGTAGGGTTTGAACTTCTCTATCAAGCACCCTTTTTTCATTTTTCACACAACTGTTGTATGTCATAATGCAACATGTCCTTAGCAACATTATGAATTCCCTCCAGGAGAGACTGTCTGAAAATGTGCTCGGTTATCCCTCTTGCCCCTCCCTTTGATAGCAGGGTTTTCACCCCACCTGTGAGTGTGGTTGTTCGAAACAGCTATAACCTCTTTTGCCTGCCAACATGGTCAGCAAACGATTTGTATAAACTAGTTATTTTCTAGCATAATCTGGCCCTGAGTCTCAGTTTTTCATAGGGGAGAAATTTATTAGTCACTCCCCAAAACCTGGGTGGGGAGTGACAAGGCCATCTGACCCCAAACATGAATCATTTTCACTTCTTGGAGGGTCTTCACTGTAAGAATTTGTCACATTTTGTTTTAGAACTAGTTCAGCGCAGGTCATCAGCACGTGTGGTATACTCACCCTTTGGTCTCACTGAGACTTCAACAGAATAGAAGTCTCCCACCGCAAACCAGTCATGACACGTGCATGGTGTTCTGATTTTTCATTTTCATATTATTTGGTATTGGTATTTGGTACTCTAGTGAGTGGAACATTCAGGCAGGTACCTTGGACATACAGTAGGTGCCTCGTGGGCCTCAACAACACACAGCTCATCCTGTGGTTACATTTGGTCTTGGCATTCTCGGTCCCATCTTCAGGAAGGGAAATGGGAGAACTTGTTGTTGTGCATGTTTGTGTATCTTTTCAGAGGGAGTACTTTGGCAGGCACCATTACCGCTCAGCAGTAAATTGCCTTGTAAATTACAGTGCCGGGGTAATAAAGCCAGATTTGTATATCACCGGGAGTGGAGACTGTGTCTGTCTTGTAAATTTAATTAAACAGCAGGTGCAAAATCAGGTCATATGGCTTTGATGTGCCCCATGTGAGAATGACAACCAGACAAAGATTCTAATACGGGCAGCATTTACATATTTTTGCATGCGGCGGGCGGCTTGTACGGAGGTAGGGGGAGCCTCGCCTATCACCTTGTAGTGTATTAAATTGCCCCCAAATTAAAATGGATTCAAATTAGCTGTCACCTCCAATTTTAATAGATCTACAAAAAAATAAATAGTTAAGCTCTTCAAAAAACAACCTCGTGCTTGTTTAGAGTGTGCATAAACGCCGCCATTACCTACACCTAGTGCCGAAAGAAACCCTTTTAGACTAATTGGCTCTCATTGCCTGTCTACTGTACATTACACAACATCAGAAACAACCTGTAAGAGTGCGATTGAAGTACTTCTCAAGAACTTCAGTGAAGCAAAACCTGTGAATGCAGTATAGCATATTAGTCAAACTGTGGTTTTCGAGCCAACGAGAATTGTGTTTTAATATAGATCTCCTTCTGGCTGATGTGCACTGAAGCCAAAAATCATCCTCTTATGGCTGTGCTTGACCTGTGACACTGTCAACGTGCTGTCTGGGCTCCAGAAGGCCCTTTCCTGTATCTCAGTTTGAGCTTTCTGCCAGAGAGCCCACAAACGTGTCAGCGGCATCAGTTGACCTGACGGCAACACCTTCGCTTGTTTCTTTTCTTTTTTTGTTGGGAGGAAGTGGTTGATAATTACCACCTAGGATGTAGCCATCTGTGCCGCCCTTTCACGGCCTGTTAAGCTCGCTTTTCAGAAAGTTTACTGTTGACAGAGGGCACGTGAGAGGAGTGAATACCAGAGCGTGTTAAAAAGACTGCACACTCAAGCAATAATAAAAAGCAGCGCTAAGGAGCTGATTTACGGGCAGAAGGTGGAGGAGGAGGCAAAGGATGAAGGGTAGGAGGAGAGGGGTGGGGGGCAAGGAGTAGTTGGTGAAGTAGGGAGGGTGGCTTGGAGGAATTGGTAAGGTTGGTGTAAACTCAATAAGAAACTCGCATCAAGAATAGTAATCCCGGGAACTTGTATCTAAGTGCAGCTAGTGAACATCAAAACACTTACAACATAATGAAGTGAGTATTTGTACTTACTTTCGCAGTGAACTCACACAAGTTCACAATCCTTCTCATCTTTGTCCCAGCATGCACACTTTCCTCTTTGCCAGCTCTGTAACTTTTCATCACACCCATCCATCACTCAGAGCTACCTATTGTCATCAGCCATGAGGGACACCTGTGTTTCTGCAATAAGGCAGCAGTTATCACCAAGCTGTCGGATATCTGTCACTATGGCATGATCTATGTGGAAACCTTCACTGTCAAAACCTGTCAAATATCATCGAGTCTTAAAGCGAAGTCGAAACCACAAGCACAGACGTGTGTGTGTGTGTGTGTTTAAGAGAGTGCGTGTATATGTGAGAGCGAGAGACAGAGCAGGCTGAGGGAACAGGTGCATGGCTGGAAGCTGTAGTGGTGGTAGGAGCAGTAGGGGCTCAGTACAGTACATGATCTCTGATAGATGATGGTTCCCGTTCCACTGATCAAACACCAATCAACCGCCAGTGACTAAAAGACACATGACTGACGTTACATAAAGAGCAGTGGGCTAGAAACTCATGCGGCTCCATTTCACCAGCTTCTTGTTAAATCCACAGATGAAAATACTTTTTTTTTCTACTGTAGCCTCAGGTATTTAAAAAGAATCGATTTGCAAGCTCAGTTAAAAGAAAAGGTTTCCCGCTAAATCAAATGTGAACTGAAATTGAGAATATTTCTTTGAGCGATTTCCCTACAGTTCTCTTCACACCTGGCAATATCGTAGGCAACTAAAGCCTATTTGTATTTGACTGCTCACTGCAAACCGAATCCCTGAGGTCTGCGCTGTTCTCAGGTATGTCATCATGACGGAAAACAGAATTTGTTACTTTCCCCGCGGCCCTCAACAACCATTACCCTCACCAGGCGGCCTGCCATCCCAACAGGCCTGTCAGGGGCCAGGTGAGGAGGCTCAGGTGATTGACCCCAGGCAAACTTCTTCCAGACAAAATTGAGAGAAAGGAGGGAGAGTGGTGAAAGAGACAGGATGCAAGTGGAGCAGGCAAGCAAACCGAGGGGGTTGTGGAAGAAGAGGTGGGTTGAGGTAGACGAGTTTTATTAAGGCGCAAAGTGTGGAAAGAGGGCAAGTCAAGCAAGACTAAAGGTAAAGGAACAGGAGGTATGTGATGACACATGAAGAGGGGTAGAGAGAGAAGGGAGGGAAGATGGAGGATACGTGATTCAGTCTGTCACTGACATTGACAGGCTTTTATGCTGAAGCATCTCGTGTAAATCAACAAGGAGTGACAGTGTTGTATTTAACATTCTGAAATACTGGATATGGCCTCAAAAAGTTTCAGCAGAGCTGACTGAAAAAAACCATTTAACATTTTGCATTGTAATTTAATGTGAACATGATTTTGTTTTACCAGTTTGTGCTGTTGTTATTGTTATTAAAGGAATTGTTTGACAGTTTGGAAAATATGTTCATTCACTTTTATGCTGAGAGTTAGACGAGAATATTTATACCATTCATATCTGGACAATAAATGTAAATAACAGCCAGCAGCCAATTAGCTTAGCTTAGCATAAGAACTGGAGGCAGGGGGGAACATTCTTCTTTTTTACTATACAGTGCACTACAGTAACCCTGCACCATTTTATTGAGCGTCCAAATTCTGAGGGTGTTAATGTATCTACTATATAGTGCCCTCAAAAATTCCTCAATGGTACAAAAAAAGAAACGGTCATAGCACATACAGTACTTTTTAAGAACAATCCCACAATGTAATGGTTCGCATTTCATAGACGTGAAAGTTACAGTGGCGTGATTCAGTTGATAGTGATGATGCATACTGCTGATAGTTAAGTGTCAGAAATCTCAATTGACAAATCAGTAATCTATTACATAGTAAGCAGCGAATGAGGGAGTGATTTCGGACACAATCTATTTTTTGGTTGGTAACAGCGACCTCCTGGAGTCTCTGCTGGTTGCTTGGCAACCTCATGGTGACTCTCGGAGACTCCAGGAAGACATTTCAGTTTTGTACGTATTAAACACACCAGATATAACATGTTGACAAGTGAGCTTTAGAACTGACTGATTTTTATGTCTGATTTGGACCAAGCCAGGCGAGCCATTTCCCCCCATTTTCCAGCCTTGATGCTAAGCTAAGCTTATCATCTCCTGGCTGTAGCTGCAGACAGACATGAGACTGGTATCATTCTTCTCATCTAACTCTTTGCAAGAACCTGAAGATATTTTCCAAAATCTCGAACTACTCCCTTAAACTGACAAAATCTTGCTTTAATATGTTGATACATTCCAGATGTCCATCAGTGCTAACAACTATTTGCTAGAATTGGGCTTTTTCAAGTCACAATCTAAGCAGCTGATTGTTAGAACATCAACAAATATAGTACATCCTTTGTAGTTGATTTGACAGACCAGAGCGCGTTCTTGCTGAACCACAGGGAGCTAATGAGCGCTAATAGGTGTCACAGGCTTAAGGGACAGAGAGTAGTGCAACTACATGCTGGGATAAAATAGATCAGAGACAGGACTCTGTCATCTTATGTCAGTGACCGGCTGGTGTACAATGGCCCCTGGTCGTAATTAGAGTCCTTTGTGCTGTGTGTGCAAGTATGAGCAATTGCACATGCCTATTATTAACCCTTAACCCCCATCGAGAGCTGGCAGAGAGCTCTTAGCTTTAAATGTCAACGTGTGTTTAGTCCACTCTTTCCTCGGCAGGGGCACTTGCCTGTCAGTGTGACATGTCGGGACTGAGGCAAGAGCCTCCAGAATAGGAAACGGTGCTCACTGGGACAGAAAACACATAGTTGTATGATGCTGTATGGCCTGAGGACACTATCTGGTCCTCAGTGACACATGAGCTTTTTAAAAACAAGGGTGCTCAACCATGCAGAATGAATCACTGATCTGTTTGAACCCTAGCTGATTTGAAATTTAGTGGCTATTTGATATGTGTGCAAAGGTAGGAATAGATGTGTTGCCTTTTGGTATTTGATGTATTTAAAATCAATGTGTACATTATTATTGACAAACAGGCTGTGCTGTTTTTACAACCCTCTAGTTCCCTCTTCTGGCAGATTTACCATTTACCATCAAGCGGAGCCACGTATTGCTTACATTACTGCCGAGTCGTAACGCTATACATGACACCCACGTGAATCCACCTTGAGAATGCTGTTTGTTACCTAGACATCTCTCACTACCGAACTCTGGTCATGCAACATGGGGAAATCAAGACATTTGTACCAACAAGGTATTTAGATAAATGACAAGATGGCGTTTGATCAGACTGGCTTCCAGGAGGTATGGCTTTCCCGTCTTCGTCAGCTGTTACTAAATTGGCATTTTTATTTTTAGGTCTTACAAGGATTAGACCAGTGGTTCCCAATCTGGGACTTGACACCCCCACACAAAGTTGCAAGATGAATCTAAGGGGTAATGAATAGATTACTGTGGTAGGAAATTATAAAATATACAGTATATAGGTACATTTTGTTACCTAATCCACTTTATTTTTCAGACTTTTCTTTAGTCTTTGCTTGCTCTCTTGTGAAAGACTGGATAGTTATTTCTTTGGGCCTTAAAAAAGTACACAAAGTTCAGACACGTGCAACGTATGACAAAGCTTGATTAAGGGGTCACAAGAAAAATATATAAAGTGGATCAGACTCTAATCAGAAAATGTTCTATTCAGTCGAAAAAAAAAAAAGGTATTTTGACTTCTGCGTGTAATAGGACTTTTTAGACTCTTCTACTGTGATGTTATAGTATAGGGGCTGAAAAGTTAAGAGTTTGTTGTTTAGTTTGTAAGTGCAGAACAACAGGGGAGAGGATGCTGACAGAGAGCAGGAGGACAACTTGGCAGCAGGGTGTTGGAAGGTAAAGCCAGAGCGGACCAGCCTGATCGGCTGGCAGCCAGCACACGTGTGATAGCAGAACCTTGTGTTCTATACAGAGCAGATGCAAAGGCCCCATCTCTTCTCTTTTAATCCATCCATCCCTCAGCAATGCAGCTTGGCTCCCTGTCTCCTGTTTCTCTGAGGTTCCGCTCTTTGTCTTCCAGGCGATACAGTCCTCCCTGTCCCTCTCTCCATCTCCGTCCCTGCACCCCCCTGGCTCTCTCTCCCCCTGTATCATACTTCATTTTCTCAAGATAACACATCAGCTTCAACGCCCATCCACAAACCCTGTCACCATGGTGCCCACAGATGGTAACTTCCTGTGGTCCTGCCCAGTGATTGGTTGAGAGTCTTCCAAACAGAGAACAGCTGGCAAGGGATGATATATCACCGAGCGTTTGCACTTTCATTTTCAGGGTTGTCTTGTTAATGCTCCCAATCCAGCATCTGGCAGGAAATAGACACAAAAGCAGAGAGAGGGAAAGAACAACCTGTTCTTTGGCAGACCGTAACAAAAGGCTGACACGCGTCTGATGAACAGACAGAGCTGCACTGGAACAGACAGAGCTCCCTTTAATATGAAGGAAAGATGCTTGATGCAAGTAAAACAAAGACCTGATAAGAGGATGTGAACATTCTCTACAAAAGGTCATTGTTAAGATCAGAAAATGATACGCCTCCTAAGTTTAAAAAAAAACAACAGTATTTAAAAAGTTATTGTGTGACTCAAGTTATTAATTAGGAAGATTAGAACAATTTATAAATGAAAAGCAAATGACATACACTTGTGACATCCATTTTTCATTTTTGATGGTACATTATTTCGCTTGTCTCCATTTATTGTTGATTATCTCCAAGAAATAGTAAAAATGAACATTTTGTAGCATAAGGTCTAGATACCTCAAAACTAATTGTGGATTTTAGTTGCTCTATTAAAGATGTTCAGTTATAATTTTTCATATCCAATACTTGGGAGAATGACATTAGAAATGATCATCTCTTGTTTAACTGATGTCAATGATTTGTGCAAATCTTGTACTGCAGGTCCCCTGTTAACAGAAAGGAGAAATATACACTTTCAACACCAGAGGGAGCCATTTCACAACCTAATGGGCCACAAGACTTCTTCATGCTATGTTTGAAATATTTCAGTACATTAGTGTGAGTGAATGAAGAGAGCACAATCACAAAAAAACAACAACCTTTAATACCTGGTGTCACAGTGTTAGTGGAACTGCAGATATACCGAGATGCCGAGTCTAAAGTTGTACAGAACTGATCCCAATATGGCATTGTACAATGTTTATTTCCTTGTTATCACCCAGGTCAATTAACTTTCAGTTACTGGTTAAACTAGAGACATTGTTAAACATCTCTAAACAAAGAAGCCTTGTGTACGGACATCATTTCCCCTGCCAATAATCCACCCACCGAGGTGTCTGATTGAAATTTAATTGACTGATCAGGCCTCAAGAATTTCGCTCTTTAAAAAAGCTAATGCAAAAAAAACAAAACAAAAAAAACAAACAACATGAAGTCAACCTATTGAGTGGAGGAAGGCTGACCCCCCCCCACCCCATCCCTCCCCTCCAAAAAAAAACAAAAACAAAAAAATAACAAAATCAAAACAAAACAAAAAAACAACCAAAAACTGACTGCTGGGTGAAATGGTTCGACGCTACCATTCCACAGATCTTTAGAGGCTACCGTATATTAATATTTAACATGTAGAAGTCAGAGAAAAATCATGCAGCTTCATCTCTTGACACAACAGGTTATAAAATATAAATTGCTGCGCATAACAAAACTTAAGATAGTTGTAAAGTGTAGGCTTTGTAATATAAAGTTTACCTTACTTAACCATTCAAGGGCCGAATATCAGAAATATCAGGAGCAAGCCCTTAACTCAGTCAAACTGTCCTATTCCAACACCTGTGCTGATGTTAGGAGATTAACTAAACCTTTATATGGAGCCCTGGCAAACCTCTTCTGGCCCTAGGAAATGAGTATTTATGCAACGTGATGCTTCAGTGATTGTAATGTTTGCTGTTTGGCCCTTTTTTGTTTGTTGCATAATATAGTATCGACCTGTTCAGTGGTGCCAGCAAACATAGCTAAAGAAGCGTGTTGTGTAAAAAAGAAAAAATGGACGTGGCCATGATTTTATGTGACTTTTGTTAGTTTGTGCCAGCTCAAGACTCCGATGATGTTTTTGTGTTAAAATTGATATATTTGAAATTCATTTTTATCCTGGTGATATCAGACCCCTGATAGATTAAATCACGAAATCCCTTAAAAAGTACAGTTGCAATCTCTCATATGTATTGACTTTTCTGTTGAGTTGACAATGATTTCAGCTGCTGAACTCCTCCACTAAACACTGCAGGCAGACACCATACCAGACACATCACAAGTCATGTCACCAAGTAAAACAATGAAACCCATTTACGGTGCAGCGCTTACATAAAGAAGCATTGAAATATTTTCCACCCTTTAAAAACTGTTAATATATTACAAATACATGGTCAAAATGCACATACAGTAGACAGCTCTGTTTCCTTATCCCTTCCAGGAAATCTGCTTGGCACGATTGTCATGAAAACAACGAAAGCTTCTGGAAATTATTTTAGGTTTAGGACCTTAGTTTCAACAGGTACAAAATTGGACTGCCTTTGATATCAAATTATCGTGGTCATACAGTAGGTGAGGTCAGTGAAAGCAACGCAGGCTACAGGTAAGGTACTCAAAATACAAGGCTGCTAATAACGAGGATTATTATATGGAATATCAGAGCTAAATTTGAGCGAACAGGGAGTTGCAGATGATTAGCTACTGTTTAGCTTAGAATAGCTACTGTTGTTAACTATTGACCGACCTTTTTGGTAACTGTAGCCACACATCTCATGAAATGCTACATGAACACTGGTGAATTACACCAGAAGAAAGGACAAAGTAAATGGCTTATTGAAAACACTGGAATGGCTTTGCATGGTAGCAAAACCCAATAATCTGTTTAGAACTAAATTATTTAACCTGTTTTTTTTTTTTCCTTTACTGACCTAACATGAAATAAGTGTTTTTGTGAACTTGTTCAACTGTACAAAAAGAAAAAAAAAAAAAAAAAAATCAGATTCCCCGGAAGCAAAAAGACATTGACAAATGAAAAGTGTCTAAACTCTGTCCAGGATTTCAAGCTAGCAACCTTAAAATATGGCTAAAAGACGGATAACAGCAACAAATATAATGAAAGTAAAATAGATAGTTTCTGAAGAATTCCCTGATTAAATAAAAGCCATGATATGCACATGTACAGTGACATTCTGCAGCTTTCACTACACACTCCCATTACGACCAATCGATAGCCTTTTAAGAATGGTAATGCACAAACTTGCATAGATAAAGTGATATAGTATAGAGCAGCTTCGTAATTATATGCCCAAAAACGGAACATTCTTTTATATTTACTCTATAGGCTTTTCTAATGTCCCTGCAAGGAATAGCTGCTTGGTGTTGGAGGCGTACCTACCAACAAAACAAAACATCAACACTTGGACCACTAACATATGCAAGTTTGCAATTTGGGGCCTGCAGGTACTCGTTAAGTCTCAAAGAGTGAAGGATATGATCTGAGTTAAGTTTCAAATGGCTGGATGGAGGTTGATCAACTCTCCTGCTCAGAGAGGCTTAGGAAATACAGGCCCTAGGTCACACAGAACATCAGTGGAGGAAAGTTGGGTTTTTTTTTCCCTTTTTTTTTTTTAACAATATGGCTATCAACAGTGTGGCTTATGGATGACATCATTGAATCATCTGAATATAAAGGGCTTCACTGACTGTCTGTTATGCTCTAAAAATACCTTTTAACATGCTTTCCCTGGGATTATTTGGATTTTGACTTTGAACTCTTTTTTTAAAGCACAGGGAAATGCCCAATTTTGGCTATTCTCAATTTAAGGCTATTCGTTTCTATTTGGCTAAACCACCAACTGGGGACTGAGAATTACAGGAGTGACATCTCTTTTGTGAAGTACTAAAAGGGTTCCACAACACGTGGATACAAAGTCCTTTGATAAAGTTTAAATTAATGCTAACTTAAAGAGGAGCACCACTCAATTTGGGAACTTTCTGAACTAGGATCATGAAAATACGTAACATCTTCTTGAAACACAATCTCTCTCTTACAAAGATGACTCCAATATATAACGTTTGGAGGTCTGTCAACGAGAATGAATTAGGAGAGATGGTATCAACAATTACAAAAAGAACATTTGGCTATAAAACATAAGCTGATAGTTACCAAAACTAGTTATCATTGTCACTTGACCACAGAAAATCAGAGTATTTTTAGATTTGAGTGGCAATCCCCTTTAATACCTGTACCTAACAGTTCGGAAAACACTCAAAAGTACAACACGGAGACACTACTCTGGGCACTGTTCTATTAAAAGCGACAGGTTATAAAACATTGACATCATCAAGAGGACGTGCTGTACATTGAGTTGAGAGTGACAACAGCCTCCCATCTCTACCTCAGTCGTGAACATGACAAAGAAATCATGTTCTTTGTGCAAATCGAGTGAACACCAAACATGCGTGGTGTAACTCTAATGCTACTGACTGAACCTGTAGAGCTACATCAGGTGTGGTGGTGGGAAAAAAAGCTTTTGTTGCGTACGACAAACCGACAACACAGAGCGCAAAAAGTAAAAGTTTTTCTCTAAGGTGGCTCCTGCATGATGTTGTCCATACAAGAGAAAAAGCATTTCTTAACATTGATTTTTCCTTTGTAATGACCCACCAAAATACCACAGCACAGTAACCCACAGTGAGGCCACTTAAGGCGGCCTAGTCTTCCTTCACATCCCCAAACCACCAACGTCTTACACACACAGACATAGTGGTCCTTAGACCAGTCTGACCTCCTCTGACCTTTGACCCTGCACCTCTCTTCAGGCCAAGGTGTAGGGTCGCTTTTCTACCATGCCTCTCTCATGCAGAGCTATGGATCCCGAAGCGGCCGGGGGCTGGTGCAGGCTCAGCCCAAAACATGAAGCACTCAAAGCTGGTGAGAGGAGAACAATGTAAAAGGGTAAAAAGGAAAAAAAGGACGGCTCATTCACGGAGCAGCTCCAGCTCTTATGGCGTGTTTAGGTTGGCAAAGGGTCGTCATCGCCTTTGCTGCACTTGCATTTGCAGCAGAGGACGATGGGAGTGGCCAGAAGGAGGAAGGGGGAGGCAACCAGCAGGAGCAGGCCAAAGCCAGCAAAGATCCCCACAACCTGCAAGGACAGAGCAACAAAAATATAATAAACACCTTAATTTAAACTTAAAGGGCTTAAAGGATCTACTGCAAACATCTTGGTGCCAGATACCACAAGGCCTTTTTCTGGTGATTTGACTGTTTCCACAGATCTGGCCTTAAATCTTTCCAAACAACTGCAATACCACATGTTGTCCAGCAGAGGTCAACCAGTGCATCAAAACTACAAACCTTTTTCAGCACTGTTGTTTCAAAGTGCTTCAGAAAGCTATGTTTTCCTTTTAATTTGGCAATTAAAGGCTTAGTTCAAAGTAAAAAATGTGGCTTTTCTCTTCTTACTGACTACCAATTTACTCACTCATTGGTACTGAATATAAAGGTATGTCTTTGTCATCAAGAGAGAAAGCAAAGGTGCCAACAAAAAATCTCCCACTATGGAGCAGGTCAGCGACAATTAGAAAAAAGCCGGCACGCACACTGTTGTGCTACACGGTGCGATACAAAAAAGTGGAATAAATTTTGACTTTCAGGATTCGGCGCTCAGCCATGCTTGAGGGATGCACCCACCACATATGATCTTGCGGAGTTTTACTCCTTTGTAAAGTAGGTGATGTACCATGATTTTTTGATACATTGTGAGGCTGTTGCAAGCAGGGTCCCACATGTAGCGACATAATCATGTGGTTCACGAGTCAGCTGCTACACAGGATGGTTACATTCCAGCTGCAGCACTTTGTCTGTGGAAAAGGTATTCAGTGTATTGGTAGTAATCCAATTTGTGATTTGAAAATGTCTCTGTACTCTTTGCGGCAGGACAAGGTAGTTAATCTACCACATGGGGGAGCCAGACACCAGCAAATTCAAAGCCACAAAATGGAACATACAACAGGCAGTCACGTGCAAAAGTGACTTATAATAGCACAATGCTTTTCCTACTGTTTTGAGGACAAAGAAACATGTTTCTGGGGATCACTTAACAAGCAGGTTTCTGCTTTTTATCATAAACTATATTAATACATTACACACTGTTGTTTTTACAGTCAGTATACAGCTTGTGGAGTAGTGGAAAGCACAGTAGATGGACAATTTTCTGTCTTTAACAGACCCCGTTAAAGGTTTCCTTCACTTTTCAGACATTACATTCCTTCTAACTGCTTTTATGGCTCTCACTGACCCCATGTTGTCAGATACAGGCAAGGAGAGTAGAGGGTTTTTTTTGCGAGATAGTTTCGCCCTGGTACATCTGGTATTTGTGAGGGAGTCAGAGGGAGGCTTTTTAGTTGTGAAGGAGCGAGCAGGGTGAAATGAGGAGAGCAACAGAGAGACAAAGACACACAGAGCAGTGAAGCTGTAGCTGGCTTCCACCAGCTGAACTGTAATCATATGACTCAGTCTGCCCCACTGGGCAACAGATGCCAGTGTGTATGCTAATGTTGACAAAATAACAAGTATGTTGGACAAAGGGACGTGCCACCCCATGAATAGATTATCTGGCTAAGGAGAGATACTGAGGAGAAGTTGGGAACTGAAGAACAGAGTCAGCCTCTGTCAGAGTCGCACCACGTTTCATGTGGGAAATTACATGTCACGGCTAATCCTTCTTGTGTAATCCGTCATTTCACACGTGGGAAATTACATGTCATATCCAATCCTTTATATGTGATCTGTCATTTCATTTGGTTTAAAGGTAAAGAAGGACCTTGGTTATGTAAACCTTTTTTTTATAGTGAAAAGTGTACATAATAGGCTTAGTTGGAAACAGCACCACAGTGAACACCAGACACTTGTTGCCGCATGTGGATCATGCTGTCCTTTTCTTATTGTGCTGTCAAGATAATAGTAGCCCATCGCTAGTGTGAGTGTGTGAGGCAGAAAGAGAAAAAGAGGCAGAACCAGAGAACATGTGTATAGCCACATGCTGCAGTGTGGTTACAGGTGGGAGTGGAACCTGAGTGAGTGTAAGAGGATGGGGCAGGGCCGAGGACGATGGGTTTCTCACCTGTGTTCTGTGCCAGATAACAGATGCCCTGGAGTGGCCCAGTTTGTTTCGACAGGGCCCTTTGTCATAGTGGATCAGGAGAAAGTCATCCTGTCAGGAAAACATATAAACAGAATACGGATAAAGACTGACCATTAGCAGTCTGAAAGACATGGACAGCTGTTCTGAGAAAATTGCTTTTTAAATGACCTGCGGCCCCGCTAGTCTGTGCTCACACAGTCAAGATTGCATAAGGCACCACGGCTCATAAGTCACCCTTATCCAAGTTCACCCAAGGCTTTCATTTTCTTCAGCCTTTTAATGAATTTCCAAAAAAAGAAAACAAATATATCTTATTCCTTTTTTATCAACACCAAGGCTAAGCTACATTTCCTGATAATGAGAACTATTGCCATCACAGGGAGACAAGTGTCCAAGATTATGACAATGTGCAAACACGATATTGCAATATTAAACAGAGATTTTTAGAGACAAACAAATATGTAATTTGGCCCTCTGTTGCAGTGAAGGTCAAGGAAGAAAGACATTAGTAAGGACCAACTCACATCCAGGGACTCCAGACAGTACCAACAGAAGGCATGTTTGCAGTTCTTGCACATCATCTGTGCGCAGCCCTCGTCCCTCTCAATGTAAACTTTACATTTAGGACAGCGCTTGATTGGTGCATCATCCTCTTCATTCTTATAGAAAGAGCTGGGGAGAAGACAGACACAAGCCTCTTGTTTTTTTATTTCATTCCTGATATAAAATCCAAAAATCATTCAACATTCACATTTCGGGAAGTGCCGGGGTTGAGACTGCTTTAATGCAATAATCAATATTTACAACCTTTAGCCGTAACAGCATTTTGTGAAATGGTGGATAACTTTAGTTCAGAAGCCGACAGCTCTTCTAAAAAGAAATAAAAACCAAGAAAAAAACCCCCCAAAAAAACAGCAGTAATTAAAAGGCCCTGAACTCCCTCCCAGACTCGTATTCTTCCCTCCTGCTGGTTTCAGTTTGTCTGTATCATTTTCTCCTGTTTCAGCAAAGTGCTGAGTCCTGAACTCTGGAGCCAAGCAGGTAGCTGTCATTCTGGGCATTGTCCTAGGACAGCAAGCAAGTGCATTCATTTCCAGGCCAGTTCTCCGTGAATTGATGGTACTGTGCCTTTGAGTGCATTACAGCACATTGTGAAACTGGAAAAAAAAGACTGGTCTAAATTTGCTTAAAGGGAGGGAGGGTATGAGATTCTTGTTCGGCATTTAAATAGCTCCTTGTTTTTTTTTTCCAGCATTTTCCTCAGCAAAAGCTCATCAGTAAACAGTCTGAAGTGGTTGAGTTAAAATACTTCCGTATCTAAATGATAAGAAATTTGTATAAGAAACTGACACCTCATCACAGGCAGAACGAGTCTGCTGTAATGCTGAACTTTTCACTTTTAATACAAGTCTAGATCCGGTATAATGGAGGGGGCATTCAAATGAGAAGGTTAAGAATTTTTGGCTGGGGTGCACAGAAGAATCAGAATGCAGCCTTCCGAGACAACCTTATATTGAACAGATGTAGTTCAAGCACCAAGGCTCTTTACAACCAACGGCACTCATCCTAATCCTCTCTCCCTTCACTGTGGCCTCTGAGCTTGGGCCAGAACCTGTGCAGATAGAGGAAAGCTCTGCAGAGCTGATGACGTTTCCAGAGTAAGAGGATATCACAAAGAAACGGGTCAGCTGCGTATGACTCTGGCCAGCCCTCTTCTACCCTCACAGACAGATAATGTATTCTTAAAAAGCCTAATAAGCCCATCTCAGACTAGTTTACTGCAGTTTAGTTTCAGCAGATTGTTTTATGTCTACCTAATAATTTATGCTGGAGCCCTGGCTGATGCTCGACTGAGCAGTGGCTGAAAAACAGCCAGCCAGACCAGCTGTCAGACTATATTTAAAGCTGCACTGAATGAATCCTGCTGTATATTGACGAATGGTCCTGAACTCCAGTCAGGTGAGCATGACATGTGGATTGCTACGCCAGTTCTGAGAAAATGAATATCATTTCCAGGGATTGCATTGGCAGATGAGGCCCGGGTTTCAGCTCTAGCTAATGCTCTGTCGTCACCCGAAGCCTTCATGGGTCACCAGAAGTGAAGCATGTATGAATATGTCAATCAGTGTATATGGGTTATAGTGTACAGAATACAGAGGTAAGAAAAAAAAACATGCTAATATCTGATTTAAAAATAAGGAGATGAGAGACAAGGCACATTAAATAAGCAAACAGACAGAAAACAGTACCTGTTTTCTCCTGGTAGGAAGGAAGTAATGGGCAGGTTGTTCTCCTGGCAGGCCTGCCCGGGGTGCCAGTTGGCCTTGCAGGCCGAGCAGAATTCGAGGGCACAGACGGCGCATTTGACCAGCTGGGGCAGTGCTGGAGAATCTGATTCCGTTAGTTGGCACACGGCCTGGCAGGTTGAGGAAGGGCACCATGTCCGGCACGGGTCCAGCAGCACCTCTGATGGCACAAAAGAAGTATCAGCGTCATGGACGGTTGCTTTCGTAAAGGGTCAGCTCACCCAAATCACACACATATAAATAAAAATCTTCACAGGGAGTTTTATTTTGGTCAAAGGTAGTTGTCAAATCCGTGTTGAGTTTATCAGATGTTTTCAAAAATTTTTAATGATTTTGGGAGCACAAAAAAAAAAAAAACTTTCATCTCCTATGTATGTATCTCCACTGGAAATTGATTTTTTAGAGGCAGATATCTAAAAATCTCAGAAACCAGAACTATATGCGTGGCAAGACACCGCTAGATATAGATTTTTGTGTTTTGGGTTAACATACCCTCTAAGGAAGGTACAATTAACTTACAACTCAACATTTAAGTAAGCTTACAAATTTGTAAAAGGCCTCCAACACATTTTTTAAAATGCACAATTTTCAAGGCTCATATTTGTATCCGCTTATGTTGGAAAATTGCTTTTGGGGAAATTTTGTTCTTTTCTTGCTGTATGACTTCGTCAAGCCCTTTTGAATACTTTGTTATTTTTCAAAGTGGTGAAGAGACCAGTTTGTGTTATCCGCCAGTTCTAAGTTCTAGCGTGATGCACTTGCCCTTGTATCCTCTCCTTCCTTCCCCTTGCCTCTCTGCCAAGAACCCCGAGCACACATTCCACATGCACTCTTGGCTCAGCCTGAGAAATATGGAACGGTTACAGCGAATATTCTGCCTGAATGGACTGGGACATTGATGAGACGGCTGACTGCCCTTATTCAGGCAGCATCAACAGCTCTTTCTGAGGCTTTCTGAGGATTTTTATTCATTTACAGGACCCCCCCTCTGTATTCCTATATATGTTCGTCTTTTTGTTCAAGCATTTACTCCCACAATCTGCGTGATCTGCATGGTCTGTATACAGTTTGACTTTGTGTAGGTGGAGAACCTGCAGGGCGAGTACCATCAAAGAGTGATAGCACGGCTTAGTTACTGCTTTCTCTTGGTAGCGACGGAATGGATTATTATTAGTGATTATCATGTCTACATTGACAGCATGGAGTGAAGCAACACAAAGCTCCCATTATCTTTCCAGCACTGACATCCAAACCTTTATCAGAAGGTTAATATTTATTCTACAAACAGTGTTAACTGCAGACACTGAATATGTAGCCACACACTGAGGCAAGAGATAAAAAGGATTTCATTTAAATATCTCTCAATGCTAACAGACCTGCCTCCATCAGAGTCAGTCAGACAGTTTACAAGTCTAGAGCCAAACCAATCCAATTAAAATCTCTTTAAACAAAGTCCGGGAGGCTTTCCCCTTCATGTATATTTAAAGGGAGTTGGTGTTACACTTTGATGAGGATGACAGCGTTGAATACTGCAGTACAAATCAGACAGTTAGGCCTCAGTAGCTGTCTCAGGAATACTCCTTGCCTGCATGATTACTTGCAGTTGATGAATGGTAATGAACACGGAATTTGTCAGAAGTCAAAATTTTAACACTTAATTCAGAATCAGTTGACTGCTGTTGTGGTACTCAACAGCAGTCAACTGCTTCATGGTGAAGTGTATGGAAAGAAAACAGACAACTTGACAACACCTGTTAGTACTGAAGACTGAAATGTACTGAGCTAACAAGCACTGCTCAAATTTTTTCTATTAGCTGTCTACAGATATCCCGTGGCGTAATTCAATAGCAAAAATGTCCGCGGGGGGGAACGATTGATTCCAGACAGAACGAGCGATAGTTCAGCTACACATGAAAGACAGGACTGTCGTCATCCTTTAGTGTGTCACGGTAAAATACAGTATCCCTGGACGACAGGAGGATCCACATGTCTCTGCAATTGACAGTCGCTGCCCACACACTGAGAAGTGATCACTGATGTAGTGCGGCTGCTTTTGCATTCTCTCACCCCTTTCAAACTGAAGCTTCTTGTATCTCTGCATCATCTCCGTGGCCACCATGCACTCGATCTACAGGGAGAAGAGAGGAGAAGTGGGGGGGTAAGCAGGTCATTGTGCATATTTATAGACAGAAGCAGCAAGAAGCAATTATACATTCAGTAATGTGAATATCATTTCCAGAACAATGTCAAATTCAAATTTCTACAAGATAAGTACTTGCTACTTGCTTACCAATAAGGCCCTTTATCCCACACTCAGATAGAAAAACAGAATCAGATTGCCAGAATGTATTCAAGGTGCATACGCAAGCCCACTCAAGGTTAAATTTACTCATTATTTTGGCAATGAAACGAGTACTTGGGCTTTGTAATTGACTGTAAAGTGGTCAATTACAAGGTGATGGCACTGCTGTCAGAGTAGACAGGAGTGAAGCATGCTTTGCCTGACTGGCAGGACTAGCTGGGGTTCCATTAAGGGCCCGTCACACCGATTGATTAGACACATAAGGCCATGGTGTGCTGAACCATGCTGAGCCTACGGGCTTCAGAGACAGAGTGAAAGAGTGAGTGAGTCCATCAACCAAAATACCTGGAGGATGAAGAGCACTTTGCCCTCAGATTGACCCTACGCTAGGAAGGCAGGAACGCAGGAACAGTCATTATAATGGAATAAACACTGGCGGGTGGAGCGCAGTAGTCATCTTGAGTAAGGCTAGAGCTTTTAGGGGGCATAGAGGCGTTAAACTAACTGCAGACATGTTAGTTTCACCAATTCCTACTTTTTTTTAAGTGGTAGCAGCATTTTAAGAGATGCATAACATGGAAAAAAAATTATTTGGGTCACATTTAACTTTTTTTGTTCAAGTACAGGCATTACCAGTTCTGCACATGCAACATTAGCATGTACAGTACGTACATGTACATGCAAATACCAGCTTGTTGTGCAGGTTCTCTGCATGCACACCATCATGTATATTACATTGTGAGAATAAAAAGTGACCATTGTTTTTGTAAATTGCTGCACTGATAAGGTCTACTCTCAGAGAGCTAAGACATACTGGACATAATTAGGCAAGTTCATGAGCTGTAAGGAATGTTCTGATATAGGCAACCAGTCACCAGCGAAATGAAAAACTAATGTTATGACAATCAAAGTAAAACTGAATTTTTCCTTAGATCAGTACCTCATTTTCCTGCAAGTGTCCTCTTTTGGGGCAGGCAGAGTCTGGACAGCTAATTGCAGTTTCAAGGCCTTCTTTAATCAGGAGTTCCACATACTGCTTCAGGCACTGAGGGAAAAGAGACAGTCAGACAAATGCGACATTGACCCAGTTCAATATCCAGTCAGTCAGTTAAATGAAAAAATAAAAACAAAGCAAACAGACAGTTTTAGAGTTTGAAACTTAAAGCTGCACTAAACAATATTTTTTATTAACAATGGATCATAGGACTATATGTAATGTGAAAGGGTTCACTAGCAGTGACAAACCCACAACAATTATCACCCAACTCAACATTTTCCCTCAGCTCAAAAGAGCGTTTTAGCTTATTTCAGCTCATTGTTTTGGTTGTGCAGCCCACAGCTTCACTGTCTTGGGTCAGTTTCACCGCTCTCAACCCTGTTTTGAGCTGCACTGAGCAGCTGTTTTTTATCTAAAATGCTAAGATAAACACGGTTAGCAACTAGCTGGGGAATAAAGTGAGCATTTAGCTGTCTGACACCAAAACAGAGCTAAAGAGTGAATATTAGACTTACATTTGTCAGGTGGACATAAACATGTCTCGTGTAAATGAATAACTGTTTGCTAACACATTTGCCATATCAAATTCATACAGATAAAAATATATACCTTTGTTTTCGGCTTGACCCACTAGACCCAAGTAGCTAAATAAATAAATCAATAATTGTAATAATAAATAATAAAACGTCTACCTAAGAGACAGACATTAACCAGCATATCACGGTCTTCTGTTCTATGTTTATTTATTGGTCCAGTAAACTGTGTACTTTTCATAAATGTGAGCAAAACATTTTAAAATGAACATCAAATGGTAAAATGGTAAAATAAAATGGTTCATAAAAAAAGTTGCTCCAGAAAAATATCGGTCCCTCTTTGTGTTTACACTGTGGTTGACCACAATAAACTCCGCTAACTGAACTTCGGTAATTACTGCCACCACCCAGACTGTGTTTGAGGAAGTGGCTTCTATTTTTGGTGGTCATTCTCGGGCATTGTTTCCTCATCTCTGGAGTGGATTTGTTACAATCTGACAGCAAATGGGCGTTACTGTTCCTCCGTCCTGGCCTTTTCACACGGGTCCGCTGTTACACAGGAGCGAAAGTGCAACATTTGTAATAGATCCTGAAGCCATTACTGATTTCAATACGGTGAAAATCCTGTATGGCTCTTATTAGGTTAAAATCGATTTTGATAATTGCATTTACTGTGATGTGGAGACAGATCTTCTGGAAATGCATGTACTGCAAATAGCTGTTTTTCTGGAAACTATTGTTCTTTGAAGTGCATTGTGAATAGACTGCTCATCCTTTTTGTGTATTGTATAAACTTGTTTGGTGGATCTTTTTTTTTTTTTGCTTAAATCATCATCCTTTTGATAGCTGCTGGAGCTTTGTTGGTGTTTGTCGAGTGTCCTGCTCACCAGTGTACAGAAGACACATTGGCACTGTGTGATGGTGGTCATCTGCTCCAGAGGGAACTCTCCAAGGCACAGCTTACATGAGACCAGGGGGTCCACGGCCAGCTCCCAGGTGGGACGGTATCGTGCTGTGGTCATCTTCACTGCCACAGAGCTGAAATAATTAAAAAAGAGGGAAGGGAATGAGGGTGGAAAAGGAGAGAGAGCTACAGTTAATTAAGCAAAATGAATCATGAGAAATAGCAAGACAAAGAATACCCGTAGTTCTGCTTAAAGTGAGAATATATGTGGCTCAGTTTTGTTTGTGTCCATCTACATAATAAATCTAGAGTCCAAGAAGTGCTTTATTCGTTGTGACACAATCAGCATGATGGTATGGGCACAGACTGAAAACGCATTGTGAGTTGTGTCCAGTGAGCGTGCACATACACAGACAGGCCCGCTGTATGCATGATGACACCAGCTCTTTGCTTAAATGCCCCTTGTCAGCTGTGCTCATTTTTATTCGAAGCCTCACGCTTTCTGGCAATTAAAAAAAAATAGAAAAAAAGAAAATATAGTTCAAAGGCTCCTCAAAAACTCCTGTAGCTATTGGCTGTCTCAGCTCGCTGTGAAATTTTCGCTCAGGATGAAATCACACTTTTTTTTCCTCCACTGCACGTCATTCACGTCTCAGAAAAGGTTATTTTAGGCCGTCTCGTCTCACTCATATCTTTCCCTCTGTAGCTGAGAGCAGAGAGCAACCACTCGGCTATTTACAGGAAGCAGTCCAGCGCACACAACGTCAACACTGTCAAGCTCTCCTCGTGCTGCTTAGCAACCGCCTGAAGGAGAATTCTGGAGGTGGAGGGGGGCCTGGATAGGATAGAGAGGCACGGCAGAGGACAAGAGACAGGGAAAGATCGCAGTTTGCTTTCAACGGTCACAGTGCTGTCTGCCTCAGTGTGCAGCTGCCTGTTTGCAGACACAGAAGAAGAGCACAGCCAGTCGGTGCAGAGGGGTTGAGGAGTTCACATGATCACTCCATGGACTCTTTCGCTGTCTACACGCGCTACCCAAAGAGGGGAGTGGAGAGAAAAACAGACAGAGTGTGTTCTGGTTTAGCAGAGATGTGACATCACTTCAATACTGCCCCTCTTAACAACACTTTTAATCTTTTAAGGAGGAGGAAAAATACAGTCTGTTCCTCTGGATCCACCGTTGCTCCACTTCATGAGGGTGGTAGGTAAAGGCAATCCACAGATGATACATGCTAGAGCAATAAAATAAAAATGAGACAGACACTGATCTGTCGGGGTAATGAGGCAAAACCTGGGATAATGTGATGGATAGGATAGTGCACTTTTCTAAACCCACGTTACAAAGTGCTTCACACAAGGCAACAACTAAGAAACAAGCAGATCATAAAAACAAATTCCAATAGAGTAATAAGCAAATAAAATAAAACCAATTACTGTGTCGACAGCAAAAGGGCAGTCAATAAAAATCAAGTAAAATCAGTAAAAGCTTTCCAAAAAAGTATGTTTTAAGAAGAGATTTAAAGGAGGTCATTGATTGTGCTGACCTGATGTCCTCAGGCAGCTCGTTTCATGGCTTCGGGGCTCTGACTGTAAACACTCTGTCACATCTAGTTTTCAGCCGCGCCTCAGGAGCAGATGAAAGACCTCTGCCCGAGGATCTCAGGCTACCTGCTGGCTTGTATGGAAGAGCTCAGATGTAGGACACTAAGAGCCTTAAAAGTCAACAAAAGACTTTGCTCTCATTACTGACTTGTGTATGGTGCGGTCTTTCAGCAATAAACACACTTGTATTGTCTGTAAGTGTAGTTTCCTGTTCAGTCACAGTGGAGTAATCAATCCTATTGGGCAGAAACCCCATAATTACATTTTTTTTCCCCCAAAAAGATTACTGAACTATTTCAACAAATAATGAGGCACCCTCATCATAATCAGGATTAATTAATAATGAATTTTCAAGAGAAAAAACAGCCCGCAAATAAAAAAGATGCAAAAAAAAAAAAAAAAATTAATGGGAAGGAAACTACTTGTCAAAAAGTGGAGATTCAAGTGACAACATGAAAAATATTTCATTACATTACAAAAATCTAAGACAAAAAGATGATACAAACCAGCTACAAGCCCACTCTCATCGATTAAAAGATGTCAATTCAGATGATGCCAGACTAGGAAAAATGTCTCATTTGATAAAAAAATCTGATTGCCTCGCTTGTTCTTCCTCCGCATCTTCTCATCGTGTCTGCAGTAGGAGGACCGAGGAAGAAATGCAAAGTGAGATGAAACTGAGAGGGCAAATACGAGAAATGAGATATTCCTCATGTCTGACTCACTCAAAATCACCTGGAACTCATCCATCCACTCTCCGTCACACTGACTAGAAATCACTGGGCAGTGAGGAAGGTCTATTATGCAAGTGCTGAACTCATATCCAAAAGATTAAAAATGGCATTTTGTATCAGGTTGGAGCCAAAGACTTTCAAACTTGACCCCGAGAGGAGCTTTTGGGAAAGCACAACAGACACGAAAGACGACTTTACCACAGAAATAATTAAATCCCAATTAAATCACAACTGAAATGCAGCTGCAAAGATGAGACACATTTAGTTGACTGCTAATGAACGGTATGTGCTCTCATCTTAAAAACAGGTCTGACAGTTATCAATGTGCAAAGCAACATGAAGCATCTAACACTAAGTTTGAAAGGGGCATATGTAGGTAAGTATCAGTCATAAAAACTTCAAAATGATTTAATGTGGCAACAGGAGCAGTTTCAAAACTGTGCAACTGATAAGTTGAATGACAGCAGTTCCAAGTGGAACGACATTAGTCTGTTTCTTTATCTTTCTCCTTGTCTAAACTACTGAACTCTAAGAGCCCTGTGGCAAAAAAATAAACTGACAGTACAAAGTAATTCAAACTGTACAGAGCAAGCCTTTGTAATACAGTGTGTGCTTTTACTTTAGAATCAGTTTCTCTCCTCCCAAACTTTGTATTGGCTGTGCAAATACTGACAGACTGGGTCGATGGGGACAAATGAAATAGTTTTGTAAGGATGGCCGGAGGATGGGAGAGGGAGGGAGTGAAAGAGAGCCACAAAGGGAAAATTAGTTTTCATGAGAAAAGCTGCTGCAGTGCGATCCTTCTGCAGCATTATTAACTAGATGGTCCATTATCACTGTGAAACACACACGCACACACACACACACACACACACACACACACACATAAATACATACACGTAAACAGTATAGTCCAAGAGATGGGACTGTGCACTAGGGCCTCTTGTGTTCATCTCATATATAGCCTTCAAGAGTACTATACGTCTGAAAAGGTCAGGTCAGTGAGCTAAAAATCAATTAAACAGGAGTCAGAAGTGAGTCAGAAGTCAAACATCCATCCTGAGCAGTGTGTCAGTCATCAGTCTGAAGGGGCTCCGCTCACAGCTTAACTGGCTACAGGAGCATTCATCTGCTAATGACTCCGTATCCAAGAGACAAACGCACATACACGCACACACATATCAAGGGGATGGAAATGGTCATGAAGGAGCGACTGATGAGAACTTCTCGAGGGGGCTAGAAGCGAAAAGGATTTCTTCCTGCAGTCTACATGATACCATCCATTACAGATTGGACTATTTATTCTGCAGCTAAGGTGCAGTGAAGCTGACAAAAAAAAAAAAAAGGTTAACTACAGAACACAAAACATAGATACAGACTCATGGATACACATATACAGCAAAAGCAGTAACAGTGAACCTAGCTTCCGTCTTTTATAGTAAATTGATTCTCATCTTGAACGCAGACCAGGCCAAAAATCACATCAAAAAATGACCTCACTTCAGTGACGTCAGCCTTCAACTGAAACTCACAAGGACCTTAAAACAAGACCAGACGCAGACTTTTCTACACGCAGCACAGAAGCATTACTGCTCTCATTATACTTTGGGAATTACTGTGTAATGTGGCTTCCAAACATTGAGTAACTTTATGGATGTCTTGCTGTTTCCAAGAGATGTCTCAAATTGCATCCAGCACTGATAACAACGCATGCCTTTGATGAATAAAGTGCAGGTTATTGCACAACACAGTAAGGTGATTTCTTGGTGACGTTTGTTCAAGCCAGCAACAGTCCCTAGAGCTGAAAATTTTGTTTTATTATCAAAACTCATTGAAATTTTGATCAGTTATGGTATTTATATCAACAGAAACGTAATGGTTAACAATATTAAATTGAAAATTTATGAAAAAAATCAAGCAAAAATGATGTTCCATCCTCTCAAATGTTGGAATTAGCTTTTCATTTCGCCTTTTTTGTATTATTGTAAATTGAATACTTTCAGTTTTGGACTGTTGATGGTTAAAGCAAGCAATCTGAAGATGTGGCAGTGGGCTCTGGGAAATTGTGAATGGCATTTTCCACTATTTTTTGACATTTTATATACCACGCAATTAATCAGTTATTCAAAAACTAATTGATAGATTCATTTATAATGAAAATAATTATCACTTAGGGCCCCTAGATTTCTTTTTCTAATTATGTCTGATACAATAAAAATGAGACTGACACTACCACCATTAGTGTTTTTGCCGTCACTCTGTTTAGTGTTCACTAGAGAGACCAGCCCTGCTCTGCTTTCAAATAAATGCTGCTTCCCAGCGCATAATGAACAAAATAAAATTAATATTCTCTGGGAGAGATGGGAAGTAGGAGCGCATTTTCATATGCTACAACATGTAGCTGCACACTGCAGAGCAATGCAGGCTTTGCATTCATGAGCTAAACTCAATTAAGAAGTCTGAATGCACCAGTGTGAACAGTCTGACTTCAGTCATTTGCTCCTATGGAAGAGAGAGTATATTGAAAGAATGTGAGATGTTCACCTGGGTTAACAGCTTATACTGTGTGTAATTATATAACGTCACATCACAGCATTGCATAAGGCTCTATTTATATACTGTACCTCACCTATGGCTGATGTGAAAGAAAGCTGCTAACAACTGTTGGCTACTCTCGGAGAGGGAGCAGCCCACGCATTCTTTCTCACTCACTCTCTGACACACACATGCACTTATCAACATCCTTTCAACACATGCACAAAGCTGTCCTTCAGCTGATTTACAAGAATCTGCTGTCAGCCAATTACGGAAGTTGGAGAGAGTGCACTGAAGGACGAAAACTGAAAGCTGCACTGTGTTCAGCTAGATACAGACGCAGGGGAGGAATGAGACCATGAAACCATGCTGATAATATTCTACCTGGAGTCTGGGGACAAGCCAATAGATGTTAACTTTATTTGCTGCAGCAGAATGAATGTAGTGAAAAGCCTGATATGATACCAGCTGACGCAAACAAACCTTGTTCTGACTGGCCTCATCAGCGAAATTGAATCTTGTCTCAAGTTTACTCTTGTCAACATTTCAGTCAGGCACACTCGTACAATAATTTCCTCGTTGTCTCACTGGAATTGCTGATGTAATTGCAGTCCACTGACATGTATGTTCACAACGCATGCGATTTCTTTCACCTCAAAATCCACGTATACTCAGTCACCTGACATCATGGCACAATGAACAGCAGAGGTTAATTGTGGGTACGTAAAGAAAAAAAAGAAGCCTAGCTTGGCCTGTCTGCACGGGGATCTGAGTGAGCTCGGGGTCTGAAATAAGTACTTAGTGATCCTGCCGTCAGCTCCTCCCTCCCCTGTTCCTTCCTGCCTTTCCTCTCTCAAGAGCCCAGCCCTGCTCTTCATGGCCAATTAGTAGGTCCTTTAAGTTTCATTTATGTCATATCCTCTCTGTGTCCACCGCTGCAGAGAAAAAAGGGGAGAGACACAGTAAAAGGAAGTAGACAAGGAGAGTGGCAAAGTGCCAATTTCTTCTGTTTTGCAGGCTCCCTTGACTCACACCTTTACCGCCTGCCATAACTTCTTGTCACCTTGTTGTGAAAGCTCCCACTGGGCAACAGAGCAAAGAGGAGAGGACAGATCACAGAGGAAACACACAAACACGCTCAGGCAGACATGCATGCACATGCAAATGGTTACTGAAAACATACTGTAGATGAACGGAACATACTACACATACTCGAATGGGGCTTTTTGATTTTAGGGCATAATAAATGATCGTCTATCATCTGATCGACAATCAATTGATCCCTAAAATACATTATTCATTTTATTTTAAAAATTATATTATTGGACTATTTCAACTATTGTTGCAGCACAATCAAAATACCAAATTAATTATTAATATCATAAATATCATTAAACAATGTGCTCAGGAATAATTTCTACTCCTGCTGCACTCAAATTTTTTTATTCAGCTAATGTACCTTATTATATTTTAATATGTTTCTGATGCATTGTTCTAAAGGCTGTTGTGTTCACTCCCTGGTGACAACATGAAATAATACTATAAGAGCATGGTTGGTATTATGACCACTGAAGGGTACAAATTAAACCAACACTAGACACCAACATCTGTTCAACACTGTGATTATTAAATCCTCCGCATCCTACAGCGGCCACCGCAGTGAAGGGAGGGTAGAGCCTGCTAATGCTCAGTCTTGCAAGGAGGCAAATAAAACGTGATGGTGTACCCTCTGATGGACACCAGCACAGGGTATGATATTCACAACCTTCACCTTTTGTAACCAGAGACATGAATGATGAGACTTATGGTAAAACCAGTATTTGAGGGACAAATCCTGCCCTTGCCTGGATAGAAATCGACATCCTCTCCAGTAGTTGCAACAGTTGTGCATTTGCAAAACCAAGATTCAAGGCAACAATTGAGTCAGTAATAAAATGAATAACCTGTGACTATCTTTATATATACACGCAGTTTATCTCCATATGAATTATTATATTGGTGCAGTATTAAAATAACATCATTGTGAGACATGCCACTGCTAACATCTCCTGATGAAAAGTAACATTGATCAAATCATGCCAGTGTCTATTTTGAGCATGTTTATCAAGGCAGAATGTAGGGCATATGGGTCATAGGTTGATGTAGATCAATACTGAAACAACAGTGCAGTCATGCTGTGCATAGCCATAACTCACGTACTCAGGATGCCGCAGCGTGTTATTCTCTTCGTCGGCTATCAACTAACCCACATTCATAACCCAAACCTCACACACGTGGGGACTTTATTTTTTGGACAGCTCAATCGCTGAATGTGAAAGGTGACATGCCCTCGTGTAGGGACAGCGGTTGGGGACAGTCACCGTCTGTCCTCGACATGGAGGGGGAGCTCTAAGATGGTAGCCAAGAGTGGTGATAGGCCTAGTTTTTCCATGCCCTGAGGAGTTACGCAATCACCCAGATGTATTTTGGCATTGTAAGTGTTGTGGGGAAGCTGTGTGTGTGTGTGTGTCTGTGTTATTGTGCCTATCAAATCAAAGTCCGTTTTGCAGTTTCTGCCAGACAGACAGCGACAGGGGTCATGCCTGGGTATATAGGGCAAAAAAACCTGTAGTGTCATGTCTGCTTGGTCTCTTGCCATTTTTACTTGTTCTGTTTTTTTTTTGGCAAGGTAAGCTAAATATCCTCAGTTACTGCAAGGACTGTCGTTGGTCTGCTTGACCTGGTTTGTATTCACTTTGTCGAGTGTGTTTTTTTGATGTGAGAATGAGATGGAATGTGTTGAAGAACGGCTAAATTACCATTATAATTAACGCTAAATTTGTTTCTTCTAATCGAGCAAATCTAGTCTCATCCTTCTCCTTGCGACCAGCACTACTACTCTATCAAAAAGTGAATGAGAAATGTAAACATGATTATTTCAGGTTTACTGTGATTGCATGACACTGTCTGTTAATGCTGTGAAAGAGCCACAATACTGAAACAAATAGTACATAAATTGTGACAACCAATATACCCTAGAAATCATAGCATAACCACTAAAACACTAGGACAGGAAACAGAAGTTTGCTGTGACCACAGGGTCAGTTTATACTTTTCTTTTGGTATTCATCATGTTTGCCATATAGAGGGTCTGTATGACATGCGCAGCACTCCCCTTTGGAGGGACAAACATGACCATAAGTGTTGAAAATGACAAAAATGGCAAATCTGCAGTCAGTCCAGAAGTTGTGATGGCTTAAATGGTCATTGTGTTTTGTTATGGTCAGGTCAACAGCTAGAGGAAATTTGTGAGCTCTGCGAACACAGCAATGCTCCTCGTATTTACCAGAAAAACACTGTCCATCAGGAAAGATAACTGTCTCACAGCATTTATGCCGCTCAGTGATAGCAAACCTTAAAGTTACCTTAAGAGGCATGAAAAAAAAAACAAAGCAGAACAAAGAAGATCAGTGAGATGGGACAAAAGAAGAAAGAGGAAGGAAAATCGGGAAGGAAACACCAGTCATCAGTGCTCATGCAAAAAAAGAGTGAAATGAGGCAAATAAAAAGGAAAAACAGACAGTAAGAGGACAGGAGGTAATGCAAGAAAATGTGAAATTGTAATAAAGAAGGACTTTTTTCCACACCACTGTCAGCCTCTGAGGTGGACCATTAGAAAAACAAGTAGAGGCGTTGGCAGTATTTAATGACAGAGTGTAAATATTCATGAGATTCAGTAGTATTTTAAATGTTGTGTTTGTTCCTTTAAGTTTTAAAAAGTCTACATTGAAGAAATATTCAATGCTTGCCTGACTGGACCGCAAGTTTGGTGTCACTAATTTGCTTTTAAGTTCCCAAAGCTCCTCTTCCAAGTGGTAGTAAGTTGTTTTTTTTCCTCCTAAATTAGTTAATTTCCACCAGATGACTTCTCAGCACCTGGAGGAGAAGAGACAGCGAATAGCACACCCTGCTGTTCTCATTTCACAAGAAAGAAAGCACCCCCAAAAAGACTTAATTACATAATGGTGTGCAACACGCACAGAAGAAAAGACTAGAGGCCCAAGCAAGAGTCCATCCTTGCCCACAGAGTCTTATTGTCCAAGGCAACACCATGACTAGACTGTACTGAACAAGTGGAAACAAACAGTTCTCCACAACACAAAGAACAATAAAGAACGAAAAAAAAAAAACTGAGATAAGACAGCTAGAAGACCGTCCTTCTTTAAGACAGTGGCAAAAGACATCGTATCTTTCCGATTCCACAACTGCTTAAAACAAGGCTCTCAGCAGCGACAACAGGCTCGCTCTCCTACACTAGTGTCTTAGAAGCTAAGTGAAGGCGACAGGCATACCTCACTGAGCCTATTTCTATTGACAGATACAGAGCCCGAGCAAAGGGTCGACTTTGCTGGCAATCTGTTGTCCCTCACTGCTCTACAGCTTCAGTCTTTATGTTAACATGCACACTATAACCAGATTAAAGTGAATGCTCAGATTAAACTCTCTATTGTAGATGTTCGGGCAATCTTGAATCTTACCTGTATTTACGCAGTACAAGCAAATTCCTTAAAATACACTTGGCATTGAATGAGAGAGAATATTTTTCTAATGCCATGATGCCGCTCATCTGTTTATGGACATGTCTGGACTCAACTGCTCTCTAATTTGTGTTACCATTGGGAGTTACTTTCAGTTTGCCATTAAAGACAGTTGCATCCATCCATTAAACAAAAAAAACGTACTGCGTTTGTTTTGACAGATACTTTATTAGCGATCAATTCCCACTAAAATCGTGACTCATCATATGAGTTAGGATGATAATGGATGATAAAAATGATGATGTGATTTTTGCTGGGGTCTGTACCAAACGAGCCTGTTCCCTTACGTTTGAGAAAAGGATTTGTAGGGGGGGGGGCATCTCTGTAGCACCACAATGCTTCATTTACAATGGTATGTTGTGACACATTTTACCTTTGTCAGAAAACTGCAAGTGCTGTGATCTGGATATTACACTTGGCCATACTGCGATTTCGATGATATCTTGATAAATTTTGCAGCCCTACCATAAATCCAAAGTTCTGTTTGTACTTCTACTCAAAACAGAATCCAACAAAAATAAACTGGCAAAACTAACTGTTTCAAAACTCACTCAGTTTTGTTGGTTAATGTTGTTGGCTTTGATTATTTTATTGTGCTTTTGCTGCCAGGCTTTTTTTTTTTTTTTTTTTAAACTTTCAATGCATCTTTGAAGTGAGCCTCATTAGAATTCCTTGTGAATTTCTATCCAGAACAAAATGTTAGAAAAATATTGCAGTGATACTTGGATCTGATTAGTTGTAGCTGAGTAGATTTACTAAATGGACAGTTCTTCTCTCCAAAATAAATAGATGAATAAATATCCATTTTCATCAACACAGCCAACAAACACAAGGTGACACCCACTGAGGGCAGCAACCGAAAACCAGCAAATAAGAGCTGCATTCACAGCCTGTCTGAAGGGAAACTGGTGGACACACTTCTTGCAGGGTTTCTGAGAGAGTTCATTTTGAGAAGCTGAGATGAATGAACTAATGATTTTCAAGAGAAAAGAGTTCTATGGCATGGAGGCAAAAGCTTTACCAAACTCTGGCTAGACAGACAATAGTTGTTAGTTGGATTCATTCTTTTGATTAATTCAATTGTTCTGATAGCATAAAATGGAAGCATTATCCTTTAATAATCAGAAAGTTGGTCAGACTGTGACGAATGTGAAAAGCACACATACACAGGCTCTTATGAGATGGGTGGAGGTAACTTGAAACAGAGCGTCAACACTCACATGATTGAGCACATGCAAATGATTTATTTTACATGCCAAGAGGAAGCTGAACATTCAGTGCGTGATTGCCATATCTTCGTTTTTAATGTACAGACTTTCTCTGCTAGATCCTTTCAGACTACATCATAAACACACACACACACACACACACACACACACACACACACACACACACACACACACACACACACACACACAAAATGCAGGTTGTGGCTAGATCTGCGGTATGGCTGCACATAATGAGAACAGAAGTAAAGAACTTCACTTTAAAAGTGATTTCATAGTAACCAGGACCATCATGTTTTATTCCTTTCACTGAAATTATTTTCATGAGGACACTACATCGCTAATGCTAAACTAACGAGTGTGACTGCTGCACAGTGAGGACTGTGGTCACCTATCTGGACAATAGTGTTTTCATGGACACACAAGGAGAGAGCCACTACAGCAGAGAGGCACTCAGAGCCTAATCTATGGGTTACAGTGGCACTCTCATTGGCAGTCGGCTAAACAATTCACAAGCAATTTCTGTAATCGCTGAGTTAGAGCAATGCAGACAAAGCAAAAGGGTATAGACTCGAGAATTTCGTGTGTCATCCCAGCATCTCATGCATTCACTTTTGCCTCTTTGTTCTTTGTAGTCTCTCCACCGCAAAGACACTTCAACATATGAACTTCCACAGAATGACAGCTCACACCATATATACCTCACAACAACAGCACACCCTGTCTCTTGCTTTCTGATCTGCCCTCCAGCCTTTACTTTCCTTGCTGCTGGTGAGCTGCTGCCTTGTAAAGCAAACACAGTCTCTCGGTCCCTTTACAGGAGAATGGGAAGGAGGAAGCCAAAAACGACCTTTGGAAATGCGCTGACGTCCTGTTTATGGGTTTCTAGCAGATACAAAAGGAATATAAACCCACTTTTAATGACGAGGTGAGGAAACACTCTGAAGGCAGATGAATACTTTACATATTGAAAGAGTGATTAAAAAAAAAAAAAAGAAATTACAACACCCTGGTGACACATTTTAAGGGAGTGCTATGAGCAGTGCTTGCATTCATCTATTCATCTTTTTCACTAATGAAATTACAGTGCATGGGCTTTGCTAGCTGCAAGGCCCGTATTTAGGCAAGAGATGTTCTACACCAGTCCATTCATTCTGATGCGTGCAAACAAATGAAGCGTCTCTGGGTTTCAAGTTTTGCGAGTTTAAAAATCTAGAGTGTAGATAGAGCTGCTCTAAGTGAGCCGCTCACTGTCAGGGTTTGGACTTAATGGATTATCTCACTGGGAATTCACACAGTAATAGGCAAGGGAGGAAATTGTTATAACAATTACTGATAAAACTGTTATTTTCTGATAACCTGACAAGGCTGGACTCTCGTTATGCTTCCTAGGGCCCTGACATTGCAGGCAGTGATGAAGGTAAACTGATTAAACACTTTGCACTGCCCATGTTTTCTGTCAAGAGTTGTGCTTGAAAACACAAGTGGCAACTACTACAGCTCAGAAATGTACATGTAGCATCACATAAACACAAACAAAATCCAGCCAAACATTTTCACACCACTTTAACTTGTAATCTTTAGGATTTTAATGAAATCAAACCCCATTTTTGATACTCTTTATGGTCACCGTTTTTTTTTCTGCCATAGCCTGTCATCTTATTTCCATACAGGAATTATCTTTCTGTTTAGTGGTTTTTATCGGTAGTGGTGGAGTCCTCTTTTCCGGCACTGGATTTAGATTGCTGCCTAAGCATGAGGGATTCACAGGAAAACGGTTGATGACAGCCGCACTGTTTACTGATTGCTCTGTTTACACCACAGCAGAGCTGTATTAAGTTACTGCTAATGCGAACAGAACATCTCATTGCTGCTAGTTCACATTAAAAGCATACAACTGACCAAACACACGATGGCTTTTATTTAAGCTGCCATTCTTTCTTTGAACCTGCCAACGGAAACACAATGTTAGCACTAACACTGGTTATATGACAAATGCATCTACAAAACAAGACATAAGTCATTTTTAGACAGAGACACACTTGCTCTCTCTGTTGGGTTTCGTAGTGTTTTTTGTGTGTCGCCAACTTAAAATCTTTTCTTTATTTTTAGTTTTGATAGAACTATGAGGCCGCAGGTTCACTTGGGAGTAAAAAGTGTCTCCAGTGCTTAGACCATAACGGTATTCCAAGTGCTAGCAAGAAGTTTAGTTTTTAGGAGCATATGCCCAAATAATATTAGCATGCTACAACGTCACATGCTCAAATCTGTCCTGAACATGGGTACTTTACATGGTCACCGCTCCGCTCATCAGAGCCTTCTTCCCCCGGGGGCATTAGCTCATGCTTCATGCTACGCCAGCTTGCACCAGCTTTTTGCTCACCACTCGCAATCCCAGACCCCGGCCTGCCTCCTGACTCATCTACTTCTACTTCAGTTGGGGATTTCCAACATTTCTGAGAATGACTCCCAGTAGAGTACGAACCCGAACGTGTTATATTCCGCTGTTTTCATGTGTAGGTGGATGGCATCAGTGATAGAGAGAGACATAGTAAGAGCAAAGGGTTGGCTTATTCCCAGTTGAGCTGAAGTGTGAGTTGTACCCCTTTAATGAACATGAAACATGATTTGTTGTTGGACTACAGTCCACTGAGGCTACCGTGGGTGGAAAAACTAATGTTTCTTCCTGCAAAATATTCCTTCCTGACTTACTTTTCAAAATGAGTAACTTTAGAAAGAAGCCCATTCAGTGTGAATGCGTGGGTCGGACACCAAAATCTGAACTTTACAAATGTTTTAGAAACCTGAATTGTCTTCATCCTGTACAACTCCATTATAGCTGCGTTGGAAATGTCTCCACACAATGGTGTAACGTCATCTATATTTGGGCCCTTTTCTGCAGGACTCTGAAAAGTGGTGTAATGGAAAATTTTAATACTATTCACATTTTACTATTCACCTGTTAAGCTGTAGTTATATTATCTAAGGAATGCACTGATGCTCAATGTTCAGTTGAAAGGTACAGCCTGACCCTCAGGGATAAAACAAACCAGTTGGTACCAGGCAGTTGTCCTTCATCCCTGAGCTGCAATTTATCTCACCAATTAATTATGAAACTAAGTCTATATGTGTGTGTTTTATCTCTTTTACACAGCAACCCCTCCCGTCTGTACTCACTAAAGGGTATAAATGCTCTACTAAGTTTTGTGCTTTGTGCTCATTGTCATACGCTGCTCATTGCTGTGCGAACTTTGATCTCTGTATGCTTGAGACCATTTGCGGCTGCTGAACTAAACTTACAGAAACACAAGAGTTGACTCTAAGTGCTTTACTGAACAGAAATTGACCACAGAATTGATACAGAATTGCAGTGACAAGTGTTCTTAAAAACATTTTGGCAGCATCCCTCATTTGGCAGTCAGTACGTGTTAATGTAAGGTGCTAAAGTATCACTGCTTGAAAGCTGCTCAACAGTCAGTATGACGCATACAGAGTATCTACTTGAAATGGCTCTTTGTTTCAATGTCGGAGGAAGACGAACACATAATTGTGAGCTCATGGGCAAAACTCTGCTGTTTCAAAAAAAAATGGATGTTCATTTGGAGTTCAGTTTTTTTTCTTGTCTAAAACGACTTGTGCGTATTGCTCGTTTGTGTGGGATTCACTCAACCCCAATGCCTCGCTGCAATTTACGCATTCCTGAAATGCTAAAGCGTCAGACGGTCAGCAGAATCTGCCGTGCATTTATTACATAACAGTGTCTCACTATATGAGCCCTACCTGTCTGAGAGAATGGAGCCTGGGAGAACAGTTCAAAACGCCAAGCAGCCGCCTGGAAGAAGCACTGCACTCACAAGCATCACATAATGCTCTCATAACAATCCTTATTTCATCCTAACGCAGTCCTTACTGGCTGGATACAAGCCATAACACAAAGAGCTAAAGCGCTCTCTGAGTAATGAACATCATTTTCACGAGCTATTTAGAACTCAAGTGATTGCATTGTTGACTGTCTAGTGTGTACACTGCCCTTCCCTCAACCCCAACACGAAAACACACACGCAAACACACATTGTAAACCTGGAAACCACCCTGAACACACACTCAACAACACCCTGCTGAAATGGCATTGAAGCTGTTGCATAATCTTTGGCACCCTGACTGCACACAGGCAGACTACAACCCCTGAAATCAAATTACACCAAAAAGACAACTTCTCTAGAAATGTAAATGACACAAGAATAAAGGAGTGATTCAAGAAAAGCGCACTGTGGTAATATCGTATGTTACCCAACCACGGTAGTTTTACACTGAATGTTGTCTGGTCCTTACAGACCCTCCTGAACGCAGTGAAACCACTCTAACAAGACCTTACAGGTAATGAGGAACTGACAATAATTGAGTTTTAATTACTGGTTAAGTGTATTTAAACTGAATGGGTGTCACATTTCTAGCTCATGTCTGTCTCAGGCTGACTAATCTCCTTAACAGCATGTGCCGCTGTGTGATCTAGAGCTGACCAGAGTTACACCTCTTGCAAAGACAGATGCCCCCTTCAAGATCTGGATTCGTTATTATACCAAAGATGTAAAAGGCAAGGCAACGATATTGCAGTTTATAGTTTCATTGTATTAGTTTAGTCTATATAGGGCTTATAATCCGTCACCAAACCATAAAACTACGGATCTGTCAAATGCTTTGTTTTGCAGAACAAAGTTTAAAGAGCCGACCCAAAGCTGAGTCAATGTGAAACAAATCCAGGCAACCACTTCGTTTTGGGAGTGTCTGTTAGGTTTATCAAAGTGCCTTATCATCAGCATCACAAAAACACATTCAGCAGCGATCTAGTAATGTTTTTTTTTATTAATCCATTAATTCGTATGAAGCGAACATAACACACCACAAAAAAAAAAAATCATTTATGTGTGTGTATTTCTGACCATGTGTGTACTCCCTCCACACTGGAATGACATGTTTTCGGCATCATAACCTGATTCCCTCTTACTCTTAAGTAAACACATCTCCACTTTTCCATCTTTCTCTTGTTTTGAAAAAACCAAAAACAAAACTGTAACAGGGGGCAGTGGCTTGATGCCTTTATTCCCCAGCGGGAACAGGCTCTTTCTCAGAAGAATGGAAAAAGTGCATCACTACGTCTGTGCGCCTGTGAAATTCCATGTGAAATACACAACTTTCCTTAAATGCGTGTTCATGTGTGTGTCAAAGAAAGAGTAAGGGTGTTTCAGTGTGTAGCTCCTGTAATATGGCTAGAGGCGTGAAATTGGAGAGAGAATCAATAGCCCACAAGGAGAGGGATCTTAAAGCCACGGTTTATAACAGGATGTACATCATATGTATACGTCGCCATATGATGAATGTCTTTCATGAACCTTGCACAGGGACAAACCAAGGCACCTACACGCACCAGGTGGAAGTAAACCACCTTTTCTCCACATGTTGACACCCGACATTTAACGCACATGAGGTCTTTACAGGATGTTGACATTTTCTGGGCTTCATTAGCTGAGAGGGGTCCAGGAGACAAACCTCAGATTATCACTGTCAAGTCTCTGTAAGGTACAAACATGTTGACATGCCTGGAAGGATATAACGGCGTGAGAGATGAGAACACTGCGTACAGGTAGGACAGACATAAGAAATCAGTTGATTGTACCACACACACCTCAAGGCCAGCACGGACTGCAGGAATACTCTGTTTTCTACTAGCCCGGACGCATAGTTGTATCTATAATCTGACCGTACCCTGAGGGGGGGACCTGCTGCTTAAAATGGAAATAGCAGGGCACACTGAGTGACCTTTCAGAGCTCAGTGGAGCCATCCACTCTGAGCATGCTATGCTCGGAGTTCAGATGCAACGCTGCAGCTGCTGTAGAAGCAACAACATATGATCTAAGGCTGTGGGGAACAACAATTACAGCAACTCTGATCAAGTGTCAGCGACGAACACTGTCACTACCCCCCCTCTCACACACACACACACACACACACACACACACACACTGACAACCTTACTGATGTCATTCTGAAGCCAGTTCTTTGTCACATATTCACTCAATTTAATCTAGTCCAAAATAAGACGAACAAAAAGGGGTTTCACAAATCAGATTTAAGAAGTCACGGGTGACATCGCTGGTAGCCGGCTGGCTGTGAGTCAGGTACAGGATATCTCGCTGTTAAAACGAGGAAATGGCGAAAATATGCGATGGCAGGTTATAATTGAGACTGACGGATCATAAGCTCCGACAGCTCCCGCTGTGTTACATGGCATACAAGCAGAGAAAGGAAGGGGGGAAAAAATCCTTACCTGGCTTTCTGAGATAACGCCGTCTTGATGGTGTAACCTCAGGAAAGGTTGAAAAGATGATCTCCTGAATAGGATTAACGAAGAGGCGGCCAACCAGTCAGGCGGAGGATGATGATGATGATGAGGAGGAGGAGGAGGAGGAGGAGGAGGAGATCTCTGAAGGGGTGATGCCCATGTTCAGTCTGTGTCCCTCCGACGTCGGGGTGGAAACATTTGACCTGCTACTGTCGCCTGCAGCGCCTGACACCAGGCCCCGGTGAAACACTAACACAGAAAAAACATCGGCGAGAAAAGAAAAAAGAAAAAAAAAAAACCCCCAACAACACCGCAGATAAATAAGCAACCCAGAGGGAAGCACGGGCTGCAGCTGACACCCTCCGGTCTGTTTAGCTTGACAGCAGGATTGTTTGTACACCGGGACAGCGGTCTACTCGCGATTGCCGACGGGTGCCGCAACGTCCAGCCGCCAAGCCTGCTACACGGACCCTGCGTGAAGCAGCGCGCTCATCTTGCTTCAAAAGAAATTCCGGGGCGGCGGTGTGTTTACCTCCCCACCGTTCCCGCCGCCGCGCTCGGCCGGAGATCGGCTGCTTCGCACTGGAGGGACGCCATTTGTCCGTGAGACGCTTCCCGTCTGCCGCCGTGAGGGCTGCCGCGTAGAGGAGAGCCCAGCACCTGCCCCCCGTTTCGCGGACGACAGCGCGCCCTGCTGGCAAAGGGCCGTAATCGCCCTCTCTAAACGTCGCTTCGCGTTACAGTAAGCATACAGTATATTCCCACTCGCCCCCTAGTGGTGGTTTTTAACTCATGGACAAATAACATGAGACTGAGACACAGGAGGCGAATGGGTTTTAGTTTTTGGTGCTCACAGTAAAACTTACTTAAAAAAAAAAAAAAATCTCCAACGTATGTTTCCCGGTGACTATTTTATCGGTTTTATCAGAACTTCCTTCTACCAGGGCAATGCTGCTGTTGAATATTTTAGATGTAATATTTCAATGTGACCCCCCCCCCCCCAAAAAAAACAACTGCATTTCATTTGCCTCCACTGAATTAGGAAAGGTGCAGAAATCTAAGAGACCAGTATCGCAACACCTGAGCAGGTAAAAACCCAAAACTATCGGCATGGATAAATACAACTACAGGAAGATGAGACAATGTTTTTTTTGGGGGGGGAATGTGAGTGAACCCACCCTTTAAAAATCGGCTGATTAAAAAAAAATAGGTTCTCCCGAAATCCAGGTGTCCTCAAGTCTGCAGAGGCCCCAGCAAAATCAGCCTTAGTTTAGTTTCTGTATTATTCCACTCACTTAAATGACATACCAATAATCTCTCAGTTGCAGGGCTCCTAAGTGAAACCTTCGTTAAATGTGGTGTATGACCTCACATTAAAATATTTAAAGCCAGTTTTTTGGTTTGGTCCTTTATAGAAAACAACACATGAGACATAGCCAGAAATAAAATGATGAAGTCCTGGACTTTTTTTAATCCTTCATCAGTTCACCAGCCCTCCTCAAAACAGACACAGTCACCAGAATATTGCTACAGCTCTCATGATTTGGACTCCTATATAAACTCCCCATTTACCCAGGAGAGGAAAAAGCAGAAAAATACCAATGTACTTAGTATTTGAATGGTTGTGACTACCAGGATGCTACAGCAGTGGTAACAAGTAGAGAGCTGTCCTCCACAGGAGAGACAGCAGGAGAGGCCAGTCTACTTAGTGTAGCAAGGATTAAAACATCCAGAATAATAGAATGGCCTAGCACCTGACTGCATGATGTAATGGCCACACACTGCAGTCTCGGGAGGTGGTCGACCACTCCTGGCTCAACTTGAGGACGGAATTACTTTCATTTGTCAAAGTCCAACACGACATCCGTTCCTCCTACTTTAAATGGACTCGCATTATTTCAAGAGTAGAGTAGACAATGCTTCAAATAGGGATGTTGCCGCAAAGAAGCCACAAATTCTTAAACGTGGATGATTCACACACATCTTCAACCCCGGCAGCACAGAAGATCCATACGATCACCACAGTTTTATGGTGGACACCAAAGATTAGTGTCACCAAGTAAGTGTCTGACCACATGTGAAATACGGTCATAATCTGTCCCCATCTGTCCCTGAGTTACGGCGTTCAATTATGGCCAGAAAAGTGTTTTTACAGAACATCATGATGTCACAATGAAGTTGACCTTTGACCTTACGGATATAAAATTTCATCGCTTCATAATTTGATTCTGTTAGACATTTGTGTGGAATTTTGTCATAATTAGTGTATGAATTTATGAGTTAAGTTAAAAACGTGTTTTGTGAGGTCACAGTGATGAAATTCCCTTCAGGCGTTTCTGGATCAGGATCACGAGAATGGGACAGACGTTCAACTGGAAAACATAATCCCTCCGGCCGGGGCTGTCGCTGGAACCGAGGCGCAAAAAATGAAGAAAAAACACTTTTTCACATTTTTTTTTAATAAAATATTTGTATCAAGTTATATTTAGTCACAAACTTCCATATTTGCAGTGCAAGGAAACAGCAATGCTTATCTGTAATTGAAACAGCAAAGTGCAAAAAATACTTTGAATAGAACAGGTTTTTCAACAATCACAAGTGGTACGGTAAGCTAGAAAAGTAAGAGACATAAATAAAGATAAAAACATTCACACTTTACAAATTAACAGTGCATTGGCTTAGCAAAGGTAAATCAAAATACATGAGCAGCAGAATTTCACCAGTCCAGCTTCATGTCAGCTTTGCTCCACAGATATTTCCCTCCTCTCTTTAAGAACATCTTTTCATCAAAGCCACTAAAGCAAATGGCGTTATTTACGCCAACATCAAGGATGGACTTGGACGGGTCCTTCCTTCCCTCTCGACAGTCCAGGAAACGCATCTGAAAAATGAGGAAAGGCAAACAATTTGGGACTTACATATTGAAATGCTCAACCTGTCTGCTCTATTCAACAGCTTTCAAACAATCATCATTTAATGACTCCTAACTGCCTCAGACTTGGAGGGAAGTGCTTTTAGTTCAATACTTAACATAATTTTTAACAAAAATAAAAACTAACTTTTAGCAAAAGTAGTGGCACAGTCAAACTAACAGTAACTCTAAGGTAAGATGCATGTGACCTGTAAAAGTAGTGAGCTGAAGAGGAATGAGTTAAATCCATAAACAATATAAAGTACTTACATACTCATCCAGGATGAGGTAGGAGTTCCTCATCTGTGAAGACAATAAAGACCACAGATTTAAAATTTGCACACACGGAATAAAACTCTTTTTTCACTTCTCTCTCACCTCTAGAACCTGGTCTTTGATGTGCACTACTACTACTACTACTACTAGTACTACTGATGTGCACAGTGTGAGGCATATATTCGGATGTTAGCAAATAAATTTAGCCACAAGTAGAGCTGTGACCATTGTTTATTTCTCATTTATACCCCGGTATTAGTAAATTATTACGACAGGTTGTACAGTGCTTAATCAGGAAACCCCAGGTGAATGGGCATATTTTTTGGGAGTGGAAAACAGGGGAAACATTAATATCATAGTATTATTTTGATATGTATTCAAACGCAACAAACTCACATGATAGGAACTAATTCATTTTCAATCGTTCAATAAAAAGTGACATATTTTGGTGAGATTTAACTTGCTATCGTAATTTCAGAGATGAGAATCATTAGTCACAGTTTCTCGTGAATTTTGTTTGTCAAAGGGGGCCAAAGGTTCATATAAGAAGCCTACTTCAACTGAAATATTTTCCAGACAATGGGTGTAAGTTACTCTGTGCATTTAAACATACAGTATATACAGTCGTACTTGTTGCCACCGTTCGGTGTCGCATACCTTCTCATTCGACTCAGGAACAAGGCAGGAGACGCTGCTGTGTCTATCAAGAAACTCCTGAAACTGCTGATCGCTGATGACGAACCTCTCCGCCTCTCTCAGGGCTGACTCTCCTGCATTCTCCCCATCAATCAACAGACACTGGAATACCTGTACACAAGAATGATGAGTGGGGGGGGTGAGAGCGATAGGTGTGATGACACGAACATGAGCTAACACACACACCCTCCGTTTCTAACGTTACCTTCCAGCGAACCGGGTTGAGCTGGATGATGTGCTCCTTCATGTCTTCGTCAACGTTGAAGGTGTTGATGACCGAGTTGACTTTGAATGCCACTTTATACTGCTGGCACCAGTTGCGAATCTTGTAAAGGTTGTCAAGGTGGCTCTTCCTGCCCTGAGCTCTGCCGATCAGCTGGTTGGTTGCTTCATCAAAACTGTCACAGGAGATGGCCAAGATGTCCAGATAGTCACCTGAGAGAGAGAGAGAGAGAGCATAATTCTGAATACTCTGCTTAACATTTGCTTTGGTGCAGAATGAGAGAATAAAGTATTTTCTTCGTTATATGGCGCCAACAAGTGCACCATATGGTAAAAAAGAGGTAGCACACAAATAATGTATGTAATGATGAATTTGTCACACTGAAGACACTGATTTGGGGTCTTACCATATTTCTGGAACCATTTTTCTTTGATCATGCTTCCATTGCTGACGATGCTGACACTGGGGAGCTGGAGGTCCTGTTTACAGTACTGAACTAACTTGCCCAGAAACTCCCCCTTTTCATGCAGGAAGGGCTCTCCTCCAGAGAAGTTGATCTTTTCCATACCTAGGAAGCAGACAGATCGAATGAACAGCGTGCAAGAGTTTTGACATCATCTAAAAGAACAGAATATATCATCCGATAGATTTACCTGATTCCGTCAGAAGTTTGATGCCCCTCTTGGCTTCTTCTAGGGGCATAACGAAGGATGTTTTTGCAGTGTGGAAACAAAATCCACACTTATAATTACACTTGCGTGTAAAATGATAGTTGACACTTGTTGGAGTCGTTGCATTTTGGACTCTCCTTTTGTCCAGTGCCCTGCCAGGTGAGGCTGCAGCCCCGCAGGCTTCCGTTTTCCAGCAAGAAATTTTTGAAAAGATGCTTGCAAAAATGCAGTACAGGGTGCTGACGCAGAGCTGCAGCAGCAGCCTCGGAGAGGCGGCCAACGAGGAGTACACCATCTTGCAGCCGACCACCTGTATCACCACTTGCTCTGCTCGCACCGTGGATGTTGACGACTCTTAAGTAAGGAGCCGCAGGGTGCGCCTGTGACAGGGAGAGGGGCAGTGGATCAGCTGAGCGGCTGGGCGGTTTCTGTTTACATATCGCGAAAACGAAACCCAGCCGGGTGCGTGGCCCCTGATGACTGTGTACTGTGCGCAGCCCGGTGAAGTAATCAAATGTCACGCTCCGGGCGCGCGTCTGACCGGTCCATTCTTAGATACACCTCCAGTCATTACACAGATGCCGCAGGGATAAGAATTGGGAATTGAATGGGATGATTATAGAGTTTGGGGGGATTAAGGGGTTATAGCCACGGCAGTTAGTAACGTGTGATGCCATAATTATATACTACTAATAATAATAATCGCTGAGTTGTGAACGCTTTTGATGAGCTTTTAAAAGTCGTAAAGAAGCAAGGCTATCACTGTAAAGGGCCTTGCCCCCCCATTAATTTGTGCCTGTGTCTGCATCCTGGCTTATGCTTTTGCATGCTTTGAGCACGTCCTCTAAAATATTACTTTCAGTAATTAATATAAGTAATATATTAATGCTTCCTTAATGATGCCATATTTCATTCCGTGTTTTTTCCTGATTTTATCCCGCAGTTGATCAGACCTAGTTTCACTCTTAATGGTCCACCTGTTGACCTTGCTGAGACACAACTACTTAGCCTGAGTACATTTTTCTATAAACATAACTTAAGGAAATTTTCTCTCTGAGTCAGCTTTATCTTGCTCCACCCATTTTAGGCCAATGTTCCCTTTCACTTTCGTTTCCCCCCCCCCCGCGGCTTATGTAATGCCTGGCGGTGGCTATCAGCGGCTGGCCCAGTGCGTCCTGGTGCGAGGCATGGCGCGCCGCACAATGTCTCTTCTTCCCCACTGGTCCTCTCGTATTTTCTCAGTGGAGCTGGACGGAGCGAGCCACTACTTCGCAATTCAAGAGAAGCACCGGGGGGAAGAAGTGCCACGGGTGTTCAGAAAACTGCCGGACCATGACCGGTGTTACTCCCTGCTCGTCTGCAGCGGCGACAGAATCCGAGGAGCCAAGGTTTACGGGGAGCTGAAAGACAAATTGCTGAGGCTCTTGTCTCCAGAGTGTGACTTGTCTCCCATGTCCTCGTTTCTGCCAAACGTCAAGGACTCTCTCGTCAAGGGGTATTTTTTTAAAGGTAGCTCTGGGAGTTGCTCCCCGACAGAACGACTCTTGCGAGATTTCGCGCAGCGTGACCCGGTGCTGGTGTGTTCATACTTAAGAGGCGAAGACGGTCAACTGTGGACTCAGCATCTGTGGCCACATGCAGAGAGCCAGTTGATGGACGTTTCGAAGGAGTACTATGTGGTGCCCTCGGAGGCGCCAGATCATCACCCATCGACTCTCAACCTCGTCAACTCGGATGTTTTCTACAGTTTTGAGGAGGCCTATGAAGTCCTAAAAAAGGTTTCCACAGTCCCATGCCAAGCACAGACCCGTTCCATGTACAAATTGTGTAGAACTGTAGCTCAATTTGCATGATGCGGCAAACTGGCGCAGCCGTGCGGTAGAGGAAGGCATAGCAGTGGATAACAAAGTGGCCCAAAGCGCTTGATTCTTCCATTAATCTATCCGTGCCAGGTGGCCAACGGAAGTGTGTGTGTGTGTGTGTGTGTGTGTGTGTGTGTGTGTGTGTGTGTGTGTGTGTGTGTGTGTGTGTGTTCATGTGCATCGCAGTCTGTGACTCCCTCCTGCCTCCTCTCACAGCAGCGAACTGGTTTTTTGTCTGTTCTGCAGTGCGGTGACATCATCCCAGAGGCGAAGTCTGTACTGGAGCTGCTGCCCAGCAGAGTGGAGGCCAGAAGTAAACCAGCCTCCCCTGTTATTGTCATAGAAGGCCTGGATGCCACAGGTTAATGCCATTACCTCGTAAATAAATATGTGATCAGTTTTGATGTATAGATGTCTCGCCAAAGTGACGGCCGGTTGTTCTCTGCTAAAGCTATTATCTGCCAGTCAGCTTCACCTAATGGAATATCGTGTATCATGACCTCAGAAAAGTTACATCACTGTGAAAGTGGTTCATTTAATAGCTCGCTCATCTAATACTCTTTGTAAACCTCATGTAGGTAGGAAGGGAGTTTTAGGTCTAGTTTTCAAGAGTCTCATCAGTCCCTTATGAGATTTACAATAGAAAAAAAAAAAAAAAAGACAAATTCTGTCTTTTATGCTCTGAAAATTTGCCCAGTCATTGTTTCTCCTCTTTGTTTGTGAGGTAACTCTTTCGCCCACACCCTCTGCCCATCACAGGTAAGACCACTCTGACTCAGTCTCTGAGGGATGCTCTGAGGGCCGTTCTGCTGCAGTCCCCTCCCCAGTGCATGTCCCCCTGGAGGGCCCGGTTTGATCGGGAGCCCCCCCTTATCCGCAGGGCCTTCTACGCTCTGGGGAACTACTTCACAGCAGAAACAATAGCCCAGCAGAGCATGGAGACACCTGTCATCATTGACAGGTAGAGACAGCTGAGATGTCGCTGGTGGAGTGAAGTTTCTTGACCTTTTTTCTCTTGTAAGAAGTTGAGGAAGACAGAGGGGGCAACACAACACCTTCCACAGGGATCTAGACCTACAGTTCCACATTTAACATCTCCGAGGCTACCTATGTGGCTAGTCACCTGATAGTACATCCATCCATCATTCACCTTTAATCCACCATCCATTATCTGTCCCCAGATTCTGGCACAGTACGGCAGCCTATGCCATCGCCACAGCAGTGAGCGGTCCACTGTGCAACCTTCCAGATGAGGGTTCGGAGGTGTACCGTTGGCCCAGTGACCTGCTCCAGCCCAGTCTGGTGGTCTTACTCACTCTGCACCCTGAGGAGAGGAAGAAGAGACTGAGGAACAGAGGTCAAGGAAAGACTGAAGAGGAGCAAGAGCTGGACCACAACCGGCTGTTCAGACTCAGGTGAGATCCTACAAATAGGAGTTTACAAGTTTACAATCTGGCATTTAAAATACTGCATAGGGATGCAACTAATTATTATTGTCACTCATTCATTCACCAGTTACTCAAGTGATTAGTCATTTAGTTCATAAAATGTCAAATATTTGAAAAATGTCCATCACTGTTTCTCAGAAACCCAAAGTGATGTCTTCAGATTGCTTGTTATGTGCATCCAACAGTCAAAAACCCAGAGACATTAAATTTACAGTCAAACAACAATGAACAAACAACACAGTAAAGCAACAAATGCTGGCGTTTGACTTATCGATTAATAGACTAATCCCCTCAGCACTAATACTGGGATTACTTTTCCTAACACAAGTTAAAAAACTGCGTTTTTGAGTTCGTTTTAATTGTTTTCAATGTAGATAATCTAGTTTTAATCAGATCAATGAATTGTGATGTTCATCATTCAAGCGTAGAGAGTTATCTGTTTTATTAGATGTTCCTGAAACAAGTGAAAGTGCACCGGAAAGTACTTCATCAAAAAAATTACACTTGTTTTAGGTAAAATAAGTTAATAAAATAAAATAAGTTTTAACAATCACTAAACCATATATGCTGAAAGTCTAAATCATTGGATAAGTAGGACGTTTTTTAGTAGGTGTACATTGTAACATAAATATAGTTCTGATAATATCGGTGTCTTCGGGATTGCATTGTATTCTCCTTCTGTTAATGTAACGGTAGTCCAGTATGACAGTACTTCTGTATGGTACCCACAGTGGGTAAAACAGAAAAAAACCCACGGTAGACACACTTAGCTATGTGACATGTGTGGACAAATGTTTTAACAGTCTGTGGTGACAGGAGTTCTCTCTGAGCGTGAAAGCATGAAACCACAGATGGGGTTCAAACTGCACGTTTCACAGATTCAGGTCAGCTTAGTCTTAGTCTGATCCATCAAACACTTAACAATCAATTACTGTCTCGTGGGGGAAGCAGCTGATGAGAAAGAACAGGTGATTAGTTGCTGAGCTGTTGTGCTCCATTAAGCTGGCCAAAACTCGAAGGCACTGCCGGCCCAGTTAGTCGCTACGCAGACAGGTCGATGGCTACTTTCATTCATTCTGTATCCTGACATAATGGCCTTTCCACACGGGACAGCCAGATGTTGGGCCAGCAGAATTAGAAAACGGAGGGAGTTGACTGTCTGCAGCTGAGAGAGTGAGAGATTCTGCAGACTTGGTCAATCACAATCACAAGGACTATTCTTCATTTGTCTTGGCTGGAAATGGCTGCACTCTGAACTACAGATCTCAGTCGTTGTGCTTTTTATCACTGTACTCACTTTTCACCAAAACTGTGAGCTGTGAAAATACTCAAGCTTATCCTGAAAACAGATTATGCGGTGTAATGTAAAGTGTCATTCTCCATGTTTATATGTATTTTTTTTCCATTTGTTGAGCAATGGTGGCGCGTGTGTGTGTGTGTGTGTGTGTGTGTGTGTGTGTGTGTGTGTGTGTGTGTGTGTGTGTGTGTGTGTGTCTCTTTGTGTGTCTGCAGAGTGGAAGAGGTTTACCGGAGGATCAGTGGCCCAGCTTGCATCACTGTGGATGCTAGTCCTTCGGCAGACCAAGTGCTCCAACAAGTGCTGCTTTTAATTAGGGGCAAATGCCACTTGTAAACAGTTCTCCATCTCCCCTGCCGTCAGCCAAGCATCAAGTGGATGCAGTACCTCCTTTGACCACTGGGTGCCAGTAAGGTGTCGTGAATGTGATAGGAGGAGGAATGGTGGCCAGATTGGAGTGCGGAGAAGAGATACTATTCAGAATGAGTAAAGGTTGAATGGCCAGGGGCCAGAACTGCATGCTACAATCAGAAATACATATTCATGTAGACACACACACAGACACAGACAGACAGACACACACACACACACACACACACACACACACACACACACACACACACACACACACACACACACACACACACACACACACACACACAAAAACAAATATATTATTAAGAGGAAGTGTGCATTTTACAGTTGTTGTGACTTCTCAGAAATCAGACACGGTGTAGCTGCACTTAATAACAACCACTTGTTCTTGGACTGACACTGAGGAAATCGTTTGAAACATTAATATGAGCACCAGTGACACAGACATCATTTAAGTTCACAAACAGGCAAAATCCAAAATTCGAAATATACAATAAACCCACAAAAATGAAAACATTTGAAGAAACTATAGAATCCAATTTGCATTCAGATAAAACACTCTTAATTTGTTTAAAAACTGTTTCTGATTAAAGGAAAATTACTCTAAACATCTGAATGTGGTCTCTCTTTATGTATTGCATAAGCCACAGAGGTTCGTTATTTAAACTGTATGTACCAGTATGTCTGTGTTTTATCTTGCTTATGTAAGTGCCTGTGAACTTTCTGCGAACACATTGTTTTCCATCTTAAAAACGACTCCTTTATGCACCGCACTGCAGATGGTTATTCCCTTTTGTCCAGCTGTGTGATACTGACACAACTGGTACCACTTGTATTGATAACCTGTGCGGCTCACAATAGGGCTATAAAGCACACTGAGAACATATAGTGATGTTTGCACTTGATGTTCTCATGGGCACAGGCACTCACAAGCGTGCAGACACAAATGCACACATGCAACCTACTTGTGTAAACACACACAAGCATGTACAGTTCCTAAGAGCATATACTGTAATTCATTTATGTGGGGAGGAAGTGTATATTCGGCCTATGAGATGGGAAGATTAATTGGGAGTTTTAGTAATTATGAGCTTGGCAAAGCTGCAGGCTGGAGAAGACAGAGTGACCCATCTCTTTTACTGTGATGCATCAGCAGAGCGCCAACCACTGCAGACCCTATTCATATGGCAATTAATGGAGCGCTGTATATCAATGTCATTCCAATGCTCCCCCACATAAGCGCATGGATTACTCCTATTACCAATTACAGCAATCCGATGTTTTACTGAGTGCAGAGGTGCTGTGGATGCAAATCTTACCATCACATGTAATCACATAAACTAAGATAAGGTGTCATTATGTTTATGGAGTATGGATTGCTCCACGAGGTAAGTTTCCGAGGACAGTTTACTGGATTCATAAGTCCTCAGCTGCCTGCTGACGCTGTGGATGTGCAGTGTGGCACAAAACGAATGAAGCACAGACCTGTGAGGAATTTTGATGGCTATTAACACAGTAGCCTCTGTCTCAAGAGAGTCCAAAATTTATGAAGTAGGAGGGCAGAGCAATTAAGCATTGCGCCATACATCATACCTGAATGCAAAGTTGTGTGTGCCTGCGGTGTCAGCCATATTTCCATGTCAGATGTTGTTATGCTTTGTTATCCTTGGCAACAAAAAGTGACTGGTGATTTCATGCCATTATTGCCCCTCGACATGACTGTAATATGACATTAATGGCCCATAATCACAGTACATTACACATGCACTGAAATAATTCTCCCCTACATTTGTTAATAGTGTTTTTCCTTTTTGAGACATTAGGGATTTTTTCAGTTGTTTTTGTCAGATGGCCAGGATACACTCAGAGGTCTTAACAGTAACAACAACTCACACATTCACACACAAGATGTCTGTGTTTCAAAGTTGGACTGAGGTTTGAGGAAAAAGTAAATAACTAATGCAATCTGCTTCCAGCCTGTGACCTCACTACTGAAGTTTTCAAGATAAAAGTCCAAGGCACATTTAAGGAGAAACTAAGATCTGTCTGAGAGCTGCAGGAGGAGCCTCTGCCTTACACACAAATATACTGTGTACTTACAGACACAAAGTTGCAGATGAGCACACACACACACACACACACACACACACACACACACACACACACACACACACACACACACACACACACACACACACACACACACACACCTCACCCTGTATGGGGCCACTTCGCGCTACACTCCTCAACTTCAATATTTCATCTGCACAACAGAGAAGGAGCAGCAGAGAGGAGGAAAGCCCTCCGTGAAATAATTAAAGATCCAGCAGGGATTCAGCAGCACAGCAGCCACCGTCCCATCCTAAGTAATAGATCAAATGAAAGCTGTCCCTCAGATCATTAATAATGAGTGTGGTATGGAGACTGAGGGGGTAAGGGTGGGAGGGGAATGGGAGGGCATAGGGCTGGTATAGGTTGGGGGAGGGAGAGAGGGCATCAAGGAAGCACAAGGTGTTTTTATGTGTGTGTGTGTGTGTGTGTGTGTGTGTGTGTGTGTGTGTGTGTGTGTGTGTGCGTGTGTGTTAGGAGTGTGGCTGGGTGAGGGAGGGGGGTTTGAATAGTAGTCTGGGTCTCCTGGCAAAGACCCCAGTGGACCTCCCTTGGCAGCCACATGAAGCAGCATGGCAAGAGGAGTCATGCATATGATTTGGCACCAAGTGTCTGCCTAACTCTAAAGACCCAACAGCAATGTCTATATACATTTCTTGTCCAGTAAACACCCTTTTACACAGTGAATGGGCAGGTTAGCAGGGGCTAATAATGCTCCTTTCAATCAGCGGGGCCCCAGAAAAGTGGCTGGATACGATGTTGGATTTTTGGTGAGCTGAGTACACTGGCAGGGATGGGCTGTCTGCGACGGGGGAGGGGTGATAACAAGGGGGGGGCGTAGATAAGAGTGAAGGGAGATGCTGCAGATGTTGTCATCTGTGGGCTCAAGTCTCTCCAGATCTCTCCAGCTGGCAGGTACAGTGTGTTTCCCAAATACAATCCTCACAACCAAATATAGCATGTAGCATTCCCCAAGTAGCTTTAAATACCATCCGAGGTCCTTCCTAAATAGTCACCAACCCCAACCTCCTTAACAAATCCCAGGTTTGGTGTGTAAAGGCATCACATTGGATTGGATTATACAAATCTGATTAAAGCAGATTGAATACAAAAACAAAATTCCAATGTATAAAAATCTAAGATTAAAATAGCCCAGTCTGTTAACCTCATCTATTAAAGACTTTTAAGCAAGATCAAGGAAAATAATCCGATTATATCACTAAGTTTGAGTTGTCGGGTAGACTAAATTGAAGTACATGATCACAATTATGAATTCTTAACCTTCTCTCACCTCCCAAAATTTTGTCAAACCAGCCAAATCTCTTGTACAACCCAACCGCCCTTCCAGCACATGACCCAGAAAAAAAAAAAAATACAGAAAAGCTCAAAATGAGGTGGAAAAGACAGCAGAAAGGCAGAGATGGGGGGAGAGAAAAAAAAGTTTTGAAAATATCCCATCAAAAAACAGATGTATAATTCAACAGCTTTTCATCATCATGCTCACTCTTTGTCATGGTGTCTGAATACTTATTTGGAGGGGAAAAGACAGCATCTCAGTCAATAGGTGAGGGTATTAGGCACAGCAGGCTGTGTATTCAGAATGCCATTATATATTCAGGTTGTGCTTATTTTCTGATGTTTTCAGGGGATAGGTGCTGTATAGTCTGTGATGATTGCATGAAACTTCACCAGTTTTGCCTGGCGGCTGTTGGGGAGGCTTCACCAGGAACAGTTAAATATTTAAACACTGCTGTGAGATCTCATTAAAAACGACACATCAGCCCCCATAAGGCCCCTACAGCACTCCTTTCACACACTCCCGAAAACCCAGTTAGAACCCGGTGGAGTGTGACAAAACAGTTATTGTCTATTTACTGTGGAGAACTTGTGATAAATCATCATATCCTGTCAAATAAGGCAGCTGGCAGTAGTGTTGACAAGTGGTAAGTTGTCGTATTAGTGGAGAAAATGATTGAGATTCACTTCGGTGTTGACAGCTGCAGACAAGCAGAAATATGCCAAAAACAAAATAACATGACAACTAGACCAGACCAACATTTCCATAACACACATATGAAAAGAAGACAGAGAACAAACTTTGGCTCTCTGGAGTCTTCTTGCCTTCTCACAAAATCTGGGCAATTACTTCCAACGCTATTGTTTGGGGCTTCCCTATTTTTAGCCTGGCTGCCCTCTCAAATAAATTGATTTCCTGTGGCGAACTTGGAATGTTCCTTGTGTGCCATGTTTCCCCCCCCCCTCCAAACACACAAATACCATCATTCTTCTCCCAGAGGAATAAATCAAAGGCAACACTGCCAAGCTCTACACAGCTGTGTATGTGCATCTCTTTTTATACTTAAAAATGGTTTATTTTTGTTTCCGTTCCATTAATGCTTAGGCATGTCTCCTACTTCATCAGGCATCAGTAAACAGCTGAGAAGCTACTTGCTTGACAGGCAAGTGGCTAACTGACTCTCAAAATACCTAGACTGACTGATTCTCTCTCTCTCTCTCTCTCTCTCTCTCTCTATCTCTATCTCTCTATCTCTGGTCTTAATCTTTGATTCGATCTCTCATGAGACACAGAGGTCTGGTTTTTCATGGTCCCTACCACAGAAATAATGGCTGGGTCAAAACAGACTAAGCTCTCAGATCGCAAGAAGATATTTAAACACCCAGCACACATAAATAAAAGTAGAGCAACTTGATCCTGGATTCTTGTAACGGTGTCAGGGGAGCCACTGGTCTTTGATGAACACTACCAAAGACAGATGCATGGCGGTTGGGGGAAGCTGCGCTTGCAGGGAAAGAAGAAATTACAATGCACAGCCTGATAAAGAAAGTGAGAATAATAATACCGAGGAATATAAATCATTAAGCAGAGCAAATGTTTGCTCAACTTCACTTGGACAACTCTGTAAAAGTGCACCACAAACTGCCATACATCAAATTACTTTTTAATTATCATGCTGTTAAGTCAGTGTACCAAATGCTTGCTTAAGTTGAGTGCGTATTGTGAATTCATGAGTGCATTTTCTAAAACCAGATGACCAGGGATTTGGTAAGGCGTGCATTTCAGTTTCTGTTATCCACTTCCGTTGTCACGGACTCATGTGAGAAGTAAATGATTGTAAATAAGACCTTTGTGGTGTGGAAACAGACAGTGACAGAGAGGGAGAGAAGGGAGGAGAGAGCTAGAGAGACACAAATGAGAGAAACATACCACTAGATCCCAGTTCCTTATCCTGACTAAGCCATCTGAATCCCTCTACACCCATTTAGCTTGCTCACTCTACAGCTCTCCTGTGTGAGAGCTGAGGCATTTGCCTACTTTACAGTCTCCTCACTGCACCTTGGAAAATATTGAGTTTATAGCCACTCATCTCCATAATCAACACCATATACCCAGTAGCCTACAGGAGGGACTGCAAGCAAACGGGAGAAGGATTCACACTGGCTTTACCTTCCAACTCTTCCCACAAGTCACTCCTGCTGCCTTTTAAAGAGAGTTTAGTGAATGAGTCCTTATGGGCCGAAGAAATGTTTTCATAAGTCTCATTCTTACTCACTTTGAAGCACTTCCAATGCTGTTCATTTCTGATAAGAAAAGTTTAACAATCAAGTCTGTGGAGAACGGGCATTATTGTAAAAGGGCTACCACCTGATCCTTTGAATGTTTAGTGTTTTCTTATCTTAATTTGCAGCCACTAAAACATAGAAGATAAAGTCAATTTGTTGAGTCTCAGATGATGTAGTGTGCCATGACAGAGAAGCTCAGAAACCTCACTCTCTGAAAACAAGATTTGTCTTAGGAACAGTCCCAAACAGGTAAACCACACTGTAACGAAGTAAATGAAAACTCTACCAGTGACAAAAAACAAAAAAAAGCAAACAAACATCTTGCCTTTCAAGCACCCTCTGCAGAGCCAAGTGATGATGTAGCTAGCTAGAGTCTGGCTGGAGCAGTTATCCATCTCGTCCTGTGCTGCCAGCTGTCAGAGTACACAGCTCCAGCTAGCCGCCGGTGGCAGGTGTAATCAATATGGACTCCACAGAGAGTTGCACTACCAGAGGCCAGTCTCCACTCTCTAACCCATCTCTGTCTCTCCAGGGGAAACAGTAGGCAGGCGGGCAGGGAGAGTACTTTGATGTCTCCTCCGGGCCAAGATGGAGCAACCCACTATAGCTCTGTAGCAGGGAGATGATTAATCCTGCCTATTGAATGCAGCATCATGTTTGAGTTAGAGAAAACTGTTTTTATCTGACTGAGTGGAGTAAAATGCTCCTTCAAGAAGATTCAGAAAATTGTAATTAGGAAACAACTGTCGCTTAGTGCTTACGCAAATATCAACATTTTATAGCTGGGTTTTTAAAAAAAATTTTTTTTGGTATTATCAGTTTCTTCCATCCATCCAGCATATATTAAGCAGCAGAGTTCAATTTGTGATTTGGCTGTGAAAAATGAGTTCCATGCCAACAATGATATCATCCACACAAAACAAGAACAAAACACTAAAACTAAACATATAACACTATAAAATGTGTGGTGTACAAAATGTACTTTTAAGAGCATGAACACACGAGTATTAGACATTATATTAAAACCTAACAATACAGTTAATAATAAAATAACGTTCATATTAACAATCAAAATTATAGGCTTACATTTTGCGCCCATAGTAAACATTTTAGCATGTTTTACCAAGTTTGTGCAAGTAAAGTACAAGTACAAGTAAATTTTGTATTGAATTTAACCCCTTTTTATATACTGAATATAGTCATTAGCACTAATGGTAATATATAATGACAGTAGTATACACTTATTAAAAATGTACTATTTGTGTAGGATTTTTGACTAATGCATCAATAACACTAATTTGAGAGAGGGACAGCGAGACAGTCATATAAGCACACACACAGACGTACACACGCAGTAGCGCCCCTGAAGGTATTCACTTCTCCACCTAATTTAAAGCGCTCTCAAAGCAAAGCCATGGAGAAGAATAAACAGTGAATTTAAAATGATCTTTCATTTTAATGACTTGTTGTTGTCTTTAAAAAATCATTTTCTGAGATGTTTTCAGGGGATCTATGGAGGAGTCAGCTAATTTAAAATAGTGTAGATCTTGCCTGAAGACAAAAATCTTATGTATTTGCATGTACTATGCATTTTTTCAGCATATTCTGCTCCATATGCACATATAGAAGCACTTGCAGAAGGGAAATAGTTTGGCAGGAGAACGGGGATTTCTTTTCCAAATTCTAGTGTCTTAGAGGCATTTGTACTATAATTACTGCATTCTTGGTTTTGCTCTTTAGAAAGAAAGTTACTTTGTTTGAGCTAGAATTTTGTTTGCATTTAACATCTACAGTGCGGCAACAGTTGTGATAGTTCTAAAGTTGTCAGGTTCAAAGTCAACTTGCAGAGCAAATTAAGCCGTTGCGTTGTGTAGTATCACAATGGTCCGATGTTCCAAAAGAAAGCTGAAAGAAGGGTATGAGTTGAAAAGCAACTGAGTCATCTTTCACAGAGGAGTTAAAGGCAAATGTAACTGGTAAATCTCAAAACTACCTGACAAAGACTGACCTCTGGGTTACCCTGAAGGAAGTCTAACAACAAAAGGCAAAGATACTATTACAAGGTCAGGTCTATCTTACAGATGCATGCACCCCTACCCCTCAATTCCACATTAACCGGAGACACACCTACATGAACACAGGCAGACATTCATAAAAGGGGAGGAAATGTCTCTGACAACCATTGCATTCTGAAGTAGACTAGTGGAGATGGAAAACAGTATAAAACAAAGTAGTACCAGGAGTAATAATCTGCTGTAAAACCACTGACCATCAAACTGCTTTTAATACATCAGCAAAACCAATTCTAGACCCACACTCCTACACTGAGGTAGTTAATGGATACTTGCCAGTAGGCAAGTAACTGAAACACCCTTAGGGTGTGATAGTCCTCTATCTTAGTGTGATTAATATGCACAGTGCAACATTTTAATTTGAAAAATCACTGGTCCATTGGATTTCTCTGTTACATCCATGTCAGCCCAGAGACGCTCACGCTGCTTTCCAGTAGAATCTGACACCATATTATTTGGCCAAAAAACACTCTCCGTCTGTCCCTCTGACTCTCCACGTTTTTCTTTACTATCTAGTCATTTCTAAACCCCTTCTGTCTCCTTTACTCCATCTCATCTTTCTTTCTTTCCTTACTTGTTGTGCAAGACCTCATGAAAGTATCAACAGGGAGAAGAAGCCAAAAAGCATTAGATTTACTGCTTGCTTTGGCACGATCGGAGGGAGAGAGGAGTATAGTAGAGAGTATCAAATGGAGGTAAATAAGATGGGAAAGAATTTATATTACACAAAAGAATATGTTCTTCATTCTGAGGAGGGCTCTCTGTAGCTGTCACTATGTTATGGCTGATGAGAGATGAAGGCAGGAAAGTCTAGTTTAGGAGACATATTTGTGTGTGCATTTTGCGCTTACGGCTAAATCCAAAGACACCAAAGCTGACTTCTTTAATTCTGATGCCAGAAACCTTTGAACTGATCTTCAATTTACTCTATGAAAACCTGAAACTCATTCATATCATCATTACCAAAGCACTGAGGTTTAAAGCAGTTGATCACAGGCACCTACACAAATCTACGGAGCCGGGAGGAGGTATATTCAACATCTACAATGAAGACCACCACAGCTGTGTGGCTGTATATGTGAGTGCTAGGTACGTGTCTTTCTATCGCTTTCACACCGATCCTCCCACACTCCCTTTCCTCTTTCCCTCTGGCCTCGATTTTCCGCCCTCCTAAACGACTGATCCTTTCCCCTGACCTCAAACTAGTCAGACTGCTCTGAGAATGATGGATTGGTGCAACACGGTGGCCCATTTAAAGTTAACTCCTCTACTTTACAGTATGTCTAATGCAATAAAGCACCATGCCTTGCAGTATGCAAGTGTGTCGACTACATGGATACAACAAGACTCAAAGCTGTTCAGTTTATTTAAAATTCAGACAGTATTTATTGGACGATGTTCACATAGTGTTATTATACAGCTTTAAGAGGACCTTCATTTGGATATACTTCAAGGAGAATGTGTTGTTGCAGCCTGTAGCACAATCCTAAGCTTGATGTCTCTTATTACTTCTAACAATTGTTTGAAAGCAGAGAGGCAGAGATCACACCTGTTCACATGGCATAAAAAGGCTTACTCGAGGGCTGTTCCTGACTCTAATGTTTATACCATCTACTGCGTCGTCCCCAAAGGCCACTGAAAACACTGTGGATTATTTAATAGTGCTGTATACTGATGGTAGGCTACAGTTCCACTGCCACTTTATGATCCAGAGCTGGGAAAGCTATCTTTCAGCTGAAAAGGTGGCAAATGCATGTGGAAGAGGCATCATTCATGGCCGTACAGCGAGCTTTACACGCCATCGCTAGTTCCTCACCCGGTTCCGAGGTGTACACAAGTCACAGGGCAAGACAACCTCCCTGTGCACATTAAATCTAGGTCTGCAGATAAATTGGTCAGAGCTTGGCCGGAGATTGCTTTGATTTACGGCATAATTACCGGGTTTTGCTGCAGCATTGATATGCCCGGCTATCTGTGCCTCGTTTGTTGTGTATGGTTAATAACAATGAAGCTGTCAGGCCTCAGAGGCAAGCAGACAGGTCTGATGTTACCGGTGGTATGATGTGTGTGGTGGCATATCTCATGTAGCAACCACAAGTCATATAGAGGCATGTTATATTACACTGCAGTCTCCAGTATGTCTGCGCATCCTGGCTGAGAGAGTAATCAGATAAGATAATGTAGTCAGGAGAGAGCGAGAGAGAAAGAGAGAGAGAGAGAGAGAGAGAGAGAGAGAGAGAGAGAGCAATGACTATACATTCACTGTCAGGATGGTAGTGAATCCCTGCGAGGGAGGATCTATCACTCTCAACACTCAAACTCACAAACACAGTCACGCCTGATGCACACACTTAAACCCACACCCACACACAAAGTTGAGCTGAAGAGAAGAGGCTGCGAGGCGCTAGTTGTAGACAGGGAGGATGTTTATAAAGCTGCCAGGCTCAGTGCATCTTTCAGGTTGCATTATGGGTCCCATCTAATTGGTGGTGGTGGAGGCAGAGGTGGGCCTCATTGGAGGTTCAACCAGAGGCTAGCAGTCTCATAGCATCTCAGCAGCTCGTATTTCACTGCGCTCGGTGTGCTAAGAGGGTCAGTCTGTCTGTCGCTTGTTACACACACACACACACACACACACACACACACACACACGGAAATGTGTGCACATGTACATGCATTTGAGTGACTGTACCTTCACACATGCAAATACTCAAACAAAAGTTGACCATAGAAAGAATAAGCAGGGACGTACCGAACATCCCCGACACCGCGCTTAAACTATTTATTTAAACAAATTCGCACTCTTACAGATTTTCTGTCCATGTACACATGTGGACACGACGACACGCTGATCTAATGCCAGTTAAGTGCTTTTCTTCATCAGGAAGATGAGTGAGTCAGTCTCTTTTTAATTGTGTTACTTTCTTAGTTAATAAACTTTAATCTGTGTTCTTTACTGTAGAGTTTAAAAGCCCCACTCTCAGCAAAAACACGACAAGCACTACTGAGCAAATTGAAACAATAGGATTTTGATACAATGAAATATTGAAAAACATATCCTCATATCCTCACCATGTTTTGCAACTTAGTCTGTTGTACTTGGTATGATAACCTCATATTTATAATATGATTAAAATATACATACTTCAATGAGCTTGCCTGTTCAAAATCTCTACTGCACTCTGTTAGCTGGCTGTGTACAAGATAACAGACTGCATTTAATAGCTGAAAAAAAAATGTAAATTTGGGGCAAAAGCCTAACAACATGGAACAGCAGAGATTTAATTTTAAATAAGCAGCTTCAATGAGGCATAATCTCAGCACACAAATTTTTCTCTGCCGTATGCTTTTTCAATTATATTTTCCAGCTAAAAATAGGGAGAAATACAATATTTTACAATCACCCGATGAGAAAAACAACAACAGTTTTTTTTACTGTTTGTTCATTAGAACATAGTTCATGTTTATTATTTATCATTTTGAACGACACTGACTGATTTGATTAGATTAGTGTGAATTGATACACCCCTTCTCTGCATAACAGATCTTGGGTTGTCACAGCTCCCTGCTGGTTGTGGGAGATCGTGGGAGATCATGGTGATGCTCTCCTCCAGTAAAACCTTTGGACCCTCAGGTCCTTTTCACGTCAATTTAATTTTCACTCAATTGCAGATTAATTTGGAAACATTGTTTATATCCTAAGCGTGGTTCAGTTTTGCTTCAGTCCACCTAAGAGCTTTCAAATCATTTTTGAAAAAGTTCTGTCTGTAATAAAACACCAAAACCATACAAAAGTGGTTTATTTCCTTCTTCTCCTCTCTTTTGGTTCTCAAGCAACTACACTGTACTTTACAGCCATCATCTAAGGTTATGGAATATATCAGCTGAAAGACATGAGTGGATACTTTTCTTGGTTTACACGACCATGTCTGTGAACACTAACAATCATATAACAGCATTTTAGAAAAGCTTCCTTTCCCCAGTCAACACAATATCATTGCACCTGCATTTTATCCACACTAATGAGAGAAAAGCTCAGTTTCAGTGACAGAAAACAGCAGTTGCGTGTGGATGAAAACCCACATAAGAAAAACAGATAGCATTTCAAAATGTTCCCTATTAGTGCAAGTCTAGACTCTAAGCCACACTCCCACCTGTAGGAAAGAAGACTGCACTAACAGGCATCTGCCTGCGTCTCCCATGCTCTCCTTGTCTCTTGTCAGTCGGATTCTTTCACTGCCTTGTTTTAACTTCCACTAGATATGAAGGTTTCTTTGCATCAAATATAATACATCCTCTATGCCCTCTCCACCCCAGTTCCTTTCTTTCCACCAGCAACTACTCTGCTCTAGTGTGAAGTGGCCAGCTCCTTCTGATCACTGGGCTGAGCAGATACCACTGTGAGAGACTTGAGGGGCTCGACTGTGTGATTAAGCAAGCCTTGGTTCCACCAGAGGGCCACCGGAGCAGATGTTCTCATTAAAAATGCAGGCTCTTTGAGCGAAGGAGATTGCCTTGTTCCAGACAGAACCTGGCCGGAGGTTTAAAGTTCTAATTCCTCTCACTTGTAAGGCCCGCCAAGTTTCAATGCCTATACACCCTTTAAGCAATGTGGCAACCAGAAAAGATGAATTATTCCATCAGCACTGTGCAGTCTTGGGTTATTCTCGTTAATTCGCTGTTAAAAGGAATGACAGGATCACTTTAGTTTGTGTTAAAAATCCAATTCCAACTGTAAGCTTGTGGTTTTTGAGGTTTTCCACTGTTTCTGGCTTCCTCATCGCTACTTTACAGAACTCATTAGAGTGTACTTGTTGAACATCTCATTTAGTGACTGAAGAGAAGAGAAGCAAATATATTCGGTGACAAATAAAGCTTCGAAAAGACATTTTAAAAAGTCATCTCAAAATGGATGTGATGCCTATTGTTGAGTCTGGAACAATGTGTTTAAACGAGTCTCATTTCAAAGTGTATAAATTCACTTTTTTGACTGTAAAAACTTAACTTCACCACCCAAAAAATGTCAGGTAGTGCAACCCAGTATTTGTAAACTTATATCTAACCTTTGGCAAGTATCTCTGTCTACAGAGCCTAACACATTATTAATTTCTGGTTGTGTTTTGTATTTACAATAATTTAAGATTACTGCATTCTTGTGGCCTTGCCAAAATGGATTGAGATTTAACAGCAATGAACTCATGTTTGACAAAATATTTCAAAACATTTTGAAATGTTAGTTCGACACTGTTAGAGCATTAATATCCCATTTGTAACAGATCATCTTAGAGCTTTAAATAACATTATTTATTTGACATAGAGACATTCCTTGCAGTTGCGCCAGCTGATTTAATGGTTGTGCCACTTGACTTTTGCAACTAATTTCAAATGAAACACTTCTAACTTCTCACTGGAACACCTGTATTAGCTTTTGCCTTTGCTATCAAGTTCATATGTATAATTTTTAAATTAGAATAAAGCGTTTTATGACGGTTGTACCACCTGACCAGCCTACCTACGAGTTGACTGTAGCTATTTTAATCAAGATTTGGTTTATTTGAAAGGTTTCAAACATAAACTCATGGCATAATATTTTATTTTGAATGTATTATAATTAAAATACCATTTTTAATAGTTTTCTTAGTCTGTTCATTTGCACGGACAGTTGTGCCACCTGACACTTTGGGGTCTTCAGGTGCCAAAACATAAAAGAATATATATTATTTGAATGTATTGAAAATTTATTCAAAATAAGTATGTTTTATAGAATGAAGTGATGATGGATTAAATTATTTTAAAGGAAATAATACACTAAAATATGCATGCCATGTTATTGATTCTTTAGCATTTTCAGCTTAGCAATAAAGTGCAGATGACTGAATATGAACACTGTGGTTTTTGGGACTTAAGAACAAGCTGCTGATGACAGCTTGGGATATTCCATCCTTTCCAGCTGGCACCTAGACAGAGCCTGGTACAATTAACATGAAACTGCAGAGCACTAAAAAGTGATGCTGCACTCCAGAGGGTACAACTATACCTATAGTACACAGCTGGTTAATAGAATCAGGGATATCCATCAAAAGCTTGTGTAAACCCACAGTGAGACAGCAGCGGTCTGAAATCTTTGTTGAACCATAAGGATAATCCCTGGGCATTAAATATTGTCAACACAGACACAGTTTGGCCTATAATGCTAAAGTTGCTGGAAAGTTAAAGGGGGATTTGTGCGAGCTGGTGGGACATTCTGGTTTTCATCAAACAACAGACGCTGGGCTGGGGTTTGATGCTGGGGTTACATGAGAATGTCAGTGTGAGTGTGTTTATGTGTGCTTACGTGTACAGATACATACTCTGCACATGGCTGTATGGTGAGTATGTGGGAGGAAAGGTTACTGATGGATTATAGCTCTCACCTTTGAGGCTGACCCCATTACTGCCCTTGCACCTCACCCTCCCTTTGCCTTCCTCACCAGCCCTTATCCCTCTGTTCTCCAACCTCCCCTCTTCACCTTCCTCCTTCCTCTTCTCTTTTGTCCTACACCCCCAAAAAACACACACACACACACACACACACACACACACACACTGAGAAACCCGCCCTAACAGCAGTTGCCTCGCCACACGAGCACACGCACATGTGAATTGTTGGGTTGAAGTGTCAGGAGGCATTTAACTTGAAACGCATGCCAAACAGAGGTCCTTCCCTGCTGCTGGTGGCTGCAAACCAGATATGTCCCAACATTATTTCCAAAAGGGTAAAAAGGCTTACAGTGACGTACCCCTTGCTATCTCCCATTTCACATATTTGGCTGACTATGAAAGATGTCAAAGTTTCAGTTACATGTCACTGACGTTTCACTCACACATAAGGAAGTGTGTGGATAAGGCCTGCAGATATTGTTATCGGTAAAAAAGAAAGATACCGAGGGTAAGGGGAAAGTTCAAACTACTTCAGTTTTGTTTTTTTCTTTTGTGCTTCATTTGTTGCCTTCTTTTATTTGTCTACAGTTACTTCTAGAGAGCAAATACTTTCATTCAGTAGAAAGAAAAGTTGATGAGAAGCTTCAGCTGAAGCTTGCAGAAAGAAACTGCTGGTTGCTATTGTGAGGCACACAAAGGGTCACAGAAAAGCGATAGTTACTTCTTCAACACTTTTGTAAGCAGAATTATGTGTAACTTGTCCAAAGTGCCAGATAGTGGACCAAAAGGAAGACACAACAGCATCATTAAGGAATGTTTCTGATACTGGAATATAGTCTAACACTACAAGCACACTCATACACACACACTGGCGTATGCACATATGTACACACAATTATAGACAGATTTATGAAACATTCTTGTTTGTAGCAGCAATCTCAATGATGCGCCCTAATGATTTACCACAGCAATATGAGGTGGGAAATACTGCCAGACATTTTACATAATTCACTTTTTTCCTCTTAAATATGGTGCTGATGTCACTTCGTAGATTATTGGGGAGGGTGGCAGTTCATTATGCTCAGCTATATCTCTCGCTGTCGGTCTGTTGCTCGAGTGTGTAACTCCGAAATGTATATAGTCCATAAAACAAATGGCAGTTGTGTAGAACAGATTGTGTTGTTAAAAAAAACATTGTTTGTAACGTTCGAAGGCAAGCAGAATTTCAACATAAAAAGAGCAATAACCTGTGTGTTACAAAGATTTATGTTTCCCTGGATGGTGTGCTCGCTCCATCCTGAGGATTGCCAGGTAGTAAATTGGGAAATGCCTTTTGGCAAAGAGGGAACCCGCTCCCAATATACACTCACACACACTGTATTGTACGCCTACTACTATGTTTGGTTGCAGGTTTGAGCAGTAAAACAGCCCATATGTACTTATGCATACACGTGGATACACACAAGACATGTATGAACACATCCGCAGAAACACACACAAACAAAACGTGAGGAAACCAGATTCTCACCCCACCCTTAACCACAACATTGTGAGATGAGTTTTCAGTCTTTTCACAATACAAGGTTTCACTCCTTTTTAAGAGCCCATGACATCACAAAAAGGGGGCTTAGAATCACAGTCTGGAAAAACACTCATTCCTCACACGTACACACACACAACCCTGGGAAACCAGCCCTTATGACACCTGATCGGGGAGAAAAATGTTAGCGACACTTGATCAGGCCTTGAAGAGTTAATGTGAACTGAGAGCTGTTGTCTGTCACATTCAGATATACACACACACACACACACACACACACACACACACACACACACACACACACACACACTAATTCCCAGTATGACTATGCTTTATTGATGGAGAGACAGGGCTGCATATCTAATGGTGTTAGCAAGTAAATGTGAAGAGGCTGCTGGGTATGATCCATTTATATGCATGCTAATAACAGAGCACATTGGGCCTGGGACGAGCAGGAGGATCTCTTTATAATCGACCATCCATCATTAAGATGTGACTTTCCCGTCAGACACGGCGCATCATTACTCTGCACACACCATAGGCACACACACGCACAAGCGCACACACCCCAAAAAATATGTAACTGGTATTGTTTGTTTCTTTCATCACTTCTGCCCATCGTGTGTATTCGTACCAGTCAGACAAATCAGCTGCACACAGTGGAACTAGTGAAAGTCAGCAAACTTTAACGATGGCACAGCTATGTTCAAAAGGGTCTTTGTAAGCCAGACTTCTCTCTCAGTAATGAAGCATGAAGCAAAAGCTAGCTCCCCTCTGTAAAAATGGTGACCTGAAACTGCACACACGCACACACACCTACTTGTCCGCACATATATAGCTTATGAGATCACTGATGGAGCTGTGAATTCCACTGCACAATAAATGTCATCCACGTGTTCTGAGCGAGGGTGGCCTCAGGAGTCCTGCAGTGGTTTGGGGGTCAGGGTTGAGGTTAGGGTAGCTGGTCTCCAGTGGCCCAGTGTCAAACCCTAAGCTCTCATAGCCGCTTGCTGTTCTCGGAAGAGGACCTGGGTAGCGGGGTTTGGCTCTTCGTCCAAGGAGGGAGAGCACTGTGGGGCCCTTCCGTTCTTGGATTGCCACATTTTTTAGCTGCTCTGTACACCGCACCCACCAGAACGGAGAGAAGCTTAACTGTGCTGGATTCAATGAGCATAGTTTGAGTGTGATTTCATCCTTTTTACCATGGCTGGTACCGATTGCTGGCCTCCCTGTTATCTTTTACACTGGAAAAAAGAGCAATTCAGGAAAGTCATAATACCTCATTTTAGGATAATAGTTTTCCTTATCCAGGATAAATAATCTTGCCAAGCATCATTTCTAACAGATAATTAAACTTGCTTCAACTTCACTGGTCTTAATTTTTCTTAGTGAGATATTCAATCTATAATTCATCTACAGCTGATAAGGAACAAGTCTGAAAAGTTGATTGGCTAGAGCAACATCTCAAGAAATAATCTCATTAACTGCTAAATTGAGTAATAAGATATTTTTCAAGAACATTTATAACTTACATGTCTGAAGTTTTTTTAGCATATCTTTTTTTTTTTTTAGTTCTTAGATCAGATAGTGTTTTGCAGTGGCCTCATTTTTAGTTTCGAGGAATCTCATCAAGTTGGCAGATGTTTTTGCTTCATGTTCAAAAATCTGGTGATCGTATTTTTTCTACATTACACCATGTTTTGCTCATTTGTGAAATAACAGTTTTGCATTGTAAACCCATGAGCTAAGAAGACATTCATACACTTGTGTGTGCACTTACATAACTTCCATACACACCACACACTCCATGCACGTATCATTAAAACATGGAAACACACATGCACACAACTTGCTTAAACTCACTCGCACTAAGACCTACATATGGCAGACTGAGCAGGCGAGTTGGGCAGCTGGCCGGTATTAAATTGGATCCCTGGGTTCCCCACTGTTCAATGGGACTTAAAGCCGTATTAAAGGCATCTCATATAGTCCTGCACCAGTGGGAGAGCATGGACAGTGGCCAAGGAAAGCAGCCCAGTGCCAGCCACACCCCTGGAGGACTGCATCTGCTCTCACTCTACACCGTGGCCCATTTATGTTCAGCATGACTTATCGTCCCATGTGCCCATATGCCAGTGGTACTAGACTACATGTTCTTTAACACAGGACCATGGCGCTCCACATGGGTTATAAACTTAAATTATCAGATCTCTGATTATGTGCATCAGTGCTTTACATGACTTTGTGATTGTTTGTTTGTTTGAGATAATCGGACACGGGAGACAGTGTGTTTATGCATGCAGAGGCCACCTTTTTTCCCATCTATGGATCAACACATAAATGCTTAAATTACACTGTCTGCTGAGATTTGAGTCCAAAGTGGTGATCTCCTCCCTTCCTTTAGAATTTATGTAGAGCAATATTTAATCTGTTGAAGCGCTGGTAGGAAGAGGGAGTGTGTTTGTGCTTCCAGTGGCTGCTCGAGACTGGCCATTCAGCTTGGTGCAGATTGCGTGGGCAGATGCCGCTTTATGTGCCAAGCTCATTTTTATCACCAGCTTGTACTATACACCAGTGACATAAAGCTAGTGGTGCAGTCATGCTTAAAGAGAGTGAGAAGGGGTGCTTGTGGAATCATTCCCCTTTGTATCTCACATGTAATTGAACTGGTCTCATTTCCTGCCAAAACAAATACGGAGGCTACATTTCAGAGGTGATTAAAAATGTTCTGTGAAAGAGGAAGAATGCTTGAATGAGTGAGCATTATTCCACATGAGGGCAGTCATCTGTTTGTTACGGATGCGTGAGAGTTTATGCATGTTTCTGTGTCTGGCCAGAATCAGCATGCAAAGGTGTAAATGTACAACTGCAGCAGAAGAAAAGCTGTCTCTCAAACCGCCACTTTGGCGATGGCCCTGGGAGAGCAAGAAGGATAATGGGAGTAGTCTAATAAGTTTGTTTGGCTTGTTAGTGTGATTGTTTTCTCACAAAGCTAATTAACTGTCTTGGCCTAAGGGACCCTGTGTCCTATATCCCACTATCACCACCCATCCACACACACCCACACACACACATGTACACATCCATCTATCCCTCCCCACCTTGCTCAGCCCCGGAGCCGCCTCCTCTCTCACACTCACCGGTGGCAGATCTCTGTGTCTCTCTGTCTTTGGTTCCTGTCATGTGTAAATTGATGAAGGGTGTAGTGATTGTCTGTATGGTCCCAAGGTGCCTTTCCCAACTACAGAGGCATCCTCTGGATTCTTCCTGGTCCACAGTTGATTACGATAAATCAATCTGAGGGGTCAAACACTTGGACTGGGGCACTGTCATCTCCAGTGGCTGTGGGGGTAAGCTGGCCCAGGATAAGAGGGCGTTTCCCGGAACCTCTGTGACCGCTCTCGTTTCCGTGGTGAAACCTTCATTAAGGGACAATTCTGTTCCCTGAGTTAAAAAAAAAAAAGAAGGTTGGGGGGATGCTCTTGTTTTTCATCACATCTCTCTCTCTTTTACCTCTGGTGGCCTTATTTCTCTGTCTGGAAGGGCTGGCAACTGACAGGTAACGGCAGAGCAGAGCAATAACGCCATCCCCCTGGCCTGTATAGCAAATAATGCCGGAGATTTAATCAATAGCCAGGAGGAAAAGCAGGGCCAAATCAATAGAAGCCTGGCTGTTTGTTCCCCTGCTTTGAAGGTGAATCCAGGCCTTGCTACATAAATTGGACTAATTGAAGAGCATGTTAGGAAACAAGCCCCTTACAAAGCATGTCTGTGTCAGCATGATATTTGTATGTGAAATTGATCAACCCAGATGTGCAGAGACTGAGAAAATAAGCCGCCATAAGCCTGGAAAGAAAAGTAGAAGGCATAAACACAATATTAGATGCATTTGAACTGATAACATCCATCCACACTCATTTAGGTGATAAGCGTGGGTGTACAGCAGCATTGGTAGCAATACCCCTTGATGTGGCTTGTGGAATTATAGCTCACACTTTATTGTCTAAGTAGTATAAAAGGGTATCTTTCACGGTACGATGCATCAAGTATGTTCCTCTTCATTTATCTATCACAGAGAAGCATCAATGATCTATGTTTTCATACTGTACAATGTGTGCGAGTGTTAAAAGGGCCCCTTGCATGCAGAGCTGAGGACATCTATCCAGTGACAGTGATACATCTCATCAGCAGAGATAACAAATTAAAAACACTCACCCATGAGACACTACTGTTCAATAAATTGGCCTTATTTTCAGGGGGAAAATGGGGCATTCTCCGCACAAAACAATCAATCAAAGTAAATGACCCTGCTATTCACAAATCTGTCACAGTGGAGCATTGCTGTATTAACCACGAGAGCTATTGGCTGGTCAAGTTGAGAACCTTCCTGAGACCTCATCTGAGGTCCCTCATGGGGGTGGGGCCCTGAGGTCTTAGTCCTCAGGCTGGCCTTAATTAATAAGTTTTGTAGTAATGGTGAGAACAACAGGAGGTGTTAACCCTGTTAGCAGAGTGGCATGTTACAGCATTAGGCTCCTCTGAAGGGAGCACGGGAGGGGGAGAATTAAAAGATCTCTGCTGTGGATTGGCTCACAATGCACAGGAAGGAGAGTTGAGCCCAAATGAAATGATTGTATCAGATAGAAATCAATAGCAATCCATGCCTTCCTTAATCCTGCGCTAGCTCGCAGATCACTCCCTGGTGCAAGCAATCTCTCAGCCATCATTACGACACGCAGATCGATAGCGGGCAGCAAGGCCTCTGGTTAAGTTTCTGGCTACACTGCAAAAGTACGGGAGAAGAGAGTAAAGGAGAAGAGAGACAAGACAGGATGATGAGATAGGCAACAGGGGGTTAGTATGGCTTTGGGTGTCTGACAAAGTACACTTGCGCTGTTGTTAGAGGTAATTAACAAGAGAAGACAGCAGAAAACAGGTAATCTACCTCGCCAGGAAAACTTTATATCCTGCCAAAGCTCCAAAGCATAAAATCTTTTGTTGTGTTATTATCTCACAATAGGGGATTTGAGTTAAGCGCCAAGCATATTCCGCTTCAAGAGATGGATGATAAAGCTTGGAACTGTGTTTTATGGTTGTAATCAGAACAGGTGCACATCATCTATCAAGACGTAATAAAATTTTACAAAGTGCTTTCTTGTCTGCAATAGTCCTGACATTCTGTTTCAGTTTATGCCACAGCCAATAAAAGAGACCATGTCATATGTCTCACTGGCAACATCTCAGGGGATCTGAGTGAAGAAAAACAGGCTTGAGTTATTACGGGGGATTTTGGTTGTGCAGTGATTGCATTCATGTGATGTAAACTAAGAGGAAAAAAACATCGATACAACAACAATAAATCTGAACCTCGGCAGACTGGGAGTAACACCTGCAGAAAAAAACATCATGAGGTAAATAAAACAACTCTGATGAGATGTTTGTGAACAAAACTCACAGGGTATTTGTCATGCTTTTTCTTCCAGAAAAATTAATTGGTGTATTTATCATTAACACCAGTGGCCTTAACAGCAGGAGGATCCATCATTAACACCATTGGCCTGAGCAGCTGGAAGCACAAAGAGAATGCCTTTGGGTTCAGCCTCTACTTTCTGTGTTTTGTAGTCAAGTCACAGTGGCTGTTTAAAACCCCTCAATTAAAAATGGCGGGTCGGCCGCTGCTTTAATGATAGCTGCTATTTTAATCAGGAGTGTGGAATTCCTAGTAGGTCCTGGAGGTCTGGAGGCCTCAGTGCACACATAAACTTATCTCTTTCTTAAAGCTCCCTTTCTAATTTCCCACCTCCGTCAAAGTCTGCACTCTCAGCCAACTACCCCCCCCCCCAACAGACCTCGCTGTTAGGATGTAAATATTGAAAAAAAAAGACAAAACACCACAATTAATTAATTCCATTAGCATCAATATTCTACTCATGAGCAGCAAACACAGACAGGGAGAGATGGTACAGGAAATCTCGGTGATGGAAAGCATAGTAAGGGGATATGAATGGCAGGATAGATGGAAAGAAAAAGAGAAGGATTGTTTACTCTCTCTGCTCTCTGTCTCTATCTTACCATCTTTTTCTCTCTATCTCTCCTTCTCTCTGAAGAAGCCTGCTGGTGCGAAGGAACTTCTCCCAGCAATTAACAAGGGCCGCAGCCGCTCGGCGTAATTACCGCCGCACATTGCTGCTGTCACAAAACTCAGCTTGCCCTCTGGTCATAAAAAAACACACTGAAGAATATTTAGAAATGAATTATTCAAAGTGATTGTTCGCACTCAATTATTCATGGGGCCCCTGCGAAGGGAGATTTGCATCTTAGCGCTGTAAATATTATTAATCTTGCCAATTACAAAATTCTCTGCCGCTCCAAATTTTTCAAATGATGTTCCAAATGTGTGCGGCATTTTAGAGCCTTTAATGTTTAAGTGGCTTGAATGTGCTGCAACTTTTACAAATCATCTGGAAAACAAATCAAGTTCTGTGGAATGAGATTGTGTGAGACATGGTTACACCACAAAACTGTTAACAGCTCAGTCTGGATTCTAAATTTAAACCTTTAATGGTCTGGACTGAAAAAAAGAAAGAAAGAAAGAAAGAAAGAAAGAAAGAAAGGGAGAAAGAAAGAAACCTGTTTTTTGGGAAGATATCCCAGTCTAACTCAGAATGCTGAAGCCTCATTTATGTACAAAATGAAGACTGAGGATTTTGACCCTCATCACATACACTGAAAGCGCAATAGCAAGGGATCTTTGAATGTCCAGTATGAACACGTGGGATGATTAAAGCAAGCAAAACCTATTTCAATGTTCACACGGGCACCTGATTATACTTGAAAAACTGTGAACATATCCTTTAACCACTTTTATGAGTTTTCGAGACAGCATCACACAACTAGAGTGTTCCAAACTTTCCAACTTGGGTGCAAAACTGCTGGTGCATCAGTTAAAGGCTGCCTGCAATCCAAAGTGTTTCATGTTAACTGGTAAAGAAACCCTTGATAGGTGAATATGAGGCCATTTTGCAGGACCAGGTTCAAAAACCTCATTCATAATGTGTACATATTCAAACTGTCCCCATCCACAACAATAAATAAAGCCAAGAGTGGATTTAAACAAAGTAACACCAGTGTGAAACTCAGTGGTTTCCCAAAATTGCCTTTGAAATTCTTTTGTAGTCCACAATATGACTAATAAAAGTGTCATCTATTTACATTCAGTGAGCTGAAACACTTTCTAAAGGTCAAACACATACTGCCAGTTGCGATCACACGTGTTATCCACTTATTCATATCTGTAATTTGGCGGGGTAATAAAATGTCTTACATACAGTGCTGATTTCGCTTGGCTGTGCTGTAATATGTCAAAACAAACTGAAATCCACTCACTGTAAAGAATACAATAGCTACATAGAACATATCTCAAATTGAGGACGAACACCTGCGTGGTTGAGAGATGAGGGCTTCAGACAGATCAAAACACCATCTTCCAAACTCATTTGACAAGTATGAACCTACAGTCACCACGGGGTGAAAGATGCTTTCAGTGTAACTGAGAGAAAATGTCCCCTGCACATCTGATTCTTGAACTAGTGACAGCAGGTCAAATCATCAGCACATGTTGCTATCAATAACTTTGACTTCACAGGGAGAGGTGGAGGGGATATAGTAGTTAGATATAGTTGTTCTGTTTTCATTTACAGTATTTCTCATAACTTCGTCCATGACTTAACCGTCTGTTTTGCCTTTTTCAAAATGGGGAATACCACTTGTTCATTGTCTTTCATCTTACTTCTTTTACTCCCTGCAAATGCATGATAGAACATAAAATTTATGAAATGCAAATTGAGGTCCATGTCCAGACACATAATTAAATTCATGTCAACTTTGATTTTACTGTAAGCCCTTCTGTTCTTGAACAATGTCACAGATTGTGATAAATGGAATACATGCTGGGCAACAGAAATAATCTGTTCAGGCTGGTAGAAAATTCACCATATTGGGTTGGAGGGTTTGCTGGCCAGGATCCTGAGGGTTGTGCAAATGTCTAGAAGGGTGTGTGACTTCCCTGTCCTTATATGAGCAACTAAGGATGAAATGTCATGGGTGAGTATGAAATCCTCAGTACAAAAATAAGTCATTAAGTGCATTATTGCACCAACAACCCGAAAGACTATAAGAATGGGGACAATTATCCTATATTATTCATTACTTCAAGGATACATATGTGAGAAATTCTAAAACTGCCAACAGCCAATAAAAGTATGAAATTAATTTACATTCCATGTCTCTGTTTATGGCAAAAATACCTATGTAAATTGTAAAATGGATCTAATGCATAAATTACATGTAATTAGCAATCATGTACAGTTGAGACACAAAAACCCCCTCTAGTGCTATTGGCCTACAGATTAAATTTAATTTATAGTTCATGTTAATGTACAGTCTTGAGCGTTTCCATAAAAGATGGCCTTAGAGGAGCATAACTGTAAAGGTACAGGACAATGCTACCCTGTTGGTATGTCAGATAATCAAATAGCCAGCCAACTACATCTATCCATTCATAAACGCATCTATCCATTGAGCGTTATATAGGACATCAGCAATCTCGATTTTAATAGTAACCCTGTGTCTCTTGCCTGCCTGCCTGCTGCTTCTCTGGGTCTCAGGATGAATGTGAGAGTGACACTTTGTAACGCTTTAGGCTGAGGAGCTCACTTTAATAGGCCTAGACTTAATTAGTATGGGACTCCTCCTGTAAGGAAAGATAAATCCTAACCCCTTGAAAGTAAAGCTGCTGACACACGTACAAACACAAATATACAAACAGACAGAAACACACATACAGATTCAGAATAGATGCGTGCATTAACCCAGGCAATTTTCAGTTTCCAATGCCCTTTGAGCTCTGATGTGGTGCTGATAATACTTTTAAGTTATTCAGACTTCTTTCTCTATTTCTTCTTCGCCCCCTCCATCCCTCCTTCCCTATCCACTGTGTCTTTCTCTCATTGCCTTGCAGGCTGCAGAGTGATGTGTCACTTTATAATCCTGTGCTGGCTAAATTACATTAGGAATATCCTCTCATTAATTAAACCTGCTATTGGCAGCACCTGAGATAAAACAGATTATAAGAGCTGAGAGTGAAAACACAGAGCACAAAATGTCAGCGTCAGCACTTTGCGTGTGTGTGTGTGTGTATGTGAAACTGTACATGTGTGTGTTCCTGAGAGAATGGGGAAGAGGAGAAAGAGCAAGAGAGAGAGAAAGAAAGACTGCGGGAAGAAATGGTACAGTTAAGATCTGCCGGTGTGCTTTTGTCTATGGATGGTGCTGCAGCAGTGAAATTGTCTGCTTCACCATAGTCCATACACTCGCTGGGATTTAATGTGTATCCTTTCAGAGATGGTTTATCCATAACAGGATTAGCTTTAGGGTTAATGGATGCTATTCACATGGTTTCTTGCACTGCTTCTGACAGGTGGTATACATAGAGTCCATAGTAAAACAACTCCTATCGTCAATATTCTGCAACTTTGGCACCAGCTGGGAGTAATACGTACTGTATATCGCCTCGAAATGTGACTACTAATCTACTGGAAATAGTTTTTGTTACTGAGTGCAGTGATTTGATCTTTCAACAGGACTAAAGGGATTATCAGACATATAATATCTATTCAAGTGAAAAAAGTACATTTTGCTCCGGTTTTCTTGGGTCACAGAGTGAATATGAAATTCATCAGGAGTTGTTTTGATATACTAGTCTGGCTTTGGAGAAAGTACTCAATTTACTTTTTGGGCCAGGATAGAATAACCAACACTGGAGTCTATGTAAGAGAAAATCAAAGAAGATACCCCCATTAAAATGGATCACAGATACCTCCTTCAAACAAGATTAATCATGATAAAAATTCACATTAAACACACTCCTCTTGCTAGCTGTCAAAACTGATTAATGTAAAGGAAAGAGGAGAGAGAGAAATGGAGAGAGAGAAAGAGAAAAAAAAACTAGCATAAATATTAAGTGAGTCCGAGCGCGAATGCATGTTGCCTTTGTATGCACACAGTGTAAAGCCAATGTGGAGTTCACGCGGGTCCCTTACAAACAAATAAATCACTGCCTTCAGACAAATTAATCAAAGTGCCCAGCTGTTGCTGTGCATGGCTAAATGGCGACAGAGCCGGCAGAGGCTGAGACTCCTTCCCTGGGTGTGCTGTCTACCCTCCCTTCCTCTCTCGAAGCAGTAGACCTGAAGTGGCAGATTGGGTTTGTCTCCCTCTGAGTGATGTAGTGCCACTTCCCACCTGATACTTTATCACCAGGTCAGATGTTTGTTACACTGATATGGTTCTCCTCCCCTTCCTCCCAAAACAATTTCGAAATGGATTCTGACTTCTGTGACCACTTGTGTTACTTGGGCTTGCGTGTTTCCCCTTAGGCAGCCAAAATGCACATATATTTTTTCCATTTTTCCATTCTACAAAATCTAAGAATATTGAATTTTCTGTAGCCAATTTTTTTCAGAGACAAAACCAGCATCTAATGTTGCCAAAAGAAAAAATCATGGGTTACTCTATCTGAGTAGAGTCTGAGTACATATTAATCACAGTCCCCACAAAGAACATCTTGCTCGGAACTGTTGACAGAAGTACTATGCAAACCAACTTCTGTCCAATCTGCATCTACTTATGTTACAAATTTAAATGTTGACTAGATGCCAACCACCTTTATTAAGTTGGCGCAAGAAGAGGTGTTCTGTCCTAAAAGTGGAGGTGCCCTGAGACTGAAGCCTTCAAGAGTACAGGAGCCTGAACAGGAGGTCTGTAGGCAAATTCTACTGGTCTTATTTGGGAAGAATTTAAAGGAATACTCCACTGAAATTTCAGTATCAAATACTCACCCCCTGAGAATTTGAATGGTGACTATGAGTAGTTTGAAGCTTGCTACTTTGTAGAAGAAGACAACTATCGTCAGCCTTAACACCTACTGATCACATACTGTAAGAGTTGTAGCAGTAATACCTATAAAATTGGTCTACACAACACAATACTACACAAAATTTTCAGTGCCTTTTTGTACATGGCAGAGTTTTAAAAATTACAAAAGAGGAATAGTTAAAGAATAAATCGTCACAGTGATCTAGTTAAATGAAAAACTACAAGCAACAGGCCCCACCACAGTTTGTGCAGACTAGTCCACCTCCAACAAGTTATCAAGGTAAATAACACCTGTTACCATGCATTCATCACAAGATCTGATTATGGTTAGTTCTGGGATGTTCTCTGATCCAGATTTATGCATTTTCCAAAATGTATACATTTCTGCTCCATGTGATAAACACCTAAAAAATGACAAAATCAATAAATTTGAGGAGAGAACGGTCAGTGATTTTATGTCTTTTCTTTTAATACACCCATGTGCCCTTGAAAAACAGTGCCAGGATAACCCTGCTCTTGTATTGCAAGTCAATGAGCGGGTGCCAACATCATGGATGACAGTCATACATATGACATGCCCTGTCACCTGCTCTGCCTCTAACATTACCATGCACTTAATGTAACGGAGACATGAGACATTTTGTCCCTCTCTCTCTCTTTCTCCTTATTTTCTCTGAAAACATTTAATACCTCCCGACCATATTCCTGGACCGAGCTTTGGATGTTGCTATTTTCTCCGATTATTGGACTGATTGTGAACGCAATGCCACACCCTGTTCTTTCTATTCTCTCTGTCTTGGTGGCTGCTGATGTCCTCTGCAGGGGAAATCACTCTAAGAAGAAGTTTACTTTGTGCTAATCTCATAAATGCCCTGCGTCTCCCCTCTTGTGTCCCCCATGATGCAGGCGCGCAATAAACCACTTACATAAACCTCTCCTCTGAGACAGCCTTGAAAAAACAGCTGACATGTTCAAAGTTCCCCTCTGCCTTTCTTTCTCTCCGGATGATGTGATTTCCACCAGGAATGCTTTATTTGGATCCTTTATTACATGCGCTGTCCCAAAGTCTTGAAGGGCGGTTTTAATACGTGAATTCTCTGCTTTGTAGTGTGTGAAACAAGTATGAGGCACACTGAAAAACGCTGACATTTATGAGCACAAATGCATTTCACTGAGCCACTTGTTGTTAAGTGATCAATATAGGATGGCATCATCGTAGGTGAGGTAAGTTACTGTTATTGTGGTGAGGGAAGGATATTTTACATTCTATTTGTAAAGTCTATGATGAGATTTTTTGACTGTGCAATAGCTCCAGAGGAGCAGTTGCACACTGAACACACAAAAATTTGGAGTCTTCTCTAACAAACCACAAGTTTGACGGTGCAAAACTGACCGGATGTAAACAGTAGGCACTGTTTCAAGTAATCGTCATATTCAACAGAGAGTGTATGCTTTCAGTGTAGAGCACTGCCATTTCTCTTTCTGAAAGTCTCTGCAGAGTCACATACAGAGCATTCAGAAAGTATTCAGACCCCCTCACTTTTTTCCCATTTTGTTATGTTGCAGCCTTGTGACAAAATAATTTAAATTCATTTTTCCCCTCATCAGTCTTGAAAAAGTCGAAACAGAAGTTTAGAAATTTTTGTAAATTTATTAAAAATGCATCTTTGGCAGCAATTACAGCCTCGAGTCTTCTTGGGTTTGACACGACAAGCTCTGCACATCTTTATTTGGGGATTTGCTGCTATTATTCTCTGCAGATCCTCTCAAGCTCTTTCAGGTCGGATGGGGATCGACAGCCATTTTCAGGTCTCTCCAGAGATTTTCAACTGGGTTCAAGTCAGGGCCCTGGCTGGGCCACTCAAGGACATTCACAGAGTTGTCCCTGAGGCACTATGTTGTCTTGGCTGTGTGCTTAGGGTCACTTTCCTGTTGGAAGGTGAATCTTGGCCCAGTCCCAGGTCCTAAGCGCTTTGGACCAGGTTTTCATTAAGGATATCTCTTCTCTTTGCTCCGTTCATTCTTCTCTCAACCCTGACCATTCTCCCTGTCCCTGACACTGGAAAACACCCCCACAGCACGATGCTGCCCACACCATGCTTCACTGTTGGGATGGTTTTGGGCAGGTGATGAGCAGTGCTGGGTTTCCTGCAGACATAACGCTTAGAATTTACGCAAAACAGCTCAATCTTGGTTTTATCAGACCAAAAAATATTGTTTCTCACAGTGTGAGAGTCCTTTAGGTTCTTTTTTGCCAACTCCAAGCAGCATTGTTTCTTTAACTGAGGAGAGGCCTGAGTCTGGCCACTCTGCCATAAAGCCCAGATCGGTGGAGGGCTTCAGTGATGGTTGCCCTTCTGGAAGTTTCTTCCGTCTTTACACAGAATCTCTGGAGCTCAGCCAGAGTGACCATCTGGTTCTTGGTCACCTCTCTTATCAAGGCCATTCTCCCCCAACAGCTCAGTTTGGCTGGGCGGCCAGCTCTAGGAAGACTCCTGGTTGTTCCAGACTTCTTCCTTGAAGAACTATGGAGGCCACTGTTGTTCTTGTGAACCTTCAATAAAGCAAAGACATTCAGCTCTGTGACTACCTCTGCTGCTGGCTTAAAGGCAGAACTACAATGCCCCCCCCCATTCTGTGTTTGCACTTTTTATACAGAATGGCAAGGTGGAATAAAGGTGATTTCCTGCTTTGAAAAGGCAGTATTAAAGGGGCATGTGAGACTTTTTATAGACAGATGTGTGTCTTTCATAATAATGTCCAATCAATTGAATTTACCACAGGTGGACTCAAATTAAAGTGCAGATACATCTCAAAGATGATCAAGGGAAATAGGAGGCACCTGAGCTACAATTTCAAATGTCACAGCAAAGGGTCTGTATACTTATGTCAATGTGATATTTCAGTTTTTCTTTTTTAATAAAATTATTTCTAAATTTCTGTTTTCGCTTCGTCATTATGGGGAATTAAGTGTAGATTAATGAGGGCAAGAATTAATTTAAAATATTTTAGCATAAGGCTGCAACATAACAAAATGTGAAAAAGTGAAGGGGTCTAAATACTTTCCAAAAGCAATGTCTGTGTTTAAAGCTGTACCAGTGTCAATATTTTTTTTTATAAACAATGGGTCAAATGACTGTGTAATATTAAAGGGGGTCACTGATAGTGACAAAACCGACTTAGAATTATCACACCAAAACAATTAACTGAGAGTTCCTTGATAGAGCTCAGTGGTCTCTGCTGCGCTCTATTGCTAAATTGCTGCTATGGTCAGCAATTTTACTGTTTTGGTTTAGTTTCACTGCTCTCATCAGCCTCATTTCCAGCTGTTTTCAGCAAATACACCCCAGTAAACTCAGTCTATGCTACATGCACATCTAACGGCACATAGACACAGTGAGTGACCAGCTGGTGAACATAGTCAAGCATTTAGCAGCTACAGAGCCAGATATTTCCCTCAGGTGTTGGTCGGGACCAAAACAGGAAAAATAACACTCTATTCACTATTCAACATTATCAAACCATATTAATTGATATCTTTAAAACCCTACAAAAAAGTCTAGCTGTCGAGATTTACCAATGTAAATATATTATTCTTCTATTGTTCTCGTGACGCATGTGATCTTACAACTATTTCCCTGTATTTTTAAAACTACATTGATGTCCCCAGGAGCTGCTTCAGGTTGGTTGTATGTCATCTAGTACACATTTTTATACAAAATATGGAGAATAGGCTGTCATGCAATGAGTATTATGTGCATAGCTGATTGTTTTGAGTTTACCTATGACTCATCTACAATTACGTCCACCATTTCTTGACCTACTCAAAAGAATAACTGGTCATCTAACCTAAACGACCATGTAAGTTATTTGTCCTTATGCTATGATATGTCCCATAGCAGTGTTTCCTGAAATAGCAGGATATATCACAATAGATATGCTAAGCTGTTAAAAATCACTTGAAAACAAATAACTAACCTTTTTATGATGTGACAATGCTATGGTAAAGGTGTGGTTACGTTTAGATACAAAAACAACTTGGTTAGGTGTGGGAAAACTTCCTGGTTTGGGTTAAAATAAGCACTTTGTTAGGCCTGGAGGATGTTCGTCATCATGGTTACAATTATAAACAGGTGGTTAAGGTTATAGAACAATCGTGGTCATGGTTAAAAGAAACAATGTTGACTATCAGTTTGACACGGGAAATGAAGAACAACCTCCCCTGTTTAAGTCCAATGTTTTGTTGACCCATCTATCTACCCTGACCTCCTCCCCACATGGAATTTCTTGGCTCTATAACATTGTCAACTGACTTCCTCCCTTACTCCCATCATAATAACTGCATCCACCAGAGGGCTTTGTCGCTACAATGTAAACATGCCATTTTTGGGCATTTGCTAAAAAGTCTGATGCTGTCTCACAGGAAGGCTAGATGTCGCTTAACAATAAAACTTGACTATGTGTCGTAATAAGCTGCTTGCTCAAACGACCCGTGGATTCTTTTTGATGGGAGTACAGTCTCAAAATGAAACAGCTAGAGGAAATTTACTTAAATAAAAGCTAATATTTTGTTGCAGAGGTTGCTACCATGAGAAATATTTCATTTTGCACAGCCACCATAAAATAAAAAATACAGTTATCTGCCAGCAGTATTCCAAATGAAAAATGGACACTCAACAGAGGAGCCCATTTCCTATTCTAAACACGCTACATTAACTCTCAGGTTACTTTTTATTCAAGTCTAAAAGTGATAAGGTGGACAAAATCATTCATGCTAATTTTTTTTTTATTTTTTCTAATCCTGACTTTCTATGTGTGCATTTGTTTGCTTACCCTAATGTCCCCCTTCATTGTATTAGAAAGTGTTTGCTTGAACCATTTCCTTTTTTACTCTATTCTGATTAGTGAGTCAGGACACATAGGCACCATCATCATTCATTCCCTGCTCTTTTCCACTCCCTTTCTCACATTTTTCTGTACCCTCACCCCTCTTTCCATCTCCTCTAGTCAAGTTTCTATCCCCACCATCTCCACAGAAGGTCCCACTCCACGCTACCGGTATGATGTGCCATCATTCACCTCTAGAGAGCTATTCTCTCACTCATTGGGATCATAATCGGTCCAGCTTTGCTTTTAATAGCCAAAGTGACAATACCTTGCATGTGCATATGGGTGAATATGTGTGCCTTTCTGCGTCTGACACCTCTGTGGCTGCATGGATGAGCATGGGCAGATGTGCCCACTGGAGCAGAACTGCCTGAGCGTGCAGAGACTTGGACATTAATGAGATGGTGACAAAACTCGCACTCTCCAATTACAGAAAGTGAATGGAGGCCACTTAAAACAGAGGGACTGGGAAGGATGAGAAATGACAAGGTTTTCCTATAGGGAAGGTAATGGTTGGAGTGATGTGAGGAAGGGTAGCTGTAGTGTGAGACAAATTACCTAGTAGACTCCTCACACATTCAAGAATCAAATCTCTAATAATAAATAATACAATTCAAGGTAGACAGTATTTCACCACCCAAAATTATTTGGATTTCTTAAACTTTGTTGTTAAACTGTTGCTATTAAATATTAATAACAATGGCAATGTCCATAATATACACAAACCATATATACTGTTCTAAGCTTTGACTTTATTGAGAGCCTTTAAGATGCAAAGACACTAACTTGAACTATTGACTGAGGCATTTATGTGTTGCCTTTCTGTCAGGCTTTATCTTCAATCTTTCTGAGCTCTACCTCATTGTGTAGGCGTAGGGGCCTTGAAGTATTACAGGGTCCAATGTGTAACAACACCGCTCTACCTGTACTCCTCTCCCATTCCCAGAATCATGACTATAAATCTGCAGATATGTGCGCTCTATCAAATTATTGCTGAGGTGCTGGCTTTCTTGGCCTTCTCAGTCATTTTCCTGCTTTTATTCTTCACTCTCTCACGTGGTGTCTTATAGACTCCACACATGAGTAAACAAAGATTAACAAAAATGTGTAGTAGGTCCAAAAGCGTAATGGTCCAGTTCCCTTTAACCAAGCTGTGTTGATGTTCTTGTTCAGGAAAATGTCAAGATGACAAAAAGTGACATTGAAAAGACTTGTTGCTTATGTGGAATGTAGGAGTCTGTCACTGTTGTTTGGAATCTAGTTACACTCCTACATTTCTGTTGCTACTATTGATCTTTTAGAGCAACGCCATACTGTTTATCATCTGCTTCATGTTGCTGCGCTGTGTCAAACAAGTCTTTTTTTTCTTTATTTGTTAAGCTGTTGAACAATTGAACACTCCCCGCAGCTGTAGAATCTTCTGCCATGTTAGTGGCTCTGTAAGCCTGTAATTATAAAGAATACCAAACTGTTAGACAGAAAAACCAAAGTAATGGACATATTGAATTTCTGACTGAATGATGGTGCTAGATGTAAAATTAGGGGCTCACCAGAGTTCACAAAGACCCTGAATGTCTGCACCAAATTGCATAGTAATGCATCCAACAGTTGTGAAGATATTTCCCTCTAAATCACAAATGTCAACCTGCCTGTGGGGCTAGAGGAAAAAGTCCGGGGATCACCAGAGTCATTAGCATTCATCTTTTGGGGAACCAAAATGTCTGTCTGTACACAAAATGTGTGCCAATCCATCATGTAGATCCAGAAATATTTCACTTCGATGGGTGAAAATTTGGACCTGCTGATGATGCTAAATAAAAACTCAGGGTATCACCGAAGTAATTATGATTCATCTTCTGGGCACCATGAATATCTATACCACATTTCATGGCAATGAATCCAAAGCTTGTCAAGACATTCAGCTAAAACCCCAAAAAGATAAGCTTATGGAGGAGCTGGAGGTAAAGTCAATGGACCACTAAAGTCAGTAGGCTTCATTCTCTGAGGACCATGAAATGCCTGTAAAATTTTAATCCATCCAATAATTGCTGAGACATTTCAGTCTGGACCAACTGACTGACAGACCGACCCAAGCACCTAACATGCTAACATGGCTAAAAAAAAAACCTGGCTGCTCTTTGACCTCCTTCAATTTTTTTTTTTTAGATATGTATTACTAGATTATTTATTGTGTGTTGGTCCCACTTAATTCTGCAGGTGCATGGTTGGCAGGGTCTGACTATCATAGCAAAGCATGCCTTCGGAGTCTGGCTCACTAGTGACCTGCCATCGTGCAGTAGTTTGCTCCATATAATGTTGGAACTGACTCTGATTCTCTCTGCTGCTGTTTGTTGGTGCTCTAAACATTCATAAATAGTGTTGGGGACTTTCACCTGCAGATATCGCGTAGGTGTTGCACAGGGAGGGCAGTACACATAATCTCTGAGCTGTATCTTACTTTCACATAAGTACAGTTATCACAGACCATCACAAGGTTCCATGTTCCATGTATTGATGGCCACTCTTGTTATCAGCACTGTGCAGGGGGCTTGTTAAAAAAAACCAAAACATATTAGTGGGATGTAGGTACATGGGTGGTAAGTGCTGCTCCCACAATGTATATAGTGTGTGTTTGGTATGTTGGACCCCTCTGCAGTCAGCATTGATCGACCTCCCTCCCTGGATACTCGATGCAGCATGACCCCTCCAGCAACCAAGCAGTAATTGATCCCATAGAACTATTGTGGATTCCCATGGCAAACCGACTCTACATGTATATGTGTGTCTTCTACATCATCCTTTGGCTGGACTTCAAGAAGCACGCCCCACCTTGCTAACCTCTCCATTGCATTCAGAATGTGTCCAAAGGCCATAGTGATGGGCATAGTACTAAGCCTGTACTTACATGCATCTACTATTTTCACCCTGCTCACTTTTTCACCTCGCTCTTCTCTTATTTATTTATTTTTCCATACTGTCTGCAGCACTTATCCGACGCCTGATAAAACCTCTCCCCTTTCCGGTCAGGTTTCATTCAGACTGTGGCGTGAGTTCGCCTGGTGATCAAATAGCCCTGTGATTTTATGTAGATGGAAGTAAATCACAGCTCCTCCAAGTTGTTTCAATGCTCCGCCACGCTCAATTGTCTAGCCCTTTTGAGCTACTCGCTCACCATAAAAGAGCCCATTTCACTTCCATCCAGTTTGAGACAGACAGAGAAAAGAGGGGTGTGCCAAGTGAAAGCCTCAGTTTTGGTGGTGCTTTTGGTGGAAGATTAGCAGCTGCTAGGAAGTTTTTAGATCCTCAAAAGAAAAGAAAAAAAAAAAACACAAACACACACACTATCTACATGCATGGCAAAATCCACACTGTCAAACACAAACAAATATACAAATGAGCACATATAAACGTAAAGTCCCACAATCAGATAGAAACTTCACACCCAGAAACTTCACACAGAGACTACTCGTCAGAACAGTTGCAGTTTCTTTCAGCCTCTGTAGCAGTGTATCTGCAATTCAAAGTGTTGTGGGTTTTGCCTCTGCCAAATTACAAGCTCCATTTGCCAGCCTAATTAACGGTGCATAGGATTCAGTGAAATTTATTGCTGCAGCCCAGGCGCATGCCAAACCAAACAGGATAGACCTCACAGATAACCGTAAACTTGGCTGTGGAACCTGACACCTTGAAAAAACAAACTTGTTACAGGGAGTCTGTTTATATACTTCTCTTTCCCTCCTTCCCTCCGTCTCTCTCGCTCTCTCTCTCTCTCTGCGCCTCTCTTCTCGCTCCACTGTCTCAGCTGACAGTAACTTGACTGTTTCACTTCACGGTCTCCACGGCAATGGTTGTTAAGAAGGAAAACCCAGACTCACAACCTATTCCTTTTGACTGCAATTCATTGTATGTTTGTCAGCAGGCGCCCTTGTGGTCAATATTGTTTAGATGAATGGCTGAAATGTGAATCCAGAGGAGAGGACACAACAGGACAAGACAAGTCATGAATTTCAACCTAACTCGCAGAAATCACCCAAACAATCTCCTCAGTTTCTTGGGAGCCGAATAGAATCCAGTGGAACATAAACAGCTTGAATATAAACTGACACAACTTGAGAGTAGACTCAGACTTTAAAACTTTGACAAAAGTAAAAGAGGTTCACACGCTGAAAAACAGGGAGATCCTAAGTCTTAAAGTCTGCCACTAGTAATCTGCTAATGTCTGACACACAAACTGTAACTGTACCTTCACACATTTATGATCAGTATTGAGCTAAAAAACACTCAACTGACAGCCTGGAAGTTCCACTCCAGGAAGCCTCAATTGCTTCCTCTGGCGAGCTGTCCCTGATGCTTTCGCCATTGTGACAGAGGTGCTGAATGGTGTCCGAAGGGGACCTTTGTCATGTGGCTTGAGTATTCTGTCAAATTCTTGCATCATGCAGGTACAACATTGTCTGCACGGTCTAGTTACGTTGTCCTTGGTGGGTCCATTTCTGCACAGAGGACGACAAAACAAATCCTGTGGACAAATCTTCAGTACAGTCACTGGTGAGGTAGGTATATTATCAATGCCTCAAAGAAGTGACAATTTGTTAATTTATGTATAGTGAAGTAAAATGTCACAGTGTTGTTACAGAAAGCAGGGTCTGCCTTTATAATCCATGAGAGAAACTTTTTTTTTCTCTTTTAGAGGGGGTTTGATTTAAATGCCCATTTGATGGATAGCAACAAGCTAAGCTCATTCTTGACGAGGACTTGGTGTTTCGATTCCAGAGTTCCTCTAAATTTTCTCCTTTGTATTAACTGTGATTTAGTTATTGGACCTTCAATGTGGCCTTCTAGGTCTTTTGGATTAATTTATTGATTTTTGCCTTACCTGTCCCAGATAGACATTGGTATGGTTTGTGGAACATTTTTATTCCTGTAAAGTAGAACTTTGTGTTTCAATTGAATAGAAATGCTCATTTGTAGCGCCCTCACAGGTCCATGTTCATGTATGCGCTCTCTGTCTCACTCACTCACTCACACACACACACACACACACACACACACAAACTATTTACTCCGTATCTCTCAGTAGATTGCCTCCAAGTTGCACCACATGAGTAACCCTCCACTCCAGATGTGACAACTACCTTAAGTCTAGAAAGAAAGCAACCGAGACAGACAGATAGACTGACATAGAGAGTGTGTTAAAAAAAAGAAAAAAGAAAAAAAATCCTTTTCATGTTTCTAGGCTAGTGTTGCAAATCTTTGGCTCACTTCTCATGGGAATGACTTTTTGTTGTAGGTAGAATCAGTGTATCAATCAAAGCAAGGTCTAAATGAGACACAAAGGGATGCAAACATAGCTGTGTTGCTAACTGATCGATGGCTTGTTCAAGGAATTAAAAAGAGGCTTGCTTCATTAGCACAAATGTTCTAAATCTCTAGCTCCAACTCCTCTCGGAGAATATCGCCGAAGGGCACAAATCCAAAAAAGGAGAGACAGAGGGAGGGAGCGAGAGAGAGAGACAGAGAAAGGAGAGAGGGAGGGAGCGAGAGAGAGAGACAGAGAAAGGAGAGAGCGAGGGAGCGAGAGAGAGAAGAGAAGGAAACCTCATGACTGAAAAATTTGGGGATTTAAAGTACATTTACACCAACCCTTACTGCTATCCTTTCAAAACTGCAGAACTGAAATGGATGGTTTCTTGGATTTTTCAGGTGATGCTATTTTCAAAAAGGATCCCCTCTCCTTCCTCTTTTTTTCACAACCAAGCGCACTTTCTAACACTAAAACTAAGTCCCGTAGACTAAGTCTAAAACTGATCCCTGTAATACCTGCTATGTCTTACAATTGGGCCACATAAAAATAAGACTTTACAGCAGCACATGTCATTTTCTCCTAAGAGGCTGGCCATTAGTAGAAAAGAAAGTGGACCGGGTTTAACTTGTCAGGCGGCTTCAAAGAAGACTGTGTGGGCCTCTCGGAAGCCTCCCCGGCTGATGGAGAATTATTGATTGTGTGTTCAGATATCTTGAGGCGCTGGTGTATAACACTAGGGTTTAAATTCAGCCCTAATGCTCAGCTCATGCATAATTTATGTAGTTCCCATCAAAAGGTAGTAGCAATGCAAACTAAAGAGGTCTCAAGAAGCTTTTTGTTGAAAGTTTTCACACATCAACAAGCTCAAAGCCCAGTATGACTCTACAGCAATAGGTTAGAATCCATGAGAGAAAAAAATAAAAATTTACCAACTGAGTGAAGAATACAATTGAAGCAGGCTTTTGATCTACCTGTGAAACATACACCATGATTTATCTTTTATATACGATTAGGTTGAGGAATAGGACCATCACCTAGGAATTAGACTTACCAACTTATTAATGGAATGTTTTAAATGCATAGTCTATTGCTTTTTGTGGTTAATTTCTCATACATGTATAATGAGAGTGGTGCAAGTAACAAAAACACAACTGGTGTTACAGGTTATACTATTTTTATGTTCCTTCGCTCTCCGCCTTGAATGTAAAACCAACATGCATTAGTTGAATAATGAAAGGACCATTCATATATTGATCTGTCTGTCTGTATTGACCAATGCTGCTCCAGGCTGTACTTTTCCACATACTAAAGACATTTATTTAGATAGAGAGGCACATTTAGTTGTAATTATGGAACACAACTGAAAAATGAGCATTGCTCATAGTAATATTAGAAGCATAAGACCCTTCAGAATTATCAGTGATGTGTTCTGTTGCAAAAGTAAGTGACTGTCAGTAGTTGCTCTTTCCTATTAGACATGGCAGAGGTGGTGGTGTGCATTAAGGTAGGTGCTCCCTCTCTGAAATCTACTTCTCAAAAATTACCTGACCAAAATCCTTATTGCACGAATTATTCAAGGTAAAAAAGACTACTTTAGACAATCACTTGACTGAATACAAGGTGTGATAACTATTTGTTCTGGTACTTCTTGTAATCTCAGTGGATTCATGCTGAAGGCACAAGCATTCTAGCATGCCACCTAAAATGAAAATACAAATCTCACTAACACTGTACAAGGAAGAAGTGTCTCATTTTCCAAGCATACCATCTACAACAGCATCTTATTTTATGGACAAGAAAACATTCCAGCACATTTGTCGATAAAAAGAATTTCAAAAGGTGTCTAGATTGGAAGATATCTGCTGACCTGCTCCTGACCTTTACTTTATTGAGATACAAAACCCAGTCTTGGGCCTGTCTGACTGAAACTTTCTTTCTGAAACGCCCCTTCTTGCTCTTAAACTGTATACAGTTTGATTTTGTTAGTGTTTTTCTGACATAGTGGAGTTCCAACTCCATTGTTTTCAAAAACAAAACTATTTCAAACTGTTGAGTCATGTAGGATCATAAGGAGAGGCCATGTGGACTACTGCATAGTCACTTAAAATTACATCAAAATTACAAAGTGCAACAAAGTGAGAAACTTTCAAATTTGGGCTTTTTTCTTTATCTCATACAGTATGTTGCTGATTGCTTTGCACAAGTGTCAGTTATAAAGATGTGTTATGAGTGTTATTGTTCAGCCTTTTATAATAATGAATTTTTTAATAAACTATAATTTGCTCAAGGGTTTGGCTAAGGTGGTATCTTATTAAGTGGTTTTAACATTAAATTAAACAGAGAATAAACTAAAAATTAAAAGTTTAAATTTGTCAAAACTCATTTCACTAGGGTTGACCTGAGCTTCTAAAAATACAAATGGATTTGATCTTCAACAATAAACCTGATGAAGTCTTTTCACATGGTTGCAGGATTGTCTGATCATCATCTGATTCTCAGTCAGGAAATGACAAAAAGTAGGCTTAATTTTTCTTCAAATAAAGCAATTGATCAGATTAGCATACCTAAGTGTGCGCTTAACAGTTTGATGAATGCACTAAATTGACTAAACTGGACAGTGAGTCTCTTTCAGGTCTGTGTAAAAAAATAATGTCTTAGTGCCCTTAGTAAAATAATTCACAGTACTCTGAACAGCTTTATGAGGTAAGTGAAAAATAAATCTAGCTGGAAGAACTCTCTTCCTTGGCTGAATTGAAATATATGGCCTCCTTGAAACAAAGAGACCATGCTCTTAAATGATACCTCAAATGTGCAATGGAAGATGATGGGCACACCTTTTATCATGCTTGGAAACAAAGTGATAGTTGAAACTTTTTTCATAAGCATGAGCAGAGCAAAACAAAATGTAAAACTGATCTGAAAAATCTCTGAGGAGAGATCATACTTAATTTAACAGGAAACTACACTCAAGACCACAGCCTAGTGTCAGAAGCTTTTGATAATCATTATATGGATACAATAAAAACTCCCGCCCCTAGCTCTCACACACACACACACACACACACACACACACACACACACACACACACACACACACACACACACACACACACACACACACACACACACACACACACACACACACACACACACACACACACTTTTTTTGCAATAGAACCAGTTAATATTGATTTACCCACATTCTCTTTTAAGAGCCCAAAAATCATAGAATAATCAGCTATTTTAAGAATTATAGTGCCAAAGACAACGACAGAAAAGACACTCCATTTCTGAAGATCCATAAAGAATAACTAATCTGTCCCTTAACCAAGGTTATTAATCTGTATACTACAAAGGGAGTTTTCCCACTGTGAAGAATGCATTATTACTCCTTTCCATGAATCAGGAATTGAAGACAATAACATCTTCAGAGTAATCTGTATTCCCACTGTCATGCCCAAAGTTGCTGAGAAATGGTAGCAAATCATATTAGAACAAGTCTTTCTTCATCTTTTAACAGCTCAGGTCCTATCTTTCTACATGTCTTTTGCCTTTAGGAAGCATTACTCTACTGACACTTTAAACTGCTTGGAGATTGTTAAAGCTACAAAGGGAGTTTTTGGTACTTTGTTTCATCATCAGTATATGTAACAAAAGAGTCAGTGTACCACAGGGGTTAATTTTGGTTCCAGTGCTGTTACGGTTACATGACAATGACCTACCATATGTCTATCTTTGCTGATTTTATTTATCTTCTATGCTGATGATGTAATAATTTCTGTTCATGCATATTTCATAACCTTCTGTTCAAAGTTGTCAGTACAGCACATTTTTATTTGGATATTTTTCTGATTCATTTGAAACTGGTGGACAATACACAAGCAAGCTCAGAAGACCTTAAACAAAAAGCCCAGTTGTTACCATTAATTTGAAATTTTAGCAAGGGTATAATCTTTAAGTTTGGGAAAATTTGGTGAAGTATGTGAATACACTATTAGTTTTGATAATACTAATAATACTAACTACTACGTTCAAATACCCTTGTAGAAAGACAAAAGTACTCTTAATGATCTGTCTATCAGTGATCATTAAGTTTATGTACATGCTAAATGTAATGTGTAATATTGTCAACTGTATTTACATGCTTATACTTTGCAATGTTTAGTGTTGTCCAGTGTTGTAAAGTTGTGATTGCCCCATGGGCTTTTATTCTATGTGCCTTCCAATTTGCTTGTTTTCTGTGAGCTGTTAACCCACTGTTTCAGTGTCATTTGTTTGTCCTCTGTCCTGTCCCTCTCTCTCTATATATATATTTTTAATATTTAACATCCACCTGCCCCAGAAACTGCAGATGAAATAGGCCATTTGGCTTAATCTGTTACATTTACATCACAGAGATGTCAATTAATCTGCATTGCCGCTAGATAATTAAGAATAATACATCCATTAACTGTAGATTTGGCTGCTGTATTTCTGTATGCACCACACCAACTGCTGTGAAAAGCATCTTGATTTCTGAGCTGTCTCTCTTGAATAGCACTTGACACTTGTGATGAGCCTTGTTGAACACAGTCCTCAACATTCATTAATAATTGCCACTGGACATCTGAGTGCATATATTTGCACTGAAAATGTACACTCCATTTAATCATATCATGCACTGGGATATATAGGAGGGAGCTGTGGGGCATCAGACAACACAGCCAGAAAAGCTCAGCTCATACCATAACAGGTAGAACTGGTGGAACGAGGCAAGAGTTTTACTTTTTTTTCCTTTTCCCTTTATTTATACACACTGCTCATTATGCCCTCATGTGTGTCTGGCACAGTGGGAGGCTGGGTTTTGACAGTGCCCGTCCTCATTACTGGCAGGCGAGCACCTGAGAGATGAGATGCATCCTGACACCAAGGGCCGATTCTCACCTCCATTAACACCGGCAGGGGGTCGCCATGATCTGATTACAGGAGGGAACGAATAAGGAACAGAAATGTAAGGAAACAAGAGGGGAGGGCAGGGAGAGGGAAGGGAAGAAAGAGGCAGTAGAGGTGGGGGAGAAAGAACATAGGTGATGAAGCAAAGGAGAAAGGGAGGACAGGAAAGGGGCATAGCAAAGCAGTGTGATGATGAAAGGGGGGTGGTCGGAGAGCCTTGGTGGTGGTGGTGGGGTGGGGTTGATGACTGCAGCACTTGTCTGGAGTGCATAAGCCAGCAGCCATGGGGCCTAATGATGGAGGTCATTGGTACACAGCTCGGTAAGGGCGACTGGCTGTGATCAATACCACCTGATGAGGTGTCTGAGTTCCCTCTGATGTGCATCAAAATGGAATATGTTTTTCCTCCCCATTTAAATCGATGGGAAGAGTGTGAAACTAATTGGGCAAAATTGCAGGGGCATTTATTGATTAATCAAGCAGAAAAACGAGGGGAGCATATCAGGAGCCAGGGTCTCGACATGTGAGGGCAACGACATGGTGTTTTGATTGGTGAAATGAATCGATATCTTGGAATTATTGGCTGGTGCATAAAAGTTGGAGGGGCATGAAATATTTAAAGGCGCCGTGGCAACAGCACCTGCAGATCCACAGAAAGCTGAATAAAAACAGACTGGCATCAATTTTGAATGCCAGACAGTCACATACTGGAAAGCACTCTTGTGGATGATAGGATTTTTTCCCTTAAAATGTTATCATCCCTTTCCCATTCTTCTCATGTATACAACATTTTCAATATATAGTCAATGTGGCGTTCTTTAGTATGGAACATGCCTTATAGATTTATGTATCTTTTCTCCACCATCACAAAAATCTCATGGTGGTGGTCCTGTTTTGCATTGTGGGAATGTGTTTGAGAATGGTTTGTGCATGGTGGAATGTCACAGTGGGGTCCTCTGAAGGACAGGAATTGTGAGTCTATAATCTCTCGTCTCTGTAGCATTGAAACCCTACGGAGAGTTGGATCGGGCCACTTGATTCAGTCTTTTAGTTCCACTATGGTGCACTATACCATACGCCAGTACAAAAGCCATCTCCCATGTCGAAAAAGATGGAAATAACACTGGTAGGGGAAGGGGGGTGTTGATGCTGCCACCAATGCGTTCCACATCAGGAAGCATTCATATTTTTCCGCCCTCAGAGCACATTTGTAGTGTTATGTAAAAATATGGCAGCTAAAAGGAATGACAGCCAACCTCACCTTCCCCTTTCACTTTACAGAACATAAAAAGAAGAAGAAGGTGAGAAGCAGTCATCTATATTAGGAAGAATAGAAGAGAGGAAATAGAGAAACAGGTGAAGAAAAGGAGAGAGGGAGACATAATAAGGAATCCTGGCTAGTGCTCAAATTTCCAGATGCTTTTTCCACAAAATAAGATGAAAACAGTATAAAAACCATGATGAAATGAATAGCAGGTGCAATCAGCCAATGCCTGATGGTGAGGAAAGACGCAGGAAGAGAAAGGGAGGGATGTTAAAGAGAGAGAGTGCAATTTGAAGAAGCGGTGAAGAGGGAAAATCAGCGATGCCTACTAAGGTCACTGGAGTGTCAGGGTGGAAGAACACTTAGTGACTTGCACACACAATTTACTTAAGGGGATGTTACCGGTCTGGAAGCTACTGGGAGGCGGTTGATGAGTGTCTGGATCGTGTATTGACCTCTCAGTGGCCTCACATTGCTGTTGATTGCCGGCTTGAGTCAGCAGGGAGGCTAGCGGTCTGGCTTTTGCAGCTCCTGGGCTCTGAATGTCTGTCAGTTGAAAGACTCGAGGCCACATTATTCTGAGTGGAAGTCCATCGGGTCTCGTTGTTTTGACCCACTGCAGTCCTGTTTACATACTAATGAAAGATTTACTCTTAACATAGCACAGGACCTTAATAGTATTAAAGTTTCTGTTCACTTGCCCAAGAGTTGGTCTGTAGATAAAGTAATCCATAAAAATTTGAACATGGGCTGCATATCGTGAAACTCAAATCATCAACACTGGAACATGTTTATGGATGCAACAGGGTAAAGTTGAGGCAAATCAATAGACTTTAGCTGCTTGTTAGGAGTTTAGCTGGTGAGCTAGAAGGAAATGTCATACAGAACTTATGTCCAAAATCAATGCTTTCAGCTCATTTTAACCTAACATCTGTGAACTTTTAGAATTTTCATGGATATTATAAAACACCATAAAACTTAAGAGCACTTGTGCATCATTTTCTAGTGTGCTGGCTCTTGGCCAAGTGCGTAAAATGTCAGATACTAGCCTGAGGTGTGAGGCCAGGTCTGTTTATATTTGCTTCTCTAATTTTAAGGCCGGCCTAGTGTGTTTTTTTTTGACCACCTTTCATTCGGGACACAAAAGGGCCTGGTACCTATGATTAGACTGTATGCTTAAAACTACTCTACAAAAATAGCACATTATACATTATTATGTTACTGGACATAGACAAACAATGCATGTTACAGTGAATTGCACTGCAGCATATTTGACGATTTCCTTTCAGCACCGCTTGACATCTCAAGCACAAAACTACTGTAACTTTTGGCTGACCCTGTCCCTCTCCTTGTCGCATTACCTCAATGGTGGGCACTGATGTATACAGACCCACTTTGTGCCCTATATGTGGTCAGTTTAGAAGTAATGACTTAAGCGCTTGTCTTGTTACAGCCCTTGTTAGTGTTTGCATTTTTATTAACAGTAACCAAGACCTTTCCCTAATTTAACCAAGTGTTTTACTTACCTTACTTTTATACCACAGAATAGTTAACTAGCCATAACCATGATCTTTTCCTAACCTTAACCATCATGTAGTACCATATGCAGGTATTGTAGAAAGACAGAATTTTAAGGACAAAACAGTATGATTGCTATCCAAACATGGTATAAAATGTGGAACGGCAACCAGCAATCTATGGTGGAAAGAAAAAACCAAAACTTAGACTACAATATGTTATTCACTGAAAATTCTTGAGAGTCTGATTAGTATGGAGCAAGAATTGAGGGATGAAAAGTTAAAATCTTCAACCTGTTTAGCTACAATCCCCAATGGTGCCTAAACCAATCAAGATCGGATGAGACAAATTTCTCCGGTGTTTAAGCCATTACACACAAGATAAAGTGATTTGATGGTGTTTAAGGTACTGTATGTATGTTTACCTAATTTCATCAGTTGGAAGCAAAGAGGCACCAGTTATGAAGAAAAAAAAATCCAATGAAAATCCAGTTACCATTTCATGCTCTGTGTATACCGGTCATACGTATTTTTTAAATAAAGAGCTGCTTGGGTGATACCAAGTTTGAACATGGTGACTAGTCAAGAGACAAGGACGCGCTTTAAACCGAATGGTGTCTAAAACTCTCTGACACTTTATTTGAGAATCCCTGTGTTACAGTGACTAACTCTGCCTCATGTTTGACAGGTAAGCAGCTCTCAGAGCAGCCTCCCGCAAATCTCTGAACACTGGGAACTCAGGTTTTAGCAGGGCAATGGGGATGTAGACAGAGGGACTAGAAAGGCAGACCTGCATTTACAACCTGTTTGGGATTTGGCTATTGCACCGTGACTAACACCCCTGCTGTACCACATATGCTGCTGAATTTTTAAGTCTGGCATACTGTAGGAGGTACAGGGTTAGTAAGACCAGAGAACAAATGCCATCTGTTAAATAAACAAACACAAAACATTCAACCATCATTTTCCATGGAGGAGGAAAAGTTTTTCAATCCCTAAAATGAATGTATGCCATTACGCCCCAATTCCAGACGGCTAATTACGTTTTATTTTGGCACTTAAAGTTTGTGAGGGAGTGCAGGATATTGCCCATAATATATACACAAGCAGGCTGCCGCCACAGGACTGCTGTTTAAACTGGCCCCTTGGGGGTCCTGAGGTGAGGATGGAAGGTACCCCCAAACGGAGACAGCCACCTGCATGTGTCTGCACATACTGTATGTATGCCAATTACTCACTGACAGACAGAGAGCGGAGCCTGACAGGCCATCGCTGTTTGGCAGATGCCACGCACAAATGCTTTGCACCGGCTTGACGTCAACGGATGGGGCTAAGATGAGGCCTTGGTCTGACAGCTCAGTTGGACCAGGGCCAAGGAGGAAAATATAGGAGTCATGGCAGCGGTGAGAGGGGGGTGTAAGGGGCTGGCCAGGGGAGGGGTAGTGGGAGGATTAATATTACATTCATCTGTCTAAAGAGTGTGACAGGAGGATGGCAAGCAGCATATGAATATTGGGATAAAGTTTTAAGCGCAGTCTCAGTGTTTTGAAACGTTAACTATTTATGAGGTAGACAGTATGAGGAGGGGATTTTAGCGTGTCTGCCCAAGGCAATGTGGTAGCTCAGTGTTTGAAATTTGGATTTCCCCTAAAACTGGCAGTTGTCATACAAGCTAAGAATAAACTGAGCAGCAAAATAATGAAGCACATTCTACCTACCCATCCCCCCTATGCAGACACACTCTCCATCCTTCTCTTTCTGTCCATCTGTTTTTTTCCCTCTGTTTTGACTTCCCCCGTCTTTCCTTTTCTCTCTTCCATACGTAGTATTGAATTCATGGTTAAAAATTGTCAGACATGGTCATAAATTTGCTCATTGTATCCTGCTATTGTTATGCAGATGAGGATGAATTCTGAAGGCAGCAACTGTATCCTTTTAGTTACAGTATCACCAGCACCAACAGACATGCTGCTTATATTTTCATGGCTGTAAAGACATTGCGATATTTTAATTCCAACCCAAATATGATTCTAAGGTAAGAAATATTTTTTCTAGGGAAAATAGCTAAAGATATACTTGTTTTTAAAGCAGTCTCCTTCACTTTTATTTTTTTCATACCAAGTCCATGACATTACAGGCCTGTGCTTGTAGTTTGTATTCCAGTTCTAAATTCATTCTGTGTGATAGTGAGAATAAACAGAGTGCAAAGGATCCTCAGACAGGCAGACGTGGTCTTTGTTCAGAGTTCGGTTATTAAGCAATGCCTCTGTCAGATCCAGAGATTCAAAAGAGTGAAACAGACAGATTTTTTTCCTATATAAAAGGGAGCTCAAGACTGAATCCAACACAGCATGTGCAGTGGTAAGATTGGATGGAATAGAGGAGAGGGAATGGATAAGCATTCTTATCCTCAATGTGCTTCTATATGCCAGTGTGTTGGACTGTGTGTATGTGTGAACGGTGTTTGGTTGTGATTTCTAAGGTGGAAGAATGAGAGGGCCTCCCCTGTGACACTGGCCACCTCTATCATTCATGTTTCATATATGACATGATTACAAACACACACAAAGGCACACAAATGCAAAGACGCACACCCACATGTAACAAAGAGCTCGGCCACTGCTTTGTCTGCATGTCAGTGGCTTGGTTCTCCCAGAAGCCAGGATGGGTTGCGTGACACCGTCACAGTATCCCAGGATCCCCGCAGGCAGCCTTGGGACAAGAAGCTCATCATCGCTCCTCGCACTCCCAGGTGAATGGCAGGGGGTCACACTATGATGAGGATGAAGGGATGGAGGCGAAGCAATAGACCCGAGGCCTATTGTGGAGATGGAGAAATATCCACATCTGCCACAGTGGCCACTCAGACAGACAGGATATAACACGGACAAAAATGCATGCACACGCACAGCGCAGAGAAAGCTACTCAGATGGGCAGTTCTGTCACCAGCGATTACCCTCCTGCCACTCTGACATGGAGAGATTGGGGCCATATGAACGCCTCTGTAGCCCTAAGCGATGTTTAGGGGCAGGAGTTAGAGAGATACGCCAGTCGCTGCTTATGAGGGGTCATAATCAGATGTGAAAGCTGTCTTGTATGCTTACAGGCAGCATTGTGGCGAAAGGCACCGCTCGCTGTAATATTGATGCAGTTTTTTTCAGCGGGTTGCATTAAGGGGATGGGAGGAAATTGGAAACACATTAGCAACACCTGATAGCTTTGAATTTCAGGTTCAAGGATTCTGAACTCGTCCCACTCAAACAGAGGGGCTCAGGATGTTAATCATTCAGCAGGATTATCATCCCAGTGGATGACTGATGGAAGGAAAGAAAAAAAAATCATAGCACTGGTGACTGCATAAAGAGATAGTGGCTTTAGTAAACATGTCATATGCTACTGAACTGATTATTGCATGAAAATAATAGCCTTTAGTCATTTCCTCCACCAAAAAAAGAAAAGAAAAAAAATCACGTTACATATCTTGCTCTCATCAGGTATGCAACAAAAGCTGTATTTTCCTTTTCTCCTGTGGTTTTGACATAAAAATCTAAATGCAGACTTTGGAAAAGGATGGGGGTGTTTTGTTTTTCCTGCCTCCTTCCCAGGAGTCATCACAGTGGAAACTATTTATTAACTAGATGCTGTGTTGGCTGGTCAGTTGGAGCTCTGTAATAGGTGGGAGGAAATGCTTGTGGAACCTTGGATTTATTTGATGCCACCCTCAGGTTTTCCAATCTAGTGCTTGTTGATGGTTCCAGCGCTCACATATAGAGGGGCTGAAAATAGCAGAAAGCACATCTCTGGATGAAAGGTGCCTCAAGGGTGGCTATCGGGACTGAGGAACACAAAGTAAGCACCTCACTCACATGCACAGTCCAGCCCTCGGGGTCTTTGGGAGTGATGAGAACTGACAGTGGTTTTTGTGCAGTGACTACTTCTGTGTTTGTGATCCACAGCTACTGGGCAGTCTTCTTCACAAACCTCCAGGATCCACCACTGACAACATGAGCCGAAAGATCTTTCTAAATCACAGAGCAAGTACTTTCTTTGTCTAAATCAAGACACAGGGGACTGTGTATTGTAAGAAACAAACACGCAAGCTTCCAAAATATTGTATCTGCAAATTGTCAGCGGTGGGTATGGTGGAAAAGCTGTGAGCAATCAATGATAGCAGCTAAAAATATGTTCTAAGAGATTTAAAGGGCTATAGCAAGACCGTACATCTTAACCAGCATGCATAATTAATATGTGCATTAGACACTAAACAATGGTTAATGATTTCAAAGTGCTGACCAGTAAAATTGCATGCATTTAAGGATGTCAGATGAAGGTCTAGGCTCTGTAATTTGGAATGCACCTTTGCCTCTCCTCCGTGCGTGTGTGAGATGTGTTCATGTCAGAGTAATGGGTCACCATATGCATAAATTATGAGATAGCTCACCCTTTTACATTTCAAGCAAATCACTTAAAGCACTGTATACATGTAAGTACTTAAATTGTTCACAATCTAAAATATTCTATTTTGAATTCATTTAAAACTTATGAAAACTTGGATGCAAATGCGAGTTAACTTTTGTATTGTTGAAATTTTCACCTTAACTCTTCATGTCTCATTAAGGCAGTCATGAGTATGTGGCTTGCACTGTAATGACTATGAAAAATCATATCAATTAATGACACATCACTGTCATTAATTCATATATGCAAATGCCATGTACAATACCCATCATTTCAAATAGCTTAAAATGATAAATTCATCCCTATAATTATGGTGATGATTCAAGTCAATGAGCAAACAAATTTCATTAATGGATTATAAGCTAAAAATGGTCTGTTATCCAGCACTTAGAGAGAGGGGATTAGCCAGCAACCATATTAGACTTATCTTCGTATGCAAATGATTAGCAATCACTGGTTCTCCTGAAAGCAACAGCGGCAAATAAAGAAAGTTACTGAGGTCGAAACAATAATGTTAAATACTGGAGAGAAATTAGTTGTGTTTTTAACTATGAGGTGCAGTCAATCAAATGCTAATATTTGTATTCCCGCTGATTTTATAACTTGTTAGGTGAATTGGGACAAAAGACAACAAAGCTTAACACAACGCAGAACAACACAGCTGAAAAATTCACTTACTGTGAATCCAACAGAAATAACTACAGAGTGATAATATATCTCCACAACAGGGACTGTGAGACAATGGGTATTTTTTGGCACAAATGACTGGATCAGTGCCATGCATCTTTGGACCGTTTTCTATTGGCATTCCATTTATATTGGCTACCGAAATGGCCTTTGATGCCTGCCTGAGCTTGTATTTAGATCTCTGTGCCTGTCGGCAGCGGCTGCTGCTGCTCTTAGCATCAAAATGCAGCAATTCCTCTCAGTGGAGCCAGGCAGCTGATAGCCCTTATCTCATCTCCAGCAGCATTAGTTGTTGGACTGGGGGCACACTGTACCTTCCTGGTCCCTCCAGCTCGCTAACAACGCTTTCTCTCTGGGTGAATGGTCTCTGAGGGCTCAATTTAGACTGTGGATGGTCACCCCTGCCTCAGATTAATGTTGGAGCGCAGGGCCAATTCACAGGGATTTGCTCTGGCATGTTCAGTAGGCTGTGTTAAAGGTCTTGGAGAAACAAACTCTGACACGCATGTAATGGCTATACAACTGGATTCACTTGCATGAACAGCCTAGTGGTCACTTGCTTGACTGATACCTTCTCTCTCCTTCTCTGTCTCTGTCCCTCCGATAACACTTCAATATTGGATGCCGAGATATCCTCAGATGGATCTGGCAAGTTCAAATCTTGCCTCCTTTAAATTGGTTGTGCAGACAGACCCTGTTGTTAATCTTGAATTCATGGAGGAAGGCCTCAACGAAAACCTAATCCCTTGCCTCGTTATAAAAACATCATGGCACAAATTATCTACAGTATTAGCGCATGGTGGAAGTTCTTTTTATCTCCAGGGGTCCAAAAATTGCTCTGACTGACTGAGCCTGAGGAGAAAAACACCCGCCCCGGAAGGACTCATACTGACTACTTGTCAAAGTTTCTTAGTGCAGCCAGCTCCAGGCCAGCTGCTCTGATGAAAACACCTCTACCTTATCACCACACATTCTGCTGGGAAGAACTAGTACAGCATGGAGAAAACATTTCCCTTCCACAGATTACTGAGTAAGATCATCAAAATGGGAAGAAGTCAAATCACAAATACAAAATCACACATTTTTGGCTCATCATTGCATGAGGGAATAACAGATATTGCCTGATTTTGCGGACTACATGTTAATTTCTTCCCTTAGATTCCAACATGTGGATGCAAAGCTTTCTCTTTTGGGGGGATTTTCTTATTTTTCCTTATAAGAAGGCATATTTGGTTTCGGTAAATTGTTGTATAGAGAGATAATTACTTGTTTAATGAAATGGAAGGAAACTGTGACCACTCCACTGACTCTACTTAGAAGAAACAGCACACAAACCCTTGTCATCACCACCCATATATTTACTAAATACTTTTATGTAAAATCAAAGCAAAGGAGAGGGCAAGCAATAGTAGTTAATCCCAACATGCTATGTGTACATCTGATCTACTCTGCAAAACCAGTCACACAAAACTAAAACTCAAAAACCTCTGTGGATCTAAAAACTTTGTAGTACTTTCATTGTATAAAAGGAGATATCACTGTTAAAGTCAGTAAAAGTCATGAAACCACTTAAACATTACACGTTTAAATTTTTCTTTTACATATAACTAAGTGTAACATGCTCCAAAGCACTGTTTGACAGATGAAACTAAAATAACTGATGCTCTCACATTCTAAAATCCTATTACTATGAAAGCCTCTTATAATTGAGTTAGAAATTTCACAGTCTGTTAATAATCATGCACTGCGAATATGTTCAAAGTCAGTTTCCATGTCAGACACTGTCTAATCCCTCCTTTTAATGTATCCAATCCAACGATCCCCTTCATTAGGGTGCCTATAGGTTCCTCTTCCTCTCTGTGCTATAATGAAAGGAGAGTGTATGAAATGGGGATGGAGAGAGTGTTTGCTCTGGAGAGAACAGCAAAGTTTTTTCTCTCTTAAGACTGTGTCCTTATTAGGGCTTTGCTTTCCAAAGCAAGGTCAGAGCGTCTACCAACTTTCAGCTTTATTAGCCTTGGGCTTGTCCTCAGGCACTAAGTGGCTCTCACGCAACACCGCAGAATGGAACCTATGATTGTGCCTTGTGTCTCAGTCTCCCTTTCTTTTTATGTTACGCATTACAGTTTTCTCCCTCTCCACCTCATCCTCTTCTCTGTTGCTTTCGGTATTGAAGTTTTCCTGCCGCTCGCCTCTTGCCTCCACCCAAGCAGCAGCATGGCTTCTCTCTCCTCCAATCCTCCTCATTAGATTCTCCCTGGATAACCTGAGAAAAAGAGCTCCTCTCTCTTCTTCTCCTCTCCATCACAGCCTCTGCCACCCCAACCACAGGATTCATCTGCTGGCGACGAGTGACCTTTGACACCAGCGCCTCGCAGGCAGGATTACCATGGAGTCCACCTCACGCTTTGTTCCTGGTAGCCGAGGGAGCAGAGAGGGTCTTTAATGAAATTCAAACTTTGGCCATGAGGAGCCATAACATCTGAGGACCTTACTTCCCCTCACCTCAGTTGCAATATGTAGAGATCAAAAACAATTGAGCCAAGCTGTATAGAGGAATGTTGCTCTCTGAATGCACAATGATAATGAGAAACAATGGGCGGTTCAGGTGAGAACCAAGGGTTTTCGAAGGACTCGAATATTCTTGCTAGTGCTGTCAATTACTGTTTCCAATTGTTGGTGGCAGCCAGTAAGGGGAAAACAATAAACAGTTAGGCTGAATAAAATTATAAATAAAATAATATACAAAGGGGATTAAAAAAAAAAAAAAGTCATTGCATGTAATATAACTTAACCTCTCTCTCTCATTTTCATTTAGTGCTTCGGGAAATGTACCAAACTGGTAAGGCCACTGGGTTTATCAGCCTGTCAGGCACATCTGTGAAGCAATCCATCTTCTCACTTGAGGTGCAGAGCCATAATAACTTTGGATTCCATATGTTTCCTTTCCTTTCCAGATCGTGTCAAGAAATTTTAAGTGTTTTCATTTCCACACAGTTCGTCTCTGTGTAACACTGTAGTGCAGGCTTAACTCAACAAAAGGAACGTGTAGAGAGGAGCATAGCGTGTAGTCTATTGGAAAAGCATATCTCAAACTAGTGCAATTTCCCCAATCAGCTGTCTATATACACATATACTGTCCATATCTGTTTGCCAGTGGTTTGTTTACTATAACTGATTACTGAAGATGCGCAAAAAAGCTGCCTGGCAGAGAAAAGCACATCATGCTAAGACACTCATTTTTAACAGCAATAATAGCAAATGTATTTATGTGACCAGTTTTAGATAGGCATGTGCTGTTAGGCACTGATACGCTGCAAGAGATTCCTTTTTATAGTAAAATATAATCATATTAAATTCATATTTCATCGCAAACTGTAAGCATCCACAATTAGGGTATGCAATTCAATCCTAACAGCTGGTCCAGGCTCTAACTGTAAGACCTGTTTGAAATGTGTGATAATATTTTTCTATTGGAATTGTGGTTGGAAGCTGTACCGAAAAAAACCTTGCCATGGTAACAGCTGTTGGGATTATGGTTCCTGCTGCACTGAGATCTGTCAAGGGGTCTCAGAGAGCTGGGCATCAGCAAACATGAAATTCCCAAATCTAAGAAATTGGTGAGCCACAAGTATAAATCATCATATGAGTGTCACACATTTAGAAAATCTTAACAAACACGCATTCGCCATAAAAATTTTGATTTTGTTTCAAATAAATTAAACATTAATATTAATAGTCTCTACTGCTGACATACTGCACAAGGGACGATTTGCTTGTAAACAAATTTTGTAAATCACTCCTTCCATCTTTCCGTTGCACCTGTCTTGTAAGAAAGCAGTCTATTTAGAAGAAAACAAAAAAGAAGCATGATAAGCTCTTCCTTAAAAGATATTGATAAGAGACTCCAAATTCTTAAAAAAAAAGAAAGCAAAGAAAGAAAAAGAAACACAAAGTCCTGGAGGCCTCATCAATCATCGGGTGTGGGGGGGGGGCTCCATAGCTTGAAGCCCTGCTCTGGTTTTGTCATTGACGAAAAATGGCTTTCCATAGAAAAATGAGCAAGATCACATGCACGCACACACCCTGGTCCTCTATTGATTTTTATGGCGGATGGTGGGGATGGTGGGTAGTGGAGGCAATGCTCTCAGAGCAGATGTCTAATGGTGTTTAGAGACTCTCCACTTTATCAAGCCAGGCCAGCACTGACAGTTAGATGCTGGAGGGCAATTAAAATTAAAGCCTGCCTGATTAGAATATCATATTCATCTGGATGGTAATTACTATGTCTGGCTCCGTATAAATAATTAATTATGCAAAACCCATGCAGCTGCCACTGGCTAGAGTTAACTGACTTTCTGTCAACGTCTCACAGTTCTAGAAAGGATAAAGAGATTTGGGAAATAAGCTCTTTAGCCGCTATCTGGGAGCCCGCTGGGGTGTGCATGCAGCGCCCATTGAAACAGTGGCAGCCTGCCCTCTGTGTGCAGGTGGCTTCACCCAGACATTGTGGGGCTTGCTTTTGAAGATGTATTTAGTTTAAAAAGAAAACTCTCTTTAAGGACATCCGCTGTCTTGTCCCTTCTGACTCCTTAGCTCACACTCTGCTCTTGTCTTGCTTTGTGTGACGTGGTCCGTCTCTTTTTTATTTAACTTTTTGAAAAATTTGTACACACGCACTCTCTACAACATGACCTTCTAGTCTCTCTTTTTTACCATTACCACAATCTTAAGTGGAGACTCAGTAATTAGTCGGCATTTTCTTCCATCTCGTTAAAATTTATTGATGCTTGATTGCATCATCTCTGTCTATGTGCACTGACATTTTTAAGCTTGTTAAATCAACTTACGTGATCCTACTTTGTTAATATGACAGCTGATTACTGACTATGCTGTACTGGTGTATGCCATTCGGCTTCCTGTAAATGTTAGAGAGAATATGTTAGCATTTTGGTTATAAAAACCACTTTAAGAAATAACTCTACATTAAACTTAACAGACTTTTAACTGAGTTTATTAGGTACACTCAGGCAAAAACAAATGTACTCTATTAAAACAGCCCCACTATAACTCCTAACCTCATGAAGGTTGTAATATTCAGTTTTTGTTGAAACTGTTTTATAGAGGTATTGATTCAGCTTATTTCCTCCATTCTAGAGACTGTTGGTGGTGATGTTAAATTGTAAAGCATTATACTGAAAGTAGCTTCTAATATTTTTTGACCCCATTTGGATCGACGAGGGTAGACTGGGTATTAGAACACCTATAACAGTATAGTGTAATACAATACAATTCGACAGCACCACAAACTACAGTCATAAAGTTGATTCAACACCTCTCTAAACCAGTTTCAACAAAAAACTGGAGAAATCACCTCCATGAAGGTAGGATTTATTACACGACTGATGTATTAGACGGCAGTCTCCATACTGTGAAAACATAGAGGAAACAATAGAGAAGCTCTAGCCATAGTCGGGTATTTGTAGCTATGCTTGCAGTATGGCTCTAAGGATGGCAGTGTTGGTCTGTCGGTCGATCTGCTGGTCAGTCGGTCCACCACTTTAGTCCAGACCTATACTGTATATCTCAACAACTATTGGACGGATTGCCATACAATTTGTTATAGACATTCATGGTCCACAGAAGATGAATCCTAATGACTCTGGTGATCCTCTTTCCTTTAGAGCCATCAACAGGTCAAAATATAATTTTTTTGTGCTAGTTTGCAACTGTTGGCATGCCAACACATTAAATGAATAACATGGTGAACATCATACCCACTGTAATTAACATCAGCATGTTAGCACTGTGAGTGTGAGCAGTTAGCATGCTGATGTTTACATTTAACTCAAAATACAGTGTCACAGAACCACTAACAGGGCTGCTGACTCAGATATTATTTAGAATATTTAGGTCCTACATCACTGTTTGGAAAGTGAGATGTTTTTCAAATCAAATAATCTCTTCTGACAGTATATATTGCGAATATATGAACAAAATCCAATGAAAAAAATATATTCGTGCTGGTTTTCCTAGATTACCTCAGTATAATCCTGTTTCGGCCATTAGCCAGATGATTAGACGGGGAACCACCCCAGAAAACATGATTCTACTATTCAACCATCTTTTAAATATAACAAGGTAAAATTGCCAGAGTATCTTGTGTCAGAGGAAATAATTGGAAACACCAGTGGTGGAAAGAGGACTGGGATGGTCCACAGAAAGAAGAGATGTGAGCCACAGGTACCGAACATTAAATCCAGAGCATTCTATTCTTATTAAAGTTTCCAATCACGCAAATATAAACAATTAGAAAATGTTTAATAAGTGAGGCTGAAATCATGTTCTTGGTGTACACTTCATTACTGTGACCTTCTCCAAAGACATCCATAGCTCACAAATTAGCTTCATGCTGTTAAGGACGTTAATATGGTAATCAAATGCAGAAGGTTATATAAGCAGTGAAGGTTATTCCATTTCATGTGGGAGAATGTGGGAAAGGAAATTGAAAACAGAGCAAAAAGACCTCTCAGATCTCTTAGTGTATTTATCAACCTTTACATGTCTCCTCCGTTACTCTTTCACATGCCCTCACACTGCATTTAACCCAAGCTAAGTGTAACAATATACAAAAGGAGCAATGCTGACAAGCCAGAAAAGTTAGAAACACAGAAACCTACCATGCTGCACAAACCATGTGATAAACAGTGAGCACTTGTGAACTCTATGCTCCAAACTTTTCTGATACCAGATTTTATTGGGTGGGAGTATGTACAGCATTACACCTGAAACCATAATTGCAACTTGGGGACAAAGTTTGCCTCCCTGTGCGGAGAAAATCGGAGAAAATCTCCACAAACAGAGCAACTGTGGACCATGAACCATACCTGCAGCTTAATTTTAAAGCAAAGATAACTTGATTTACAATTCAAGAAAAGATGTGAGACTCAAATAAACAATCGCACAACTTTTTTTTGGAAAACCAGTTTTTCCATAAGCTTGCACTAAGTGACTGGTGCTGTGTGTTGTCTTTTGTTTTAAAAATGCTGCAATTGATTTTAAGGTTCCAGTGACCACTGGGATAAGGTAGCTAATTATGTTCAGCAATGTTTTACTTGATGTATGCATGTTTTCCCTCTTAGCCTCGAGGACTCTGTGGTGAGAGATGACTTGCTACATGCATTCTTTGATAATCTTTTCACAGTGGGAGGTTTGGTGATTATGGAGATCTCAAGGCTGAAGCTGTGGGATATAAGCTCCAAATGAGCATCATCCTGCCACTACAGAATTGGCTTGAAGACAATGGCCATGTGGCTTGGGGGAAAAGTTATGAATTTAAATTCTATAATGACATGACAAGTTGTTGTGATATTTTTGGTTTAAAGTTGGTAAAGTTAGATTCAGTTGTTGAATATGGGACAACAAAACCTCAACTTAATTGGATGATTGGCTCAAAAATGAATAGATGGAGGATGAACATACAGAAAATTGTTCAACAGGAAGGAAATAAATCTGTTTCTGACATTTGAATATGTTTATTATGAACACTTTACCATTTGAGCCAAGAGTATTTTGCCATAAGTACTGTTGAGTCAAGAGACATAGAAAATCTGCAAATCACTGAACTACCAACCAGAAAATCAGTCAATATTATCTTTCCTGTGCTCTCAATTCTAATGTTAAACAGCTCCAGGATGGCAGCCTGCAGCTCCATCCTGGACTCCACAAACACTTCTGGAGAGGCACCTGGCGTTGCTGGCACACTGGACCTCACAATGGGGAAGGAGGGTGAGGTTTTGGCCCAGACTCGGGGCTTCTGTTTGCAAGGTCACAGCTGCCTCATTGGTGGCCCCCACTGCCTCGTCTGGCACTGGTGCAGTGTGTGTCCTCCGCTGCCATCCCGCAGGAGGCAAAGCATCCCAACTTCCTTGTGATGGCAGTTTCAGACAGCGTGTTAGCACATGTCATCAACCCAGCACACAGTCATACCACTGAGGGGGCTATTCTGTGCCAGTAGGGGGAAAAGGATTACAAGCAAAGGTGAAGAACTGGACTTGCAGCATAGAGATGTATCCTACACATCAGCTAGACTGACACATTTAAAGTCTGGATCTGTTTATTCAGTCGCAGTGTTTGTAAAGTAATAGATTCTGGGACAAATACACAGCTTTACATCTTTCAGACAGCGACAAAAAAGAGAAATAGGCATCCAGAAATACAAACACAGCAGCTGCTGATAATAAGGTGTGTCATCTAGCTGCCCAGAATAAGACGAATGACAGTTATATGCACAGAGTATAAATGAAGTTCCCAATAGTTTTCCTTTTTTAATATGACTGCTATATTTGGGCTTAGCTCGGCACCTGCTGTGGGCAGATATCGACTGAAGGAAAAGAAAAAGAGGTAGGTGGGTGGGTGGGGAGGGGGTTAGGTGCTGGAGGACCGTGGCAACCATCCACAGAGCACTTCCCCATTCCTTTGACTGGATGTTGAAAGGCGTGATTCCAGCCAGGAGGGGGTGTCTGTTGAGGGGGTGCGGGGAGTGCAATGGGAGGTAGTCTGAAGACTTAGGAAGAAAAGCTCAGGAAAAATAAATCAAGACTGTTTCATGTAAGATAGGAGATTTGCATTGAGCCTTTTCAAATGAGCCCCTTTATGTTTGAAAATGACTGACAGTCATAATAGCCGGTCGACTCACGGAAAGACGCGAATGGGAGAACGGGCAGAGAGCCAAATCTAGTTTCCTCATGAACAGCCTCCAAAATAAAGCACAGAGCACGGGACCAACTGATTTTCGTTTAGCACAGCTCATAATCTGAAAAAACTGGGAGCCCTTCCTGTCCATAATTGCTACATATCCAGGCTTAAAGAAAAGCAAGAAATTTGTTTTGGTTGCCCTAAGTGAAATACAGTAGTTTGAAGTGTAGGAGCCTCCGTACTAACAAGCCCGTAAATTAGCCACAAGGACAAGGGGATTGAGAGAGAGTAACTGGTGTTTGTTGGAGGGAAGAAACATACTGGTCGACCATATCGGCACGTGAGTAAACGGCTGCTGGAAATCTAAGACAAATGCACATTTGTAACATAAGACTACATTTTTCAATTGCAGCTGTGCGTGTGTGTGTGAGCGTGCATGCGCGTAAACGTGTGTGTACTTGTGACCACATACTGTATCTTACAAGCACACGAACACACACAACAGAAACTTTGACACACAGTGTAGAGTCATCGGACTGTGACCACTTTCACTGAGGCAGAGCCCTGCCGGATACAGTGTTTCATTCACATGGTGTTGATTCCAATTACACCAGCAGCAAAATGTTCGAGATACACACAAGAACCATGCATTTGCAAACAGTCCGTGTTGTAATCTGATGCCTCTGGAGTGGACGTGTTGTTGGTAACATCATCCTGTTGCAGTGTCAGATCAGGTTGACGCAAAAGGAACGTTCAATTTCCAGCTGCAGAATGGGCAACATATAACCGCCACAATATATTGTGTTTCATCACCAAACTCTGTGAGGTGTTGCAGGAAAAATGAAAAGGGAACAGGCCTGCTAATTGAAGCGGTCACGCTTCCTGGTTTCCATTAGGGTAATTGGCATATCTATTTAGGACATACATATTTTGTGGAAACATGTGCAACTGAGCCGTAAATGACGTATGAAAGCAATATAACATGCCATAGTCAACAGTTACTAAGCCATCAGTTCAAAAAAAGCCTTTTTTTTTTAATGTGTTGCCCGACTTATTTAACTGACTATCTGCAACCTGATCAGGGCCTTAGCTGCCACGGAGCTGTCCTCTGCAATTTTTCTGTGAATATCAGGATTTTAGCAAAGTGAACCACAATTTGATTTTACAGTAGAAAGGCACACATGGTGGCTTCCTGGTGATGTCAGACTTAATACGCTCTGTTTAAATGGAGTAATCACAAGGTCATAAGGTGCTAGATCATTTGCAAAAGGGTAATTATTTTTAAAAAAAAAAAGGATGGTGAAAAAAATTAATTAAGTATTGGGGCAAAATAAAACAATAATGATGGAGTGATTGCTAATCTTACCTGCACACAACAATCTAGATTTTACGCAATTACCGAATAATAACTAGGGATAACAAGGTGGATTCATATTTTATGAAAATATATAGTAATGTGTGTCATGTTTGCAGTTTGTGTGGGGTGATACCCTTTTTAAATTGTTACCAGTGTAGTACCCTTTTGTAATACATTACACAATGTAATACGTTTTAACTCTTCATACACGAGTGTAACTAATAACATGAATAGCGTCTGCATTACATTCCTGTGTGTCTGTGCCAGGGTCCTGTTATTGTGCATGGTGACTTGAACACCTAAATGAAATAGAGCCATCATTATTGCTGTTATTAGTTACACCTGTGCTTCTCCTGGTATGACAAGACTAAATGTCTGCTGTGAGAAAGGTCTTTACTGCCAAGGTTCAACTTCAAACGCTACTACCTGGAAACACATAGGGTCGTTTAAATGTAAAACTATGAATCAGGGCTGGAAAATTCAAAAACACATGTTTCATTTTAAATTTTATGTTTAGGTTGTGTAAGGGAGTAGACTATGTAAGGAGTGCCCATGTGCAGGAGTGATGCAGTTCTTCATTGTGTTCTCTGCAGGACACAGTAGCGCCATCTCAAACCTGACATTTTACCCAAAGATTTTTTGAAAGTTCTAGGTTTTTCTGCTCACTCCAAGATATGTGGAATCGCTCAGTTTAATTTCTAAACACCTTTGCTGCCAGTTCCAGTTAGCTGGCACACGCTGAAGCATCTTGGCTCATTCCTGTGTTCCTTGAACACTTGGTGGAGATTACCCACCAGCAGTCACCTGATGTTGGTGGTCTAATGGTCTGGATGACCCTGTAGAAACGGGCGTGATGCCACATTAGATGGTTCCCATCTGCTGAGTACAGGGTGTAGGGTATTATCTAGTGGTGCCCTTGAACAGAAATGGCATCAAACAAACTCGATAACCAAGGATAGGGATAAACAGAGAGATTAAAAATCCACCAGCCAAGGGCAACACATATGAAAAGGTGGAAACAAGGTTTTAAATGAACATGATCCATCGAAGCGTCATAAGCATTTAAAACAAACTCACTGACCAGTAGTTGCGCTATGGAACAATTTTTATGGTTCCCCATTTTTTTTGTATTGTGCAAGCATATGAAGCTCCATATGCACGAACACACAGGCAGCACAATTCACAACCTGTTGAACCTGACATTTGGTGGCGGTAATCCGCCAAAAAACGCAGCAATGTGCCAACAAAGACAGTGAAGAAGAAGCAAGCAACAATGGAAGTAAACAATGGACAACTCTAAATACTAGATAATATGCTTTGATAATGTTTTATAAGTTAAGAAATGCGTTCAACAGGTTTGTTAAACTTCAAGGATACATACAGTGCATTTTGGTGAGAAATGGTCATTGTAAACATACCTATATTTGTTTATGAGAAAACTCTGCAAGTCATCTTTTTATAGGCTATGATTTCTGATTTTGAACCCTGATGTATAATCAGCTCATATGCACAAGTGCTGGATGTTGCTGGCATGATTGTTATATTAGGGAATAAATGAGAGCTGTTGGACCTTCTGGACCAGAAAGAGCCAAAATAACCGTCTGAAAGCACCTGAAGATCCATTGAGCTGCTGTTTAGATTCACAATTAAAGATTTCCATATTACGGCAGTCATTTCCTTAAATACGAATTTAAAAATATTGCTTAACTAATCTTTGAAAGCAGCATTTCGAAATTATTTCAAATGAAGAGTGAGGGATAGGTGAAAAGATTAAAATGAATAAATTACTTTTGTATTCAGCATTATGGGTAATCCAGCCACTCTACCCACATACATACTAGAAGCACTGTAAACCTTTATTCATTATTTTTCAGGATGACAGTTTGACAATTTCTTTTGAGAACTAAGCAGTTAGAAAGGTATGCTGACAGTTTGTGACTAAAAAGGAATATTGGTCTTTGTGCTATGGTAGAAATCATTTAAATGAAATGTAGGTTAGAGGTGATCTGCATGAAATGACAGCTACATGAACCAGTCAATCAGAAATAACATCACCCACGCACAAAACATTCAAAACCAGGCCTTGTGCTTTAATTGTTTACATAATTTGGCAGAGTTCAGCCTTTTCTTTAAGCATCTCTGCCTAAGACTCGCATTGTGCTGGTTGGGTATACTATTCTTTTCTCTTCCTTCCTCACATGTGGAGGCAGCTATCTGAAGCGTCCATGCCAGTGGATTATCCCACTAACCACCAATCCTTTTGCAACAGTTGAGAGGATGAGAGCGCCTGCTGGATCACCTCCAGGGCCTGCCGGTGCCTCTTCTTCTACTCCCCTTCCAGAGCAGCTCCAGGCTAGGGGCCCGAATCCCCCATCTCATCATCCACTCTGTGCCATCTCCCGGTCCAGGCCACGCCCCAGAAGCGTCTGGCACAGGCAGTGTTCTGAAGCCTTCTGAAGGCTTAAGGGTAGGAACTGCAGGACCAGATGGTTTTCCTTTATATTGGTCTGTCCGTCTGTCTGTCTGTCATTGGCCAAGTCTAGTTTCTTTGCATCTGTTTTCTGCTCTGAACATTAGCTTGCACCTGTCAGGACAGTACAGGTGGGAGTAAAACCAGCTTTAACAAATAGGGGCGGGGAGGGGGGAAAGCATGTATGCATGCATGCCACACGCAGTTATGTAAAGACACAGAGGCACCGCCACCAGAATCATTATGACATGTACATATATGCAAATACAAACATATGCATGTTACACCATAAAAAACACCTGCTGTAAAGATATAGTAGAACAGTCCCACGCACATCCTGTAGACAGACTGTACACACTTATTGTATCTGGTCTCTCACTCAGTCCCACCCACACATACACAAAGCGATCCTCAACGCTCACATCTGTGCTCTGCGAGGCCCGTCTCCGTTCACTGGATTAGAAGTGGGCCCTGGAACGTTCCGCACACATACTAATGCCTAAAGACAAAGCCAATGATGAGGAAATGGTGCTGTCTTGAAGCCAGAATGGATGTGCAATCAGTCTACAGGGCTTTAGTTTAAACAATGCCTAATCAGACAAAATAACTGAGAAGGACATAGTAAGAGTGTGAAATAGATGGATTGGTAGCTGGAGAGGGAATGGCTTTGTGTGCGGCAATTGCAGAATCCATGCTCACTATCCACGTCTCAGATGCCCCTCAAGTCCACTTTTCGGTAGCTAACATAACGTAACACGTAACATAATCAGGTTAATAGGTACACATGGGAGACATCACTGAAAGCAACTGTGTGGTTAAACCGTGAAAATCTCTGAGTACAATCACACTTTAAAAACTCAGTATTGGTGTGTGCCTTTAAGTCAGGAGACTGTTAAATCAATTCTAGGAAATAAGCTTGCACATAGAGGACAAAAGCGGGAAAAGAATATCTGAATAGTTTAATAAACTATAATTTTACGCAAGTTTACAGGATAATGCAGGTGTATGTTTTCTAAACTCATTTAAAGCTGATTTATATGCATTTTTTAGTCAAGACCTTAATGCCTCCACCAGTCACAGTGGGAATGGACAGATTGGCTTCTAATGGTTATCCGATACTATGCAGCAGTATACCTATGTGTTGTTTAATAAGGTGAACTGACCTTTTATCATGGTTATAAATCAATGACATTCTCCCACATTGAAGCACTGCATGCAAATGCATAATATTATCTTCCCACACTTGTACACACACTTGCACACACACATACGCACACAGCACACACGCACACACACGCACACACACACACACACACACACACACACACACACACACACACACACACACACAGTTGTCTTGCATTAGCTGTGAGGACACTCATTGACATAATGCATTACCCCAACCTTAACCATAACAAATAAATGCCTAACCCCAACCCCAGCCCTTGCCTAAACCTAATTCTAACCTGAACCCTTAACCAGCCCTTTGAAGTTGTGAGGCCAAATGCCCTTGCGATACTTTCAAACCAAAATTTGTCCACATGACCATAGAAACAGATGTAAACACACACACACACACACACACACAGACAAACCACATGAAAAATTTCACAGGAGGTCAAACCTAAAGATTAAGACACACTTTTCAAGGCCCCACATTTATACATTTGCACCTTGTCTCCAATATACACGCATTTTCAGAAACAAAGAGCCTTCAACCCCACTGTTCAGTGATGAAATAAAATAAATTCATCTCCTGTTGCTACTATACAGTTTTGGATAAAAAGGCCTCCGAAATTACCGTGGTAAGTGAAGAGGGCTGAAGCAGAACTAGACGAAGTAAGATTGTATTTGATTGCAGGTAAATGGTAGATGTTTGTGTTCAGGGCCTTTGATGTTGCTGTTGAAAGGACCTGCTGGCCTTTCATTCTGTGATTACTATCCTTCTGCCAAGGCATAATGGCTGAGGTACACCTCTGTAATGAAGGTATTACCAACAGCAGAACAGAGTAACAACTGTAATGTCCAGATTCCACTTATTTACCTCCCAAATAATACTTCACCTCACCCCACAGCAGCGGCAATAACAGCAAAATCATGGCTAATGCCGTCTCGTCTGTCAGAGAAAACAATATAAAAACAATGTATTTCTTATTACTCTGTGTCGCTCACTCCCGCTCTCTGCTTGATAACTATAAGTACAACCCTAAAGCAGAACAGAGTGCTTCCATCGCCAACATAAAGTGGTGGGGCTTCTTCTGCTGCTGTTCATTCTCTAAATCGCAATTTATTTTTGCATCATCACCCCAAAAAGAAAGTGATAAACACTCACTGTGTACCTAGACGTACTTTGTCCTCATGGGCCGTGCCACAGGCCCAGATAGAAACATAGGTCCACGCACCACTGTGTGTCTCTCTCCGTGTGTGTGTGTGTGTGTGTGTGTGTGTGTGTGTGTGTGTGTGTGTGTGTGGAGGGGTGGGGGGTGTTTGGGATACGTTCCCTGCCTCTCTAATAAGCCACCGGCTTGATGCCACTGCTCTCCTGCATGGGAGGAGATAAGAACTGGCAGAGCAGTGGTGTGGGCTCCCATTGAAACCCAGAGTGCTGCTAAGCCCCCTCACAGCCCCCAGCAGAACCTCGAAAATGAACGCACACACCACTGCACACGTGCACCTGCACGCACACCTACAGACACAGGCTACAAAGGCAGCCCCCAATGAGTTAATGCTGTGATTACAGATGCAAGAGCACAGACAGTGCATTGGGAATATGAGGTGGAAGGAGAGAGCATGAGAGAAAGGAGAGGGAGAAAATAACAAGTATTAAGTCCACTGAGACGGCATTAAAAAAGCACAATGCTCTGCTTGTTGTTCAAAAAGAGTGAGACCACTGAACTGAGGAATCTCTACTTCTTTTTACCTCCTGCAGCCTTTAAAAAATTACCACACCAGCAAGACTCATCCCAACGTCATTTACTATCTTTTCTTTTTCCACAGAAACATATTTTTACATGCTTCATCAACAGCAACAATTACCTTAGTGAAGAGGAGAAGCGTTTTGAATTTGTGGGGGCTAAGGGGATGTCATTTGCATATCGAACCTTGTTTTTCAGGCCACAGGGGAGTTGAGTTTGCTTCTTTAACCAGTTGAGATTAACCCCATGCAAATGGAGCAGATGCCAAACTCCAATAAATCAGCACTTAAGAGAGCCTACATCTGTGGAAGGCATTGTTATGAAGGCCAATCCACACCTTCCACACCCGGTCGTCAGTAATTGCGAAACTGTTGCTTATCCATCTGTGGAGTGGTTTGTAAAGGAAGGAGAGGATTCAGTTTTGTATTGGAGGAACGTTCAAGTGCTACTTTGCTTTTGTAGAAAATTCTATCACCTCGTTAGCACATTTACCAGCAAGTGACCATCAGCTGTCAGCCATAAAAATCAGATGCCCTGGGACTCTCCTGTCATTCTACTCTCTTTTCTCTCAGTCTCTGTATTCCTTGGAAAATATTTTGGTAATAGACCAACAATCAAGCTTCTTACATTGCTGACAGTGGTCTGTGGTTGCTTATTTTTACAACAGGTGTTGTGAAATGTCTAAATGAATTGAAATAAGAAAAAGACGTGTATACACCTTTATTCACAGAGTCATCGTTGAAGTAAATATTTCCTAAATGTTCCCACTATTCCTTAAAGTCCCTTTTTGTAAATGTGTGCATTGTGTGCAAGGATTGTTTTAAGAGTGGTGGTAAAGAAATAAATAATGAAACTTTTACAGGTTCTTGCAAGGCTGGGTGACAAACGTGAGATGTTATGCAGCAGAATGACAAATATCAGTTGTGACAAAGTGGCAGCATACATTATGTTGATGAAGATAAATCGTCAGTCGTTTCAGACTTTGAGAGAATATGTCACAAGGACAAGCATAGGGATGTTTTCCCTCCTCTTCCTTTTTGTTCTAACAGCCCAGTAGTTCAGTCGATGGTGAAGCAACTGGCACAGAGGAGAAGTAAATATACTTGTTGCTGTGCCTCTACTGGTTCTAGTCACAGTGGACCAGATCTGGTCAGGTTCCAAATGACAGTAGCATAATGCCAGTATTATGTTCTTCCAAATGGGCAGGCTGTAAAGGAATCCAGAGCAATACTGATTGGAGAGAAGCTTTTAAATGTGTGGCACTCTGGATTAATGCCTAAAAGCTAATTGCATTGGAGACGAAGCTGCATAGCTGAATCACGTAACTGAGATCATTCATAACAATCTAAGTAAATATGATGTGTAGTGAACTGCAAAGTATAATGTTTCAACTGATCTTCTTATTAAGTTGGCTTGGTTCTCTGCTTATAGGAGTGAGTTAATAAATTCAGGAAATGGTATTTAAATTCTTTGGATGTTTTGCTGTGTGACGTTTATGAGGTATAATCTTAAATCTTTCTGTTTGGTGGGAGTATAGTTCTTTTCTAAAATCATATTAAGAAATTAGGATTCTCTAATAAAGATTATAATATAAAAGACCATTTGCTCCATAGATATTTGTTGACATGTGTATCTATGGAACAGCTACAGCTACAAGCTTTTTTTGTTTTTGTTTGTTTTTTGTTCATTTTGCCTGCTCCTCTACGGTTGCTAGTATTGTCATTCAATCAATCCTGTTTTGCTGTTTGTTCTTAGTTGACTATTGCTGCCTCTGCTGGAAATGAAAGAGAAATATCTCCTCATACAGTGCAGTACCCACCAAACATCGCGTTGAGAATAGCCAGTCAGTAAAAGACAGTAAGCAATAAAACAAACATTTACTTACATTTCATTGTCAGACATTTTTTATGCTTTGACAGTAACAAGTTAGGGATGGAATTTTGATTTGGGGAGTGACAGCATCAAGTAAAGACATAAACAAATGTCTCATACCGAGAGGAGAAGCCTATAGAGCTATAGTCAAAATCTAGTACTGCAAGGATGTCTCACACTGTGCGTAAAGAGTGTAGTCAGATCAACAGACACAGGGCTGTTTGAACCAGCGTATTTACTATAAAGTTCTTGTACTGTGTTAGCCTGTACACCCTGCGCTAGTGTCTTATACAGTAGACAGTTTTTAAGGGCCATACTGACAGTCTAAAGCAGGGAAAATCCCCCTCAGGAATTCCCCTAATACCAGAACCTCTGAGAGGACTGGAAGAGGGGAGAGCAAAACTGAATGATTGTAAGGAGAGCAAAAACAGTGGGATTGAGGTAGAAAGAGAGCTGCCCAGAGAAAACCATATGGGGAAATATATATGAGCAAGTAAAAGCAGGAAAAAATAAGACAAGTTTTGAGGATTTAGAAACCAAACCTTGCTGTCGATATTATCAGGTCTCCAAACCTACCCTGAGCACGAGTCTGTGGACAGAGCTGTCTGTCATCTGGAACAGAACCAGCTGCAAACAACTTGGGGTTACACCGGTAAAAGAAAACTCGGCTGTATCATTTCTTCAGATGGGGATAAATCCCTGAGTAGTGAGACAGGAATGAATTCCTACACCTCTGTCTGTAAACATTCACATCACAGGGTCTGTCCCAGGTTCTGTGACCCAACTGACTCATTGAGTAAAAAAAGAAACTGTGGTAAGCTTGAATGAAAAGACACAAGTGACTAGAAGCTAAGGGAAACGGTAGCTCAAATGTCGAAAAGACCTTAATGATACAAGAATGTCATTGCATACGGCTTTTTAATTGAATGTCATTACAGCCAGAAACCATGTCACAAAAACTGAACATTATAGCATATGGGACCATCAACGAAACCATATGAATTATGGCCCTTGGAATGATTAAGTCTTTTTAAGTTTTATTCGCTCTCTTTAAGGCTGCTTTCATAAGCACTGCCACTATTCAGACTGCACATTTTAATTACTCTGAACATTAGCTAAATCCAGGTTCAATCACACTTTTGGCTCATCTTGTGACGAGGTCAACATGTAATGTCTCAGTCTTACAGTGCTGTATGGCTCTGCTATGGTCAAACGGATTTGTTCCGACTACTCACTTTTATGTCTTGGTACTGATGCAAAAAGAGGAATTTTTTTTTCATAACCACTTCTTACTATGTAGGTTCTGCACTCACTTAGAAGTGCTGACAGTGAAATCTGCACAGCCTCATCTGCCTATATGAAATTCAAATCTTGCCATTCTGTTTCCTGTATATTGCATGTGTGTCCCCTGTTTTTGTGCCCATGTTTGTCTGTGTTTTTGCGTGTGTTGGGGTGTGAGGATGAGTTCCCATTGCTGGTGCCCTCTCTGTAGCGTGTGGCAGAGCTCAGCCAAGCCAGCCTCAATATTGGCACAGGCCACTGCCAGGGAGAATAGCAGGATTGAGCCACCTCCCTCTGCAGCTGTCAGGCTCTCTGAAAAGTGTGGTCCCAGAAACCTTCAGAAGGCTCCCAAAACACTGGTGGGCTGTACGACGGTAGCCCCATGGCCACCGTTACACAAACAAAGATACATATGGACACACTGTTATCGAGGTGCAAAGCAGACTACAAAAAATTCATGTGGGCAGATTTGTCCCCCTGCATTATATGTTTAGGGCAGACTTGTAACAATGTGCTTAAACACACCCGATCCTCCCATTCATCAAGTGTGTCCTCATGCCTGCTAATAACATATGGCCTACACCTTATCTCTACGCCATGTATGACACAAACAGATTGTTATACCAATAGTCTAAGCTTAAATTAGGTTAATCAACTTTTAAGTACTCTTATTCAAAGCTTTTGCATTTTGAATCTTTAGTTTTTCATATCTGTCTGGTAGGGCTAACCCTCGGAAGTCACCTGTACATCATTCCAGTTTCATGTTTTTTTATGATTTAATATGCGATTTTGTGGTTTCTTTAGCAATGATCCAACCTCATGTTCTTGTATTGTCCCTCGTTTCTTATTTTCAATAATTTATATAATTGAAACACATAAATACATTATTTATTAATACAATAAATAGGCTACAGTGGCTATGTGTGTATGTTCTGTAGCTACAGTGTGGTCAACATAGTAACTTGCGTGCGCCTATTCAAAAAAATGTTACTGCACATTGGGGCCATGGCAGCTAAGGATGATACCACGTGGGGTTCACAAGAACTCTGACTGGCTACTTGTTTTTCGCCTACAAGTTTCCGATGGAGATCGCTGAGACTGAAGGCAACATAAAGGAAGTTGAAGTGAGACTTAGAAGTCATCTCCTTATCGTTAACACACATTTAGCAAAGACATTTCTACTTCAAAGCTTCAGCTCACTGCAATCAACGCTCTATAACAATGAATGAAAGACTGTAAACGTGACAATTGCATGGCAGCAGTCTCCTTTTCAGTATTGCAACTAGGGATGTTCCTGATGACTAATTTCCCTGTTTATTAAACAGAAATTTGAATTTAACCCAGCCAACTAGTCTAAAAGTAAGAAAACGGAGCACAATTTAATCGAGGGTTAAACTCTGTCTGAAAAAATATTGCAGGTATTTACACATGGCAATGGTCAAGTGGTTATATGCTAGCTTATTCTGACGCAGCCTACACAGAACTTTATTTTCATTTTCTACATCTAAATACTGCCAAACCGTGCTGGTTTCACAAAGATCAGCTGTCCCACCTTCCACCTCGTTGGGTTACTTTGCAATAATTCAGTATTCTATATAAGTATTGGTGTGAAGACTTATTTCCACAGCGGATTTCTTACTGTAAACAAGTACACAGAAGACAGAGGTTGCCCGGGAAAAGCATCTGATAAAATCAATCAGTCAGTCTTTCTTTACTCTACTAAAGAAAAACTTCTCTCCCACTGGCCAGCCAGAACAGAGCAAGTGTGAAGCCCATGACTCATCATTTTTGGCGAGACAAAAAGAGAGAGCGATCAGCGGGAGAGGCAGCTCGTAGACACCTTGGGGCCCCGTCTTGTGTCAAGGCACCCGTCACCTCGCCAGCTATTTCCTCTTGCAGTGTACACACACTTAACACTCCAACTCCTGTCCCTCCAATCCTCCCTGCAGCCCTCCTTCATGGGGCCCCTCGGCCGTCATGCATATCAATGCTTTATGAGCGATGGAGGGGAGGGAACGAGGGATTGGGAGGAGAGGTACAGAGGCAAAGAGGTTCAAGGGAGGATTGGGCAGTGCAGTGAGGCCTTGGCAACGGTTGGAATCAATCTAGTCTGTAGGATTACTGCTCCACTGGGTTGTGATCAATAGATCCTGACCACTATCCCCTGCTAGGAGGGCTGACAGGGTAAATGAGGGCCCGAAAGCTGCGTCCCACCCACTTCCCTCGGCTCATCCCAATTCTCTCTCTCCATTGCACTCTCACTCCCTCCTCTCAGTCGCCGCCCTTCCTCTGGTATGTCTTGAATAAGGAAAAGCAAAGAGGCAAAGATGCCGTTTTTGTTGGTAGTGAAGAGGGCAAAGACTAGTTCTTGGTTCAATGGTTTTTAACAATGCCAGGGGAGTGTTGCATATTCAGCTGAGAGGAACATCTACCCTCTGCCTTGGGCCCTTTGTGCTTCTGGGTGCACGGCTTTCTTGTTTTAGAAATAGTGGAGAAAATGTTTTTGGGTGATGATAAAAAAGGACAGGCGTGTCTGGTCTTCCAAATCGGGTCCTTTGAGTGTACTGCACACCCAAGAGGTGCTCACAATACTGAACATAACAGCATTCGAAGACAGATTAAATATGTCAAGAGAAAGAGAAGAGACAGAGATAAAGAATACAGGTGATTTCTTTTAGTCAATTTGCAGTGGAGAAAACTTTGTTACTTAAGATTCAGAGGATCTTTGCAAAGAGCGTGAAGAGCCTTGTGATATTCAAATGATACTGGCATCTGATCTGACAAACAAAGTCCTGGCTGACTGACAGGAAGGTTTCAGGGCCTGACACCAATCTCCTCAAATGTCAGCAGTGATGAGTTTAAATTTTGTTAAGTGAGATAACCCCTCCTCTCAGCTCCCTTTTTTTTTCTGCTTATGTACAACATATCGTACATTTCCCCATGTGACCAGCAGATGGCAGTGCTGTTATCCTGATCCAATGGTGTGAGCCTGCGCGCCTGCAGGCTGAGTTTTGGACTGTTCAGGGTTTAACTATGTGTAAAAGTACCCCAGTTCTCAAATGCCTGGCGCCTGAGAGAGAGAGAGAGAGAGAGAGAGAGAGAGAGAGAGAGGCAGCCCAAATAACAGGTTCCCTGGCCCTGAGCCAGCAAAGTCACAAATGCTAACACATGCTGCAACATAACAATAAAGTACACCATTCTTCTGTTAATAGGCAATCTGTGTTGCCATGAACATTTAGTCTAATAACTGTTACTGCTGTGTAAATGATGTCATAGGCCTGTCACTGTAAATTATGTGGCTGTGTTTGACGAGCCTTTTTGTCAATGATCCACCTTTTTAAAATGTGACTAAATCATCCACCCTTCCACAGTCATAAATTGAATAAAATACCTGGCAAATCAAACACACAAACTGCAGATTTTTTTTAAAAATTGTTTTTAATGTCTTTTTTTTTTCTCGAGCAAGAGAGAAAAGCTAAATGTCTCAAAAATGTGGGTAATACTGCATATTAAAATATCTTAAATCACGTATGACAGCAAAAGCTCATATACTAAAACCCATTATAAGCAGAGACATTTCACAGAACACCACAGCAGCACACTGACCCAGCTCCAGACGAGGATAGGAGAGAAGGAAAAAAAGAAAAGCATAACTTCATTACTGTAGTAATGAGTGGAGAGAAAGACTTGAGCGGAGGCAGTGACCCTGGCGGCATAGCTTACCTGCAAACTTGTAGCAATAATACCTCTGGTCAGGTAATTAGTTATACATTAATACGCAGAGATGATCTGATCTCCCCCATTAGGGAACGGCAGTGCTATGACTCACAGGGACTCTATTGTCAGTTCTATACAACTAACTGAACCAACTGAGTCAACCGGATCTGAACTTCTACTCAAACATCCGAGTTCAGTCTCTGTGGGCTATTATCCTTTTTGGGTCCGTCGTTCACTTACAGACATACTGAATGATATTTTGTTGCAAAGTCCCATGGACCACGAAGAGAAAGAGAATGGAATAACAAAAAACAGAAAAGCAAACCGGTTAGATGACGGTACAATCAAACTTCAGCATTTCCACACTGCAGAGCCAAACCTAGCCAAACCACACGCATCCTTGCCTGGTCATCCTTTCTCTAGAAACGTTCTTCTCTGTGAAAAGCAATTATCCAGCCCATGCCAGTGCACCTCACAGGTCAGCACTGGAGTGTGAAAACGGCTATACACCTCTCCCAACTGCTGTAAGGTATGCAGCACGGAGTAAGGAGAATAAGAATCATCGAACATTTTTGCAATGAGTTAGAATTAGTCTTTTTTTCTTCTCTTTTTTATACAAGCAACCATTGTTTCTCTACAGGTGTTGTCTTAACCCTAGTCCCCTATGCCCAGAACACGTTTTACACAATCAGCAGTTTACTACAGTGTAGGCGTAGTGGAGATGAGGTATGGAGTTACCTCATTGTGTGTGAGAAATGCAAGCTTAAAGAGCTGCCAAATATGATCCACATTTTCATTAACTGGGCTTTAGAATACACTGAGCAGAGACATATACAAAGAAAGAGTGCAATGGTGATGATTTACCTGTACATTTATTTATGTATTTTGTGTGTATGCATCTGAAGGGGGTGGGGCTTTTTCAGGAGTGGACTTGAGGCTGGATTTGTCTCGTCAATGACATGTACACTTAAGGGATTATGGGCCAAAGCCTGAAACTTGGCCAGATATAGCTAATGAGTGCCTGTGTGCCATTAGCTCAGCCATGATTGTATTACATACATTATTCAATCAAAAAAAACACACCACAACTTTAACAGCAAACTACTTTATACCCCAGGCATATCCTTATCAGTACCAACACACAACTCCCGCTGTGTTGGAGGTTTAATACACAGGATGAAAGTCTCTAAAGAAGGTGTGCAATTACGCAGCATGCTACCTTCAATAAAGACAGAGATGTAACAGCAATATGCTAATCAAATTGTTCGTATGAGTCTGTTCCTTCACTGTGTTCCCTCATGTCTGGCTGATTTGCAAACATAGTCATACCATACAGTTGCTGCAGTACAGCAGATAGGTATGATCTAAGGCAGCTTGATTGGATCACAGTGTACTGTACCCATGGGACTCTACAGGAAGCATCTATAATGTGCAACAGCCAGGACAGCAGGCAAGTGTTCCTGGCTACATATTTACTGCTACAGCATAGAAATGCATGGGCCGATTTGGCACAAACACATAACACATTGGCATTGACTTACTCGCTGATGCTCTCTCACACTCTCTCTCTCACACACACACACTACACATACACGCACGGCCGTTCGTGAAAACACAAAGGCTAACACATGCACAGGGTCCTCACTGAGACCACACAGCCTCCATACCGAGATCCCTTTCATCTCCCCCTATTGACTACTGTTATATCCTGTGGCTTGATTGGACCACACCAGACAACGTGTCACATCGTCTGTATTCCTTCCCTGCTCATTCGCACCCTCCCTCCCTCACCAACCCCTTCCATCCTTCCCTCACTCCTTCCATACCTCCTCTGCTTCCCCACCAGCACCCTTATCGTGTTTGCCTTTCATTAGCTTTCATCTCTCCAGCTTATTGAACTCCACCACTGGCATCAGAGTGTGATGCTTTGATGGTGCGGCCGCTCCTCAACATAAATCCATATTTACCCGCTTTACATATTTCCATGCTAACAGATGATTTGCACTGTCTCCCATTCCTAGGGCATAATAGGATGTATAGTCTCTGCACATTGCACAGGTCTGTTTAAGGCGCCTCGCTGTGTCTAAGGTACGCAGAAAACACCTATATCGCCCTCACATAAATTCAGTTTACCTTTATGTACCTGCCCAAGAGAGAAGGCTAAAAATGTGTTTATATATCTGTCTCTCCCTTCTCTATGGTACACACCAAGTAAAACAGAGGGAGTGGGAGAAATGTATAGGCCAGTGGTCAGGTATTTTTAAGGAAAGCTCAATGGGGAAACTCCATATATATTGATAGCTTTCCTTATACTGTTTTCTTTGAAGTACTCCCTCCATCTCTTCTCCCTCACCAAGGTAAACCACCATCCTGCAACCCTATGGTGCTCGCACGTGCACACCTCTCTGGGGCACAGAGTATTTCATACAGTAGTTGTGTGGTGCTGTTGGTCTAGTGGATTTAGTTTTCCTGTGGGGATGCCTGTTAGCAGGTGCTGCACTGTCCCTTCATAATGGAGGATAAAGCAACGGCGTCTTATTCTCCAGTATTAAGTGTTCAATGCCAACTATTTACACTTGGGGGCTGGTGTTCATATAAGGCCATATAGGTCCAAAATTGTTCAGTTATTCACTGTTATTCACTAAGGACTATACGGTGTGTCAGATGGTAAAATAATAATTATAAAAATTATAATAATAAAAAAGCCCACTCTCAAAAGTTTATTAAGATTTGTGAGCGTTCATATCATTAGACATCTCGTGTATTTATATTTGCAGATGTGGTCATGTGGGGGTTAAAAAATACTGACGATGGGCAGTGTACTGTAGAACTATATGTGATACATTAGCATTATATCACATTAAATGATGTGTGATGTGAGAAATCTTAGTTTACTCTTTGATATTTTGTGTTGGATGTTGATGTGAACAGTAATCTCAAGTTGGATACTGGTACTTATGTTAACTCCCACATTATGTGATTCAGTGATCATTGATTGTACACTACACTAAGACTTGCTAACAACAGGTAGAAGCTACACTAGGGGTGACTATAGCATATTTGCGTATTTCTCTGCATTATGTGGGATCTTTTGTAAAGGCACAGTATTTGATGTTTCAAATGTCACGACATAACTTATGCCTCATTACATTGCACTTCAAAGTTGCCCAGCTGCATAACTGTATTGTACAGTATATCAAGAATGGAATTACATATAAATAAAATTATGTACGTATTACATAAGTGTAAAACAAAACATATCTTCTGCCAAACTTGTCTCACTTCCTCATTTCATAGCTCTAAGCCCAATTAGTCCATTCAACTGCATTAACAATCTAATGTATGGACAAAGTAGTTTCAGCCCATTTTGTTGTGCTCAATGAACACTGTCTACACTATACAATCATATAGGAAATATTGGCTCAGTGTTACATCACACCATGAAAAATGGCAAGGCCTTGCGCATTTACTTTAACAATATTTTTACCATCAGCATATTGTTGGGAACTTTGGAAAAAAGTGAAAAAAAATAGACTTTTCTAAGAACCCTGTGGTGTTAATTGTTTTTGCTTTGTGTGTCAAAGCACTCAAAAACAGAAGACCCCCACAAAATCAGTGTTTCTCAGACATGATTAAAAAATTTCACCACAAAGTCAGAACGAAAGTCTGATGTTAAAATGAATAAATAGCAATGCAAATTAGGTAAAGTGATGGGGGCCTTTTATTTTAAGTTGAACCTTTTGTTGTCAGCTCCAACTGTACTCTCTGTTTTTAAACCCAGCAAGGGACCTTTTACACATTTCAACGGGGAATTTGGCTTTGAATAATTCAACAGACTAATCCACCATCACTGGAGCTTTGGTCTGTGTGGGCCTGCTGTTCGGAGCTACAGCCAGTCCGTAGTCAATATACAGAGACTGAAAGAGATGGAGAAAGAAAGACACACAGATACAGACACAGACAGGCAGAGGTAAGGGTTAAGAAAAAAAGGTGAGGGCAGGGGGGCTACTTAATGTTAATTACAGTGTGCTTAATCCTGGAAGCTAACAATGATGTCATGGGGCACTGTGGCTAATGCTGTAAAACAACACCTGATATTAGAGAAAAATGACACGTTCCCTGTGTAGAAAACAGTGAAACAGGTACTAAATTTAAAATGGAAGAATTCAAAATAAAATATAGATTCTCGAAAAAAAACAAACAACCAAAAAGAAAAACAAATTGCCGAAAAACTTTGTACATCGTCTTTGCTTTAAAAAACCAAGGACCATGTGTATATATGACTGATGTTTAAGCACAAACATACACCATCCCACACACTGACAATTATTCACAGTATAAAGTACATCTACATTAGAAGGTATTTATACAAGAAGAAAGTGCAGTAAGAATGTGGTCATATTTCAGACCATAAGGACGCATGGTTTTTGTTTGTTAAGTAATTAAATCAAATTAATTGAAAAATTCTAAATGGGCCTTTAATTGGCTTTGTGTGGTTGTTTTGTCTACGGTTAGCTTTTTTGTGTGCTACATTGTTATCCGTTTTTTTGTTGTCTGCTGTATTGTTTTCCATTGTTTGATCATCTTATTTCCATGTGTTTACGTTCTTTTCATTTGATCCTTCTTTGTGAGGCACTTTGTAGCTCTGTTTCAATATGGGGGCTATAAACGTAATCATTTCTGATAACCTCTCAGAAGGTTGATGTGTGCTCTCGTGATGGTTTACAGGTGCATGTGTAATGAATTAATGTAGGTGCTAAAAAATATCGCTGCTCTGTGTAGTATTCTCGCATAACGATCGCTGCTTGGGCGCTGTTGAAGGAACCTTGCCAACATGACAAAGACATACAGTGCAACTGCCCTTCCTCTTTGCTGCCATTTTACTGCCAGGTTTAAAAAACTGGTGAAACAGAGGTATTTATATTGAAACGCTTGATTAAGGACATGTCAATGTTAGTTGATGATAATCTGCAGGAGTGGCAATCCAGCTTCTGCACAAGTGCACCATTCACCATTCTATTTTACACACTGAACCTAAACAGAGGATTATACATCTTGCCCCTGGTCTTTGAGCTTGAGGCCCTATCCCAAAGAAACTGAGTGTGTGTGTGTATGACAGATGTGGGTTGAGATGAGCTGTCTGTACAGCTATGGTGGCCAGGGTCTATGGTGAAGAGTGTTTCATGGTGTGAGGAGCTGTGACCCATGCCTGCAGGGGCCTGGGCTGAAGATGATGGAGCTCTGCAGGGTCTGAGCTGGAACCCCAAGAAAATGAAAACACACACGCACGCACGCACACACGCACACTTAAACGCCAAAAACACAAGAAAAAAAATGTTCTCAACAACACACCCAGACACCTTTCCACTAGAACCACTCAATTATGCAAATATGACCATTTATGTAGATGCAGTGTCAGTGTTTTAGTCTGTCATTGTGCATCATATATAAGCTCACTGCATCTAACATCTGCAACTACTGAACAGTGAAACACTCCCCTGTTTAATCTATGAGAGTGCGAGACATAGAGAGAGCGGGAGAGAGTAGGAGGAAGGATATAAGAGCTCAAGTGTTTCTTGTTATAGTTAAAATTATGCAAAAGCACACTGGGTAGCATGAAAGATCAAAGATAAAGGCCATAGGGCATGCACATTAAGAGTTAGAACGAGAGCCCTTAGCTGTACACTGTTTAATTATTGAAACAAGAAACATCTTAGATATTTTAAAGGGCCTCTAATAATGTAATTTGAAAAAAATACCCCCATGAAGATAAAAACTGGAGAGAAGACAAGAAAACACCTTTTAATTTGCTGAGTAGTGTAAGATAGTTTGCTCAGAAGATGAGTGTGTTGGTCTTTTACAGTGCAAAGCTGTTGTCATTTTTGCCCCATACTAAAAAAGAACTTTCTACAAAACAGGTCACATGAGCCAAATTTGTTAAGTGAAAAAAAATATATATAATAATTATTTCACTATGGCCTTGAGTGCACAGTTCAGTTATTTGAAGGACTTAAAATTACTGGGTGAGATGAGTATTGAAAACATAACTCTCGGTCCCCAGGTTACTGTCCTCAATGGTTTAAGGGTGTATGATTGTGATGTCAGTGCATGAAACATTTAATCAGACTCTTATACTGTAATATGGTCATTGTGATAGATTCTGTGTTGTGGGCAGGAATAGTGTTAGCGGCTGATTCTGGCTGCATGTGCACATTACGGACATAATGTGCAATTTGATGTTTTACTATAAATTGCTGTACACTATAAACCCCTATCGTTTATGTTCATCATATTAATCAGTATTCCCTTTGTGGGTTTCTAAAAAGGTTTCTGAAAGAACATTTTTTCCCCCTCTTCTTTATTATTATTATTTTTTATGTCAATTATTACAACTGCTATTGAAAAAAAATCTAAACTAAGTATTCCAAGCATTCCTAATTGGAGTAGAAAACATTTCAAAGTGCACACTGGGAGCTACAAAACTCTGTTAGAATTCTTGTAAATGCCTCAGGGAACATGTCCAGGGTTCTGCTCTAAATATATGAAATCATCCTAAATTCCATGATAGCCTCTCAGTACCAGCAGGGTCACTTCTTTGGCCCTGGCTTTGAAGAGCTGATAAGATTTTCATGCATTTTGGCCATTAAAGGAGAGCCAGTATGAGGGGCCAAACATTTCTGTGACCGAATGCAGAGGGAGGAAAAGGGGGCTAAGGGCCACATTAATCCATGTCAGCGCAGGCCAAATTATTTATCACCTTGTGCAAACAAACGGTGTCCTGGACAGCCTGTCGGAGGGGGAGGAGGGTGGTCCGTGAGGGGCTGCCAGCGACGCTGCAGCCTGACCTCCATCACTCTTCCTCTTATCTCTCTGCCTTGGCCCTCTCCTCATTACTCCTCAGACACAGGCACCAGACCCTAGTGACTACACACAGAGCTGCACGTGGAGGTAGGGGAATAAGAGAGCTGTTGAAGGAAGTCCCATGTCTTCATTTCAGAGTTCTGTAACATTTTCTTCCACTAGATTTCCATTTAAAGCTCTCATCTGTGCTCAACTGATGAAGCCTGGTGCAGATGATCTCAGTGGAGAAGTGAGTAGGCACTTGTTTCTTTGTGTATCTATTCTTTGTGTTTCTGTATTTATGAGTAGCATGTGGAGAAGAGGGAGGGGGAGGACTGCTGTTGCATCTGGACTCTGGGAAGCAGCCTGAGCAGCCTCTCTCACCCACAGCATAGCCAAGGCAGCCTAGGAGTTTCAATCAATAACCAGTCCCTGTGGCTGCCCCAAGCAAGCTGTTTGAAAAGTCAGAGTAGCATGAAATGGCCATTATTAAATTACTGGAACGGACACATTTAGAAGGCCATTGCATTAAGAGAGCAAGCTCTCCCAATTAGTGGATCAGCACATTAATAGCCCTGGATGAGAACACCATCTGATCAGAGATTAGACACACACACAATCTATTGACCTATTTTACCAGGGCACTGATAGCTACATACAGCACGTGTAAAGTATAATACTAACTCATGTCCTCTAACCAGAGGGAATGCTTGAAGTGTATTTTCTGTCTTAATGTATGATTCATATATGGACTTACCAAAGACCCATTATCTTACAGCAATTGTTCTCTCAACATTTTGCTGATTCAAACCTCAACCATTTGCAAGTAGTAAAGCTTTATGATACACAAAGAGGGATTGTTGTGAGATCAACATTTCCCTCTGTCTACTATTACTCAGTGTGTTCTACAGAGGGAAAATAAGAGTTGCTTTATTTTCTAGGGTGCAGTGCAAAGCCCATTCCATCTGTTTAAAATGAGATTGAAAAGGCATGCTGCTGGTAAAAAAAAAAAAAAACAAAAATAAAAAACCAACACTTTTTACACAATTTTAGTGTGACTCAATGAGTAATAGAGTCAACTCCAAGTGACCTGCTTTAGTTAAGAATATATGAAAGTATATCCAATCTCAAATGATAAAAGATTGAATACAACATGGAGAAATGCAACTCCATTACTAACTGCACTTCTTTCTAGAACGGACTAGAAAGAAAAGGTTTTAGCTGGAGGAGGACCTTTAGTTTTCATGATCTACTTATACCAACACACCTCCAAGTGAGATGATTCAGTGTTTCCCCTTTCACAATGTGTGCATTTTATTTTATACAGGCCTTCCTCGGTTTGGCACATCATTGGGTCTTCAGAGCCCTGGGCATATTTTTAGTGCTTTTGTGAGTGATGTTCTTAATATGAATTATTCACCCCAGAGAGACATGGCTTTGGATGCTAGAACTTGTTTTTAAAGAGCACCTTGTTTGCTCCTAATTTTACAGCCGGTCGGGCAGAAGTGCAGCCGCTAACCTGCAGGTCAGGCTGACAGCTGGGAATTGCCATCTCCCCCTGCACTTTCACTGCAGTTGCAGCGCCTTTGAGCACACACATAGAGGCTGAGTATATGTAGCAAGAGGTTATGGTGTACCTGAACTACAGGGATGCGAGGGTCATTATATCACTCTCATTTCGGGGTAGTATCTAACTCCAGCCCCCTCTTTCGCACCCCACCATCACTATCACATATCACAATCAACCACACACCCATTCCCACCTTTACACTGTGTAGTTTTGCTTTCTTGCTCACCCTAAGGCAGGAACGTTTCCAACAGGCCGTGGTAACTGCATGCGTGTATTGATTACACACTCCTATACTCACCCACACAGACACAGACACAGCATCTAGTTTCACTTGTTAACCCTTGACCTTTTGGAATGTGGACTACTCAGTATACCAGAGTTGTAGTGTACTGAGATAGCAGGCAATATACTGTAGGTTCGTATGCAGTTTTGTTGCTAACTAGGGACTTTGCTTTATGGATGTTTTACATGATGTACAGTACTTAGTAATTTTGCTGGTAGATGTGAACATAATATGTTTTGACAGTTAATACATGCCACAAAGCTTTTTATGCTGCATTATTTATCCTCTTAATAAGGTTCTTCCAGTGTATCTGAATTCAGGCAGCCTGCACAACTTAAAAACATCTCTGTAAAGCATCACATGCCCCAAGAGGCCACTAGTGTTTTCAGTGAAAGAATCTTGCTTCTGAATGTAAACCTCAAAACTCTGAATGCTTGAATTTCCAGTTGGCAAAATTGGCTAAGCCAGGCAGAAATATATCTGCAAAGTGTTGAAATATTGAATCTTTTTTGGTTATGAACTCACCCTTAGCTCTCTTACCTCCTGTGACTTGGCTGAGATATTGATGAGGTGAGATTCTTTTTATTCACATTTTGCTTGTCTGCTGTATTTCTGGTTTTCAGGAAAAGGAACTGGATGTTGTTTGAAAAAAGCTTTCCAGTCTCTTGTTAGCTGGCCTAAGTTCACCCCACAATTTTCTCTGTCTCAGCTTGTTTGCAGTGGGGAGACAGGGATAGTTATTACACCTTTCTACCATGTTTGGTTGGAACAATATACAGAGAAAACCCCATCTGACTAAAAGAACCCTGTTGAAGTAGTTTAGTATCATGGCCTGACAGAACTGTAGAGCGTGCACATCACCACATACAATTCTTAGTGGCGCTGATATTCTTATCCTACTGATTCAGTTCCCAGAAATCTGATTGGCAAACATCACCTTTAGGCCACACAGGCTCCACTGCTATCTCTGATACCGGCATGTTTCTCCCCTCTATTTCCTCCTCAACATCCTTCTCTGCTCATCAACAGTCACTTGCAAGAACAAACAACAGATTAGATACCACCAAAAAAGCTGCCTGCTGCTGGCCCACATGGATGTGGCCCAGATCTGGTGGGGAAGGGAGGGAACTGTGGAAGCCTGCTGCCAGGCTGAGGGCCAAGGTTTGATCCCCAGTCGACTGGCATCCTTCCAGCCCAGAGGAACGAGTGTTCTACTGCAGAGGAAAGCATGGGTCTCGCACCCCCCACCATAACCACCATCCCCCCGAGGATGATAGATGCTCTGTCCGCTCCCTACAGCAGGGAGAAAGCATTAGACATCTGTATAATTGACTGAGGATGAGAGAAAAGAGGGAAAAGAAGGATGGAAAAGAGAGAAAGTGAGAGAAGCAGATTGTGCGGGTGTATGTTTGCACTTGAGTGAGACATCGGGCATAGAGTGTGTGTTTTAGTTGCTTCGTCTGTGTGTAAAAATGAAATGGGAAACATTACAGAGACGGAAAAACATGAGAGAGGGAAAGTGAGAGAAAGAGAAACAGAGTGGCAGAAACTGAGAGAGAAGGGAGGGGTGGGAGGGCAGAGGGGGAGGTAGGGAGCTGGCACAGATGAGGTTGGCTCTCACTCAACAGGACATCCTTTCACACACATTACACATGTCCTCTCCAATCCTCTCACAGAAACGGCACTGGAGCTACTCTGTCGAAAACAGGCCTGTACATTTCTGACTTATGAAACTACCGGTATTTCATGGCGGTGTGGAGCAGCCTGGCAAAAGACTACTAATGTGATCCAAAGTCTCACAGCAACAGAATTATTCCAAGGGTTTAACATTAGGGCTTACCCTCACAATATGGCAAAGGCTGGCATATGATCGAAGGGGTAATCTCATTGGGAAGAAAAGACCAGAATTTCAGAGCAGCAACAAGAAAGAATTTTCCATCCTTTTGTCTGGAATACGAGCACATCCAAAGAGATGAGTAAAAGAGGCCAACATGCCACTGACAAACAAAACCAAATCTTTTCAAGCAAAGTGTGTTAGTTTTGTACAACCACTGTGCTAAACACCAACAAGAGCAACGTGATAAATCCCCATCACGTCTGAAAGTTTCGCCAAATGGCCCCATTTAAAGAACATGCTCCTAAGTGCTGGCCAGTGTCCACATATCAAAGCCACCCAACAAAAGCGAGACTGAAAGATGGTGCACACGACTTTCCAGGGAAAATAACACAATTATAAGAGTACACAGACTTGTTCATTATTAATGGAGTTGCTTTTCAACTGCCTCACTGAAAATACCTCTCAATAATTTATCACCATGGAGACGCATGTCAAGTCAGTGTGCTTGGACACTTCATGAATATCAAATAAATATGCAAAACAAAAGGGATAACATCATTAAGCACACTTTAAAACTGCTTTACTGAGGTTTATAACAAATCGGGGATCCTTGATTGTTCTTGGCACCATGACATCAATCAGAATCCTCTGATTTGATCTTGATTCTGATGAAAATTCTTGATGAAACACTTTTGAAGCCACTATACTATAGTAACTGAGCCACTTGGCATATAATGATCAGTTTGAGGGAAGCGGGTAGAAAGGCAGTAACGTGGTTGTTAGATTATGCTTTTACAACCCTCGATCAGTTATTAACAAGACAACGTTTCTAATTAGTTAACTGAATAACTTACAAAATGGAGTCCCACGCTCCTCATGGATTTTTGGATTTATTCAAAGCATGAGAAAATGATAAACTCCAGATAAGCGGGCTGAATGATACTCTACCTTTATGATTGCTCATTGCTAACAGCTACTGGAATTGGGCTGTGAGGGTCCTGGAGTGACAGTGGCAGTCATTAACATGGGTGCAATAGTTATGAGTGAATACATGTACTGTACTGTATGGTGAATTATCCACGATTTAATAGTACTATAGTTTAACATGTCTCAAAAAGCTAAGCTTGAAATTATGGTTTTGGATGTAGCAGTATTATGACCGCTCATCTAGGCAGTTGCACATGCTCAAAGTAACCATACTGACAAAAAAATTTTTTTAAGGTTTATTTCAAAAATAATGCTAATAGAATAGGAAATACCTGATTACTATGCAGTTTCCCTCAGTTCTATCGAGTGGTAGTCTCTTTCAGCTCATTGTCTTGGTTTTCTGGCTGGCAATTTTACTGTTTTGGTTCCCTCTCACTGCTCTCATCAGCGTCTTTTCCAGACACAGTAGGCTGCAGCTTGGATAAACAAAATATGCCACCTGACCACTATCAAACAGTGGACTGACAAAGTTAGTGACTAGCTGGTGAACATAGTGGAGCATTTAGCAGCTAGAGAGCCAGATATTTCCCCAGGACCTGATGGAGACCAAAACAGAGCTAAAAGGATAGTGAATATTGGACTTATTTTCACCAGGTGACCAGAAACATGACTCTAAACAAATACTAATGTTGCTCTATGTCTACTGAATGTGTAAATACTGTAAAAACTGTTTTTTTTGTTACATGGGATCCTGCTTTCTGATAGAGGCGTTACAACCATTTAAAATTATTCAATGCCACACTTTGTAATGAGTTCAGGAAAGCAAAAAGCACCCTGTACCGGTGAGACGACAGCATTATAAATTCCACAACTAAAGTCTAAATGCTGTTAATAAGCAGATTTTGTGCAGGTTCAGTCGTCTGAAAGCCTGTTGTGGAGCAGCTAACTGTCATGTTGCTTCGTCACAAAATGCCATGACAATGACTGGCTCTCCCTGAAGACTGCTACTAGTCATTTGATTTGCTGCTTGATTTGGTTCTTATAGTTATGCATAATATGCCACACCTAACCATCTTGTCTCTCTTTCTCTTCCTCCTTCTCACACACACAAACGCATACTTGTGACATCAAGTATGACAAAGGCAGTAAGTTGTAGATAGAGATGCCACCCTGACTTTCATTAATACAACACATTTTACCAAAAGAACTTTGGCGTCATTTTCAAAAACAAAACTATTTTCATTTCCTCTCCATTTGGGTAAAAAACACTTCATCCGTTGCCTAAATGCCTTGATTGAGAAGATACCATTTTAACATAACATGCAAAGCTACACCCTGTGTTGTGCATGCATATCCATGTATATCTGTTTATTCTCTGTAGATGGAATTCATGTTTATAGATGCACAACACATCCTGTTGGCTTAGTCGGGTCAGAGTTGAGGGTTACTGTATGTGTGTGTGTGTGTGTGTGTGTGTGTGTGTGCGTGCGCACATGTTTATCATGGATGTGGAGATGCGGGCCTATTTGGGGGGTCTCAAAGCAAATAGATGAGAGTCATGCTGGATGTTCTCCTGGTTCAGTGCTAATAGAGTTCAATCCGGATCTCTCCTCGCCCTGTAGTTTCTAGTGCCCAATCATTATGGACTTGCTAATTTTGGCTTTGCACTCTGGGTGTTTATTTGACAGAGAGATGGAAGGTATTGTATATTAAGTACATAAATGTAGGTCTTTTTTTCTATATGTGCTTTCATTAGCATGCTGGCCAGTCAATCAAGTCTAAAGACCAGTGGTTGGGAAATGCACAGAGGATACCGAGAGACGTCCACCCAATCTTAGCATTGCTCCCTCTTGTAGACTCAATATAATATCATTATCCAACGTTTTAGCTTCTACTCTCAAGATAAACCCAGAAAATGAGGTTTTTCTGTGAATAATTGAGTGAATCCAGCTTCTCGATGATTAATTGTTCTGCATGGAGAGCACAGATAGTTGAAAAAATATTAGGTGAGCAGTAATGACAGGGGGAGACCAATTTTGTCACCTTTACCCATGGTAACTGTACACAAGAAAGATGGCGACAACTGTAGCCAAAAAATGCTCAGAAGACATAAAAATTAAAAATGCCTTAAAAGTAGACTAAAATGTCTTTAGTTTTTGTTGACTAAATCTAGATCACAAACCATAAAAAAAGAAATTATTAAAATTTGACTAAATCTATATATTTTAATCAAAAGACTAAAACTAAAACAAAATCAAAATTCAGTGCCAAGATGAACACTGGACTCAATACAATATTAATGTTTTATAACGGTTTCATAGGGTATAAAGACTTTGAACCACACAATGGCCTCTACCTGTGCATCTTTACCAAAAGTGAGAGTGCTGACATAGAAAATGTTTGCCTTCTTTATTATGAATGAGGGCGTGAAAAGGACCTCGTCAGTGATCCCACATCAGCACTTCCCCCTGTGACACTCAATACTCTACTTGATAAATGTCATTGTCTTTTCATGTAAGTTTGCTATGCAAGTTCACCTCTATAGAGAGTGGGGGATTGGCTCTTTCTTTTCACAACGTGTGAGATTAAGCATCAGTGCCTCTGAAAAGCATGTTCAGCAAGAGCAGGGTGGAACAGGAGAATCTTGTCACCAAACTAAGTGTCCAAACTAGGATTTGCATTGTCTGTGATGCATTATATTCCATCATATATTGAAACTGTAGGTAGAGGTTAGACAACAAACAGCATTGTACAAATAGTGTGAAAATAATGCCCCATTTTTCACACTATTTGTACAATGTGTAATAGCTGAAAATAAACACCTAATTTTGTTCCTGCAACAACATAGGACCATTCCGTCGCAGAGATGCTCAGCTCCTCGGGTTGAAGCTAAGAGATCCCGCTTCCTCTTGAATGTGCATCAATGGATCACTGTGTTAATATTCTGTATTCTGTATGTGCCTGTGATGAATCTTCTGAGTCTCTTCAACATGCAGAGAAATGGGATGCACTGACTAACATAGAAGAATTCACAGTGTTATAAACTTATCATTTCTCACTTTCTCTCTCACTAATTCTGTCAGTAGGCCCACATTGAAGTGGGGTGTATTGATCTATTTACCTACTCTCTCTCCCTTTCCCTCTCCTTCTTTCTCCCTCTTGCTCCATCTTATCCTCTCACACACACACACACACACACACACACACACACACACACACACACACACACACACACACACACACACACATCCACATCCTATTTCCCATAACAGATGTACCATTTCATCAGATGAAGACCAAGGCCAAGCTTTGAGCTTTCAGTACTACATGGGATCCATTTAATTTGCTGCAAACATGAAGGGAAATGAGGCCAGATCTGCCAGGCTCAACTCAGTCCACCATCCCGATCATAATGAGCAGCAGCTAATCAACCTCATCCATTTACTCAAAGATGAGAAAAGCATCAGATGTACAGCAAAATGTCTCCACGGTGCCATCCACTATTATATACCCAGCAGTATTCACTTTTTTATGCTCAATTTTACAGAGAACATCCAATGGTAAATATGTAAGTAGCTGCCACATACATGTTTACTTGTGTGACTAAAGAGTATGTTAAAGCATGGTGGCCCATGATGAAATTAACTTAACTTAGATGGATAATGCAATGCAACCTCATTTTAACGCACAGAGAATAAGCTACATCTTCTTTATACTGGGCGATAATCTATCACCTTACAATTACTGTGTATATGTCCTGGTTCTAATAATATTTCAACATGTAAACGCATTTCCAGGAACCGAAGCAGAACAAATGCATGAAAGCACAAATTGTTTTTTCCTAGTTAATGGGTATATTTTTCCTATTAGACATAGAAATCAACCTCTATGCCTTAAAATGTGCTGAACAATAGCCATACTCAGATTGTATTCATCCCCAGCTACGGTAAACATCTGTAGCCTTGTTCTTTAAAAGGGGAAGAAAAGTGCGTGCCAAACTTTTTACCATACACAGCCCATTTGCTATTCTAGACATGAAATAGAGTTGGCCTCTCTGAGGGATTGGGGGTCTGTTTTTGCTGATTCCACTCTGGTGGTGAGGGAGTGCAAGGTGGGCTGGAGGGGTGGGCTGCTGCTGCTGCGGGAGCTAGAGAGAGCCAGAGGTCCAGGGTGTGTCGAGCCACCAGTCACTGCTGGATGTTAATGTACTGAATAACAATCTAAACCGATCTGTCATTAACATCTGTAACCAGCATGCCGTGCTGAATGACTAACGACTTGAACACATAAACTGGGTGAGAAAGGCAAACAACCCATGGAAACTTACAGTGATCATGAATAACAAAGCGTGTGCTTTTAAGTGCCCTGGGAATTCAGATGGCGGGCATAGATACAGTAGAAGCACACTGTAGCAAATTCCAGTGTCTTGGTTTTCTCCAGAGAATCAAAGACTTTGGAATTAAAAAATGCCTCACATTCGCCAGAAACGCTCTATGAAAGGTTTATGAGATACAATCCCTAAAGGGCCTTAAACAATGACAAACTCATCCTAACTACTGGATATTCTTTAGTTTGCAGTTGGGAGAAAAAGTAACTGCACCACAGTCAAACAACAACAGTGCTCTATTTTCTCTACTTTTTCTTTTCTCCCTCTTGTTTTTCTCTCCTTCTGCCCCGGCTACAAAAACAAAATGCAAAGCATTATTCGAATACACATCAACTGAACAGAGATTACACGTACTGTAGCTTGAAGTGACTGAAAATAAAAACTGATGAATTGATTCACAGACATGGCTGAATGACTGAAGTGACACCACATTCCTCCAGAGCTTTGTGTGTATGTGTGTGTGTGTGCGCTTGTGTTTAATTCCATATCCAGCATGGCAGCACAATCCTACAGTTTTTTTTTTTTTTTTGGTATTGCATCGGGCAGTAGCCATACCTCCTGAGACACAGTCCCTCTGGAAGTCCATCAACACAACATGGTCAGCAGAGCCAAATGTGTGCGTGTGTGCGAGAGAGAGAGTGCATGCTTGTGTGTGCTGAACAAGCACACTGATGCACACAGCTCTGCTCCACACCTCTCCTTTCACTATTGCACTGCAGTTTCATCATCCATGGCACAGGTTTGATAGGCAGTTCCTCTTATTAGAAAACCTGGAGGGGGCGAGCCAGTGCTAAAATGAAACCCTCTTTATCAAATTGTGATGAAGTGCCTGAAGTGAACACAAGGTTAACTAAATTGCATATCCCTTCTGTTGAACTCTTTACACTCCAGCAACACCTCAGCAGACACAATTTTAAGACACAGAGGTTTTGTACGTACAAACGAGATGAGAGAAGTGTTTCTCTACCTTAAATCACTGTGAAATGTGTCTCACTTGTTAGAATTGCAGCTTGGTTCTAGCCAGGGGCTGAGATGAGGCGCCTGAGGTATTTCTGAGTCTCCAGCATCACACCAAAGCTGCTGTGTGCTCTTCACCACACCTTGACAGTGACTTTGTGTGACAGCAGATATAATGTGATTTCTCCTGTCCCCAGGGTCTGAGGCTGATGATGGAGACTTCTGGGCTCTGGTTTGCTCGCCGGCGACAGCCATGACAGAAAGAAAAAATGTTTGAGCATGATGATCAGTGGCATTTTTCACACGGCTTGGAGATCCCTCAGTCTGTGCCCTGTTGCCCATGCTTCACTGACAGAGAAATTGGGTCCCTATGTTCAGCCTGAAATTTTCTGGTCTAGGTTTGCGCCTCAGCATTCAGTACATTTTGGTTTGTTTTACAATGTTGTCATGAGTTTACAGCAATTGAATGATGGAGATACATAGGATGTCACTTCTGCTGTAAGTGTGTCACATCAGGTGAAGCTGTGGTGTCTCATACCTGTAGGCTGTACAGGCCTCTGCCGTCTCTGCAGCTTATGGGCAAAAACAAAGCTAACCACTTCTGTCATGTGTGTTTTGTCTGGGCGTTCAAAACATAAAGCTTTTGTGTCTGAGGTTTAGGTGTAAGGAACCATTTGTGTTAGCACACAAATGGTTCCTTAATTGAAGCCTCATTCTGCTCAAGATTTCCTACTTTTGTCAAATTTACACATTGATTGATTGAAAAAATTGGGTTTTGTATTGATGGTCAGAAAAAACAAGCAGAGTGAAGATGTCACCTTGTTTTCTTGGAAATTGTGATGGGTATTTTCCACTATGTTAGGAAATTTCACTAACAAACCGATTAACTGATTCATCTGAGGACTATTTTACAGATTTATCAACGATGAAATTTTTACCCGCTTTAGGGTCCAAATACACATATAATTTAGGTTTTGATAGTGATATAGGGTTTTACCAAAAGTTTTGTTAAGGGAATAGCGCAAATTATCGGGAAGTATGCTTTTTCACTTTCATACAGAGAGTTAAATGAAAAGACCACTCTCATGTGTTGTACATTTAAACTACCAGAAGGCAGTTAGCTTAGCTAAAGAGCCAAAGAACAGTCCTGCATAAAACTATGCATGACACCATAAATTGCTGTTTTTGGGGTTTTTGTACAGATTAAACAAACATGATATAATGTGTTAATCAGTGAGCTTTAGAGGTGCTGGTAGGTAGATTTTGTTATCTTTGGACAGTCAGGCTAGCCATTTCGCTCCATTTCCAGTCTTTGTGCTAAGCTAAGCTACCCAGTTGATGGTGGTAGCTTCATATTTATCATGCAGACATGAGAAAGATATCGATCTTCTCATCTAACTCAAGGTGGAGTACTTAGAAAACAAATAAAACATTTCCCAAAATGTCAAAAGCTCTAGTATTATATTTTGTATGGGAGATGTTATCCTCAAAAAAAAAAAAAAGTCTTTCATTCAAAATTACTCAGAAACGGAACCAGACAATTTTACCTGGTTTGTCACCTCTTCCGTTCTTTTCTATCCGCCCTTCGCCCACACCACACACACAAACAGCAACAAAAATAAATAACCTGTATGTCTTTCACCCTAATAACGCCCTAGGTAGTGTACAACTGCAGCAACAGTCATTGTTACAGGCTCCAATCAACATTTGGACGATCACACTCCCTGGTTTATGAAACACTGAATCCCAGCTTCCTTCCTCCCTTCCTTCCGGCATTTTATTCCATCTAAATAATGCAGACACAAGGAGTCATTGGGGGGATCCATTATAGAGAGACTGATATAGAATGCTGGGATGCATGATCAGACACTCTTATCACTTTCACAGAGCATGTTATAGTGCAGCAGGGAGAACTTTGTATTGTCATGTCTTTCCTAAGTGCTTAACCCTTTGGTTGATGTGATAGCAATGAGCTATCTGAAAAGTTTGAGATATATTATAGAATTCCCCCATCTACATTAGATCCAGATGATGTATGATAAGGCTTGGGTATGTGCTCATGGAGTATGGTTAAAGGACATTTCAGGGCCCGGGTGAAATTAACTTTGTGCTGCAACAGCTAGTGTGAAGTGAGTGACTACAGTCGTCATGGTTAGTGAAAGAGGATAAGAAAAAAATCTAGCCACCATCCCCACAGTAGACACAAAAACACTCTCATATCCATCCAGAGAAGCTTCTGAGGCAGTGAGTGCACTGGTGAAAAATGTCATAATAAGATTGGAAGCACTGAAGAAGCCAACCTTGCCAGATGATTTATTTGATGTCTATTCATTTTATTCTCAGCAGCTTCTCTGAGAGGATACTTTTAATTACATATAGTCTATTGAAGAGCAAATGAGCTTGACAGTGTTCCATCATGTTGTCACAGCACCCACGTTCACAGGTGGAGCCTGTTATGCTCTTTCTCCTTTCTACTAATCTGCCTGTCAGTAATGAAGTCTGAGGCTTAAGTGTGGGAGAGAGCAGGCGTCATCCATTAGTCTCATCCATTTCCATTAATGTTCACAGATTACTTATTATTCCCTGATTAATAAACACTCGGCAAGCGTGTCCTCATAGCAGCCTCAATAAGCACGGCTTCATTAATGATTAGTATTAAGGCTATTAATATCCTAGTTACTGGCATTCACAGCCAGCTGGACCTATATTATTATTTTGAGTGTTTTGTGAAAGCATCTTTGTTTTGTGAAAGATGAATAAATATAGGTGCATTAGTCACTGACAAGGGCCTCTACTTTCAAGGTAATAATTTCATAAACAATTCACATTACCTTTGTATTTAGACATCCTCGAGCAAAAACAAGTAATCCAATTAGTAAACTGAGTGAGGCGCTATCGATTTCAGAAAAACATTACCCAATCAATTTTGGAGGGGTAATGAAATTCCTTTACTGTGCTTTAAACAGTACGAGAGAGTGTGTGCGTGTGTGTGCATGAGCGCAGGAGTGTGCTGTTAGGCATGCCTCTCAGACCACACCCTAATGGGGTAAAGAGGTCTCCCAATACACAAATAAATACACACACAAGCACAAACACAACACACAAACAAAGAAATCATATGATGTAATATATTTGGCATTAATTTATATTCTAAATAGTTCAGCAAATTTTGTCTGGATTGCAAAACACAAATGACACAAATATAATAACGCTTGCTCTACTGTTCCCATTCAAACCTCTGCATCCTCAGTGGCAGTCAGTTAAACAGTGGCACACACAAATTGTCACACTTGTCCTCAACACTGCACCTCTTAAATATTCATGTTAGACCGGACTTGAACCCCTGCCACTGTAACTCTTAGTTGGATTATATATTGGACACAATTAGATTCTAGTGGAGTGGTATAAATAGCCTAGGGATGTTTGCATGAATTACACCATGCCGGAAACTATTGTAATGCATTGTGTTGCAGTGTTCACATTTTGCCTGTGCAAATCTCCCTGGTCTCATGACACTAATCCCTAGCATAGTAAATTCTATGTTGTCTCATTTTACACCATGCCTGAGGTTGTTTTCTTTTCAATGATCTCATGGGCAAGTATAACTTGATGAGACTCCAAAAAATTTCAAGGGTGAAACTATTGATTGTATGCAAATGGAATTAATCTGAAACACAACAGTGTTGACCATCTTTCTTGATATTCATTTCTCTTGGTCCTTTAAAGCAGTAGCTTTCACACATACACACTTAGATACAAACTCCAATCCAATTATATAGATAAATAGGCTAATCATGCAACAAATTTTAATATGAGGTCTACGGGCAGGTCGATAAGCATAATCATTCACAGTGCCAAATTTACAGCACAATTTTAGATAAGAGAAATGGGGAGAAAGAGAGAGAGGGCAAATTGAACAGATAAATAGTTCCGTATTAGACATTAACATATGGATCATAAGGGAGCCAGATAAGGGTGGAGACATTTCATTAACGGAAAGAAACATTTGATTAAAAGACTTTTCTATTTACATCACATCCCATAATTCATGGGAATGTGATGAGCGCTGCTGTCCAAACACTAAAGCAGCCTTTTGTGGAGGGCTCCAATTCGGACTTATATTGTTGAAAATGCTCCTTCTGCATTCGAGAATACAAAATGTTGAGGAAGAAGACTGTTTAGAATTTCATGTTAAACACACACCCACAACAACAGATTATATATATATATATGATAAAGGTGACGTTAAATAATCCTACTCTCAAACTCAGTGATGATTAGTGAAAACTATTTGAAAGACGTGAAAAGAATTTTGAATACAATATCTCTATTACAACTTCCATTAATAAAGTTGGAGATTTGAAGCACTAGTGCCATTGTTTTTATTTGCAATGTCCATTCGCTCCTTCTATCATAGATAAGCAAAGCGTGTAATGTATGTTCTGTGCACATTCGAATGATCTTTTCTTATTTTTTTTTTATAGCTTTCGGCTGGCAGTCTCATCATCACAACAACCTATCGGCTCCCAGATAAGTCAAACATCCTGCTTGACTAAAGAAAATCATTCTCATAAATGCTTTGTTTGGCCTATTTCCTTCCTACTGGGAGGTATTTATTACTTTGATTTTTTTATAATCACTTATACGTTCCCTTTGAGGGATGTTACTGAGAAATCTTGTGACCAAACACATCTGTTTAGCTGATGGCAAGACAGACAGTACAGGGAATGTGAAGTGTGTGTTTGTGTGCGTGTGTGTGTGTGTGGTTGTGACTGCATGAAGGTTAGGAGAAGTGAACGGAAAAAGTTACTGCTCTGTTTGACCTCAGTTGAGCACAGGGGCCTGGTTTAATATTTAGTCCCCCACTTTACTCAGAAAGAGTCTAAACATTTGAATTAAAACATCATCAGCTCACACCCACGCACGCACACACACTCACACACACACACACACACGAAGTAACATGGTAATGTAAAGTGTACTCACTGTTCCCTGCCTGAATAGGGAAACCCTCCCCAACTCCACATGAATTATCTGCTTAGACTAAACACAGCACAGCATGACTGTCTTCACAGACATCAACCAGTTAGAAACAAATGCTTTGCAGAGTGAAGCCTCAGCTAACCCTTATGCATGTACAGTATTCCCACTGTGTCTGTATCCTTTTCAGCTGGGGTGAAACAAGTATTGATAAAACTATTCCATCTGAAATACTTCAACTCATTGCACCATGCACAGTAGCTAAGATTGTATGAGCAACATTACAGCAACTGATTTTTACTTACACAGTTATGATGATTGTTATCCTTATGTGCAGTGGGAAAAGTCCACTTTATAGTCATTTTATACTGGCTGTGTTAGAATGGAATGAAAGATGTCATTTTTAAATATGCCACTCTTCAACTAGCTGTATATCCTATGCAACCGGGTGCCCCCAATCACAGAGACCTAAGTGATGTCTCAACCATTAAGAGCTTATTTCATTATACTTCCCCAGTGACAGTTTTAATGCCAAAGTCACCTCTATTGATGGTGCTTTCCCTAGTGAAACTCACTAGTGATCAATAACAAAACAATGTCTCCAGAATAGCAAAATACTGTAATAAAACATTGTTGAGTACAAAGTATATCTTAAATGTAACACACCTCAAAAGTAACACAGGCTTAAGCACACAGCCATCAAAGGGTTCAATCAAATATCTCCAGAAGTACTTACACAGCGATTTAATCTGTGTGTAATGATGCTGATCGATTAGGGATGTGTATTTGAAGGACAAACATGTGTTTTTACTCTGTTTTAGTTAATGAGTGTCTTTGTCCAATTACAGACTGTGATTAAGGGTGACAGAAGCGCTGCCGCAAGCACCCTGAACCACAATGTCTGTCAGTCAGAACATCTTTGGTCACAGAACTTCTGAGGGAAAATTTGTCTTGCTTCTGACGGAAGTTCCAGAAGGTCAATAAACACAGGCTAGACTGTAGTCTTCCAAAGAAAATCTCAACCTCTGATATTCTAGCTTGCATTGCAAGGGTTACAGAGAAGTATATATTTGACACTACCTTTTTACAATGAGACATTCTATCCTTATATTGAATTCCACATGAAGAAAAATATGACTTCATCTAATATACTATTTAATTTAAAGAATGAGTAGAGACTTGTTAGTTCATTATGCAAGTCGTCCTGCTTTAACACCTCTTGCACTTATGGTCAGCTAAGCACTGAGAAGATCTGATTGCCGCTAAGTCTCTCTCCACTTGATCTAATGGTGGTATCTCAGTCAGGATTACTGAGCAGCATCGTTGGGTTCCCTTGAATAAAAGTCACTGCTAAATGCCGCTCATGTAATAATATTCTCCTGTACCTTGATGCTTGCAAGACAAACCATTATTTCTGACGCTGTTACAAAATGTACATTATTCCACCTTGATTGTGCACTTGCATGTATATTAGGTTGGCTAATGCAATGCATTGTCAGATGAAAGTGCACCACACTGCACCATAAATATTAGCCAGGACTAACTTTTTTTTGCCCTGCTACCCTGCATTTTCTTGTTGCTGTTTTTCTTAAAACTGTGCAACTGCTACATTTTTTTAACCACACTGCTTTTTCAAATATCAAAAATACTGTTGGTGGAGAAACAATTCTATGGTGGAACATTGTGTGACACCAATATTTAAAGCTAATGTTTCCTATTAAGCTACAAATTTAATGTGTGTTAATGTGAAATGTGTCACATGATGACACCTCTTTTCACCTCACAAAATGTCTCATCAGACAATGACTGGAGAAACCATAAACCACCACAAACCATATCACCAAAAGCTTCCCTTTTTAACAATATTTAAGTCTCTAAAAAGGACTATTTTTCCTTCAAATATAAAGCACAGAATGGGATGTGATATTCAGTATCATCAAGCATAAATCAATGTGTTTTAAAATGTGTTTCAAGGAAACATAATCAATACAAGCAGTGTTAGGGTGACAACAAAACAGTTGAATCTATGCAGATTTGAGCACATTTCCAATGCTTGAGGGCTGAAAACAGTACATGACCTGGAATGAATGTGCTCTCAATCAGACAATCAATTGGTAATGCTGGGGGTGATGGTGAGGATACTAATCCCTTGGGTGGCTCGAGGGAAATCTGGATTATATTGCATTCCCACTCAGCAATGAATCTTTCTGCTGGAAGCCAGAAAAGACTAATCAAACAACATTACTGTAGAAGATCAATAGACAGACAAATGGATTTATTGTTCCACATCCCAGCCTATCTATTTCAAAATTTTATTAAAAGCTCATTTACATCTTCACATAAGTTTTAACACAATTTTTTGTTCAACCCCAAACTTTTAAATTAGGAAATCAGATATGTAATATAGCGTATGTATACCCTGTTATCCATGTGGCTGTCTTGTGCTTTCCTTATTGTTGCACAGAAATGTTAACACCCACGAAGCTCGCTAAATATGCTCTACACTGTACAGGAACACTATAGCGGTGCTGAACAGTGTATCAGAACACCTTGCTGTATCTTATCTGAGTAAAGCAAGAGGCAATCGGCAATACTGATATGGAATCAGTCCCACAATGATTAAAAGTTGGTTGCTGATTCATGGCTGAGTCTATATTCTTTGATACAGACAGTACATATCCATAACCACAGTGGGTTTCTGAAAAAAAAAGTGAAAACATGAGTGTGACACTCTCGCAAAACATACAGTTTATTTAAGATAATAATGTACATTGACATGGTATCTGTATTGAAATGAAGGTAGTTGATATCTGCACACTGTGGGTTAAAGTACATACATGTGAGTGTGTGTGGGGGGGTATAATGCATATAACCTGCCTATGTAGTCTAGTAACCACTATCAGTTGAGAGAAGCTGCATACATTTCTTTCACAAATAATCTAATCTTTTTAATTTGAGAGATAAGGCAGAATTGACTGTAATTATGTGCAGCTGGGTCTGTGAGGAATTCAAAAAAAAAAAAGAGGCTAAGCCCATCTGCTGACTGGGAAACTGGGGGAGGCAGCAACATTAGAGGGGGAGAGAGAGAAAGAATGAAAGGAAGAGACTCTAAAATCATTAAATCAGCCACTATCTCCTCTCCTCTGTCACTCAGAGAGAAAAAAGAGGCACTAATGAAATATTAATGCCTTCCTTATTTTGAGATTTACATTAATCTTTCCTCTCTCTTTCTGTCTGTCTCTCTCTCTCTTTCTCTCTCCTCACGTCTCTGTATGCAAAATTTGAAAGCTGCGCTCGGAATGACTTGAATATATATTTCTAATGAGACGCCCGCATTACAGAATGTCTCATTTTTCTGCCTGTTTTGCAATCCAAAGTTGCATATATTGCACATCGAATATGGTAGTTTGCTTGCAGGAGGAGGGAATAGGGGGGGAGGCAGTGGGAGTAGGGGGAGGTTGCTTGATCTGAAAGTGAAAAGACAGAGAGAATGAGAATGAAAGCGAGAACAAGAGAGTGAATGAGAGAGCAAGAGGTACTGACTCCCGCTGTAGTAGCAGTAGCAGAGAAGTGGGGTTCAAGGAAGAATGTGGCAGCTTCGTCTGGCCTTGTCTATTTGGCAGAGGTTCAAATGGGAAAGCAAAAAACAAAAAAGCCGGGGTGTGGATGCTCCCAGGAGGTGAAGAGGAATTAGGAGTGCGTCAGGTAAACCAGTCGTAGTTTTCTCAATGTCCGTCTCCACTGAGACCTGAAGCAAAAGCAAGCCTGACACCACTGACGCTACCAGCTAGTCTCTCAAAAACGCACACAGGGCTTTAAGTATGAGAGTATTAGAATTACCCCAGTTGTGCTTACACACACAGTCGTACACACACACAAAAACACACACACAAGGCAAAATATGAAACCTGACGTCAGAACCGGCAAAACTGCTATGTATGCTTTTGACTTTGGAATGGGTTCAGAAATTGGAAAGTGTAGGGCCCCCGATACCGATCAAAACTGTTTTACCTTGACGACTTTGCTATGAACCTTCCACTTACATAGAGTATACGAGAAATAGTGGAAACACTGAAACCACTGCAATTTTACCACTGCACTGTGAAACAACCTAAGTGCAGATAAGTATGGGTGGTATGGAACATTGATTCTGGAAGTGAGCATTTCTCTGCAGCATGCTGCCTACTGCTATCCCATCAGTGCTTCATCATTCCCTGAGTGAGACTTTCCTGGCAGAATTGAGCATTCCCCAGCTGTCCTACACAATGCAGTTATTTCCCTGTAGTGTTCTCACTGCAGCTACATACATTTACCACACAGAAGTGTGAGTTTCCCCCTCCGGCAACGAGAGCAGCAGAGTGGCACATTCAGTGTACTGGTGTGGCAGTCATACACCATGCACACCACAGCAAATGGCAAACTGCAAGCTGATGCTGTTGCTGCTACGCTGTCTGATGCTGTCTGTGCCTGTAGGGTGTATGTAGGGATGAGTGTGTGTGTGTGTGTGTGTGTGTGTCAGAGGTGATGGTTGGAGGGGGCGGGGGGTGTCTAGGTGTCTAGTGTGTGTATGTGTTAAGAAAAAGAGGTGACACTATGCAGTGCCAATCAACATGATAGACACTCTGCATCTTCCATAGGGACCAAGAACAACAAAGAAGTGAGTTAATAGGCAAACACGGCTCAAAGGACACTAAAGACCGCCTTCCAACCCTGACATCTAGAAGTAGACACTCACACATTATTAGGACAAGATAATTGGCTCATTTTACTCATAGTACTCCTCACTGAACTGCAAACACATATCCAGTGATGCTACATGTACTTTAAAACAAATAAATAGAAAATCAGTCTTTTATGCACAGGAAACTGCCAAAAAACAAACAATGCTAAACCTGAATATGGCAAATGGGGTGATGTAGTCAAAGAAATTGGAAATATCAAAATTACAGCATGCAATGTAAAAGAATATGAATGAAAAGTATGGGAAAATTGCAATAAGTCCTCCAAATTAAATGACAAAACTTCCTTTTTATATTTGCCCTCTAGAGCAACACATTCGTACAAAGGTTTTCTAATCTTATGCCCCTATCTGCAGGACATCATCATTTGTCAATGTCCTCTAATTGTTACATTTTCACAAAAATGCAAAATAAAAGCAGTTTCTGATCTAACAATGCTGGGACTAAGGTTTCATAGGGTTTAAGCACAAAAACGCCTTAGATAGGTTAAGGGAAAGATTGTGTTTTTGGTTAAAATAACCACTTCGTTGAGGTAACGGGATTTTCATCATCATGGTTGAAAAAAACCAATGCTGACTGTTGGTAGGTTATGGGTATTGAACAGCAGTATAATGGTATCCTGTGTCAGAGTCCAATGATTTGTTGACCAATCCAACCACCCTGACCTCCTCCCTCTGAGGCTGTACAACAACGTCACATTACTTCTTCCTTTGCTCACAAAGGAAGAAGTGAGTCACATTGTCATTGGCCAATAGAGGTTTATTTCATTTAAATTAAAAAGGATACGCAAACAAAAACAGCTAATCATTCAGAGACAAATAAATTCAGAACATGCACAATATATACGGGCCATACTACAGTGTACTGCTAGAAACTAGAGTTACCACCTCGCAATTGTATGCCTCTGCCAGCCAGTCAAGCTGCACTTTACATCCATGTCTGTCCAGACTCATAATATATGTTGGGAAGACTTTGAAGGAATTCAATAAAAAGGTATTAAGTGGTATCATAATTAGCATGTGAATTCTTGAGTTATGGCTGAAAGTTGTTTTTTGAGGTCACAGTGAACTTGACCTTTAACCTTTGATGACCAAAATCTAAACAGTTCATCCTTGAGTCCAAGTAAACATTTGTGCCGAATTTGAAGAAATTCCCTCCAGGTGTTTCTGAAATATGGGATTCTAGAGAAGGGGACGGAGAGACGGACGTATGGACAAACGGACGCCCTGGCCAGAGCTGTCTCGGCGCAGCAAGGAGGCATAAAGTAAAATGAAGAAAATCTGACTGAATGAACTGACTGAGTTCACAACACACGGTGTGCATAGTTATTATTTGATTTGAAAAACTTTCCAGTACCAGTATTTAGAAAGACTTCTGAGGTCATTTTTATTTTTCCCAAATGGGCATCAGTCAACAGCAAATAATCAACATAATAAGACTACAAAGTATAAGAGAGACTTCAGACTATAAAAGAAATTTAAAAAAAAGAAAAGAAAAAAAAAACATACATAAAATAACACAAAGCAAAATAAGATCTAAAATCTGACTAGCCACCCTCAGAAACCATTTTGTTCCTTACACTCACATTCCCTGACCAACTGCCAGCACTGCCATCACTTCAAAAATATAGACAATTTTGACCTGTTTTTACCAACAGATCCAATGGGATACAACAGTAAAAACATCCTGACCAGTACCTATGCTGCACCTCATCATCTGGCTGACTTTTGAAGAACACTGCTGGTGTAGAGAGAGTTCCTGCAAGTCTCAAGTACAATACTAGAAGGCACCTTGACAGTGTGTATTTTTATTTCTGTTCTTCAGGAATAAGAGGGAATAAGGGGCAAAATTGATCCAGAGGCTATTCTTGAAAATATGTAAGAGTGATGCTGCTAGTCTCTCTCTCTCTCTCTCTCTCTCTCTCATTACCCAGTCTGATCTACCGACTTCCATAATCCTGTAAGGTTTAGCGCCGCTGTGTTGTGATTGGTTAGACATTACATCAGGGTGATGTAATACTCCGAGGACTGGCTAGTGTGTCGGGCATGGGGAGGGAGGTAGAGAAGGGGTGGGTGGGCTGAGTACTGAACAAGGAGAGAGGGCTAGGATTGGGGGGTGGGGCTGGGGGGGTTATATTGAGCAGAAGAACTCTCTCTCCCTTTCTCTCTCTCTCTCTCTCGCCTCCAGCCAGTGAGTGTGCATGTGCAGCCGCCACAGAAAGCCTCTAATCCCAAAGCACACAGCAGTGCTTTGGAGAAGGAGGGAAATAATCAAGACTGTTTCCATAGGCCCCCATCTAAAGGCTGTAGATAAGCTTTGCTGTGCATGCTTCCGTGTGTACTGGTAGCAGCTGTGTGTATTGGGGATACATACACAAAGCAGAAATGGGATTTTTAGGGGGCTGAAATTCAATCATTAATTGCAAATAGACAGAGGAGAGGAAGATGATTGTTTGGCAGGGACAGAAAATGCCAAGGCATTTGGTGTTTGTGCATAATGACTCGTAGCCAATTTCTCACTTCAGTGCAAGGTGCTTTTTCATGGATCCAAAAGGTGTTATACCATATCTCTGACTTGAGATGAGGTTTGTGAACAGCAATGCCCAGGGCACAAGCAATGTGTTTTCACCTGATTGCGTTCATGCCATGGTAGACAATGCCTTGAAATGCTAAAACAAAGTGATGTTGGCAAAATGAATGATTCAAAAACTAGATATCCAAATTGAAACATAAAATGATGGATAACACAGAACATTTAGACTAATAAAACCACTTACCTGATAAAGGATGGCATTGCAAGCACCCTCCCCCCAAAAAATAAAATGAAACGTGTAAAAAGAATATATTTGCCATGCATGGCACACACATGAAAATGCTTCAACTTTAGCCATGTAAGATTATTTTACAAAAACTGGGTAATTTGTAAGATACAGACTAATATGGCACACAATTAAACCATCAATCTACCTATCTTGACAGCTAACTTAAAGAAAAAATGCTACAATATGCAATAATTCAAGGGCATAAGAAGTACAACATTTGATACAGTCGTGATCTCTCTAACCAAATATTAGGGCAGCAGATTAAAATGGCGTTCCAAACTGGAGGTCAAACTCTTGCAGCATCCAAATAACCGTCATACTCTGTCAGTTGGCCCTAAGGCTCGATGGATGTCTTCCATTAGCCCCGATCCGTGAGTTTTTTTGGAGGAGAAAATGCTCTCTGTTGCCCAAATTAGCAGATAATGAATTCAGAGTGCTGAGGCAACCATAGGTAAATATGGCAAAATACATTCTTCATTTGGGATACTGTAAATAAAAAGAAGGTATTTATGAGGCACAAAAATACACTTGCTTTAATACAGTGTCTCTGTGAAATAGGATTGGGGTAGAAAATAAGCCTGAGGAGACCTGCTGAATTTTTTGAGCTTGGTATGGAATGAGACATTGAATAATGGAATGAGACATTGAATAAAATTTGCAAGCTAAAATTATGAAAGGTTAAAAGATGGCTTAAAAGGATGGTGTCAAGTGTCAAAAACATCTCCAACACCAGTTTAAGGTCATACATTGCCCTAAGTTAAAATCACTTCCTCATCTTGCGTTGAACCATAAAGCAAAAGAAAATATGAGCGACAGCCTTTTTTTAAATTTTTTTATAGAGTGAACACATGTACTTTGTTTTGTTCCGTGAGCCCTTCTGAGGTAGATAATGTTTACTCACTAACAGGAATCTAACAGTCTAACTTCCTGTTGACATGCAAACTCTATCTGCTGTCAGCCACAAAACTGACAGAAACCTCTGAGGTATTATGAAAGCAAAGTCGGACAGCATTTGAAGGAAACTGAGGAAAAAAAAGAAAGAAAAAAAAAAAACAAAAAACAGGAAACTACCTGAATGACAGCTTGTCAGAATGAAAGAATGCCATTTCTTACCTTGCTTCAGGCTAGGAATGGAAACGAGGTAATAACTACAATGATAGCATGCAGACAGATACACAGGTGAGCACTCACATGCACACACACCCACACACACACACTGGCACTGACACACAGTTATAAGGACTGTGCCTGGTTAGTTCAGACTGTCTCTAGAGCACGTTGGTCTAATTCTAATAGCAAGAGTCCTGGTTAGAGTCACCAAAGCAATGCAGTTTAATCACCTGCTTTCTGTAGCTTTATCAAGTGTCCTATAGGAAGCATGCTTGAAGGTGTCCACAAGTGTGTATCATACAAACTCAGAGTTGTATTTATATGCCTCCCTCTCTGAATATTTGCCTCCCTCACTAACTGATTTCCATTTTTTTTTTTATAACCTTTCAGCACAGATCTTTGTGAACCCTGCTCTACACCAGCCAGCCTGTCTGCACTCCTCTCTGATAGTTCATCCCTGGCTGTACTGCTACATGCTGTAATGCATCTCCCTCTGCACTCAGGTCTCTGTTTATGCCCCGCCTGCATCGTCTGCACTGTTATATGGCTGTCTGGAGCGCACTGCACTCCTCTCGCTGTGACAGAGGTCAGCGAGTGCTCTGAGCCCGGCTGACGTCATGCTGCTGCAACCCCGCAGACACACCAACAGGCAGGCAGACGGACAGGCCGACAGACAAACCAACAAGTAACTGGGTGTATTTATAGCCTCTTCGCCTATGCATCTTCACAGCAAGCCGCATGGCATGGCTGATACGCCCTCGAAGGCAAACCCATCCTGAATATGTTGTGTTTATGTGTTTATGTGGCATCCACAAGTCTGCATTCTACAAGTTGAAGCATGTAAGTGGCTCTCTTACTAAAAATGCAGATACAGCATCAGGCATTGAAGTTCTGTGATCACTTCAGATAAATCATTCACTCTTTCCCACCTTCTGAAAAGGTGCCCATGTTGGAATGTTCATCTCCCACAGTTAATGAATGCATTGTGTTACACATCAGCTAATAACACAGTGAGGATGTGCGCTCAGCACAATGCTCTACACTATTACTTATCTAATAAACTGTAGGAGGCAACTGCCATTAGCACCGGAACTGATACTGATATTCACCTCCCACTGGCAGGCTCCTGCAAGCTAATCTGCCGTATACTGTATGCAAATATGAGACTGTTACTGTCAGGATGCAGTCTAATTCCACATTATTCTCTGGGTAGTGGGCCAATCAGGTTGACTTTGAAATGGATTGTGGGTGATTAGCTGGGAATGCTGGGAGAATGCCGAGGTCTCTCTGGTGAACCCCGCAGCTGGTGCTAGAGTCAGCGGAGCAACGATCCAGGTAATTAATTCTTTGACAAGCATCAGTGATTTGGAAAATCAGTAAGAATGGCAGACGCTGATCAAAAGGGAAACACGTGGAGAGATGTTTAAACAGTGGGCGTTTGAGGCGTCAGTCACGCAGGGGCCCAGACGCAGGGCCCAAAGCCCAAACACCAAACACCACAATGCACTGAGCTGACTATCAAACAACAGCAGGCTGGAGGATACCCTGTGCGTTCTGGATTGGCACTCACAGAAAAGCAGGAAGCTATGCACTGAGTAATTCACGCACACATCCAATTAATAACAGTTAATTCATTCAGCAAGAACTGATTCACACATACACACACAAACAGGCAAATATATCCACATATACACCAGCACGCATTCAAGGAACATATGTAAAGTATAACCCTAATATAACAGTGCACTCAAGATGTACAGTAAACAATTCATGTATATAGACTCAATGCAAAAATACAGATAAACCACACATGTATATTCCAGTCACAAATCCATGCATACAGTACAAACACTATGAATGTACACCCCAGGAACATAACTCAATATACACACACAGACATGTGGTAAAGATCAATTCATTTTCAGTATTTATTATACATATTGCACTAAGCCTGTATCTGCTGAATGAAATGCAAACAATGGCATGATATTCATGGGCATGAGATCACATAGATGCAAGCACACACACACACACACACACACACACACACACACCACTCTTCATAAATACACAAGAGGTTGACGTTACTGCCATAGCCTTGATTAAATCATGCGTATATCCTTTATTTGATTGTATGGATAGAAAGAAAACACTCACAAGCGGAAAAAACGTAATGAAACATCATTGGCACAGCTATTACAGACACACTGTCCAGAATACAAATTCCCCATGCAGGTATTTGTTTTCATCCATCAGTATTCATTATGCGAGTGAATGTATCATTGGAGTGTAGCTATTGATCCTGTATTAAATCTCATTGTTATATTCCTATTCAGCAGCGAGCCAGGTGAGGGAAAAAAGAAGGGTGACCAAATGTCATGGTGACAACATGCAGCATTGTCAAAGGTAGCTTTATCGATCAAGATAGACAGAGAGAGAGGGGGGAGATATTTCAGCAGGACCCCAACCGTCTGACATTTTAGAAAAGCTGTCCTTTCTATTTTGTCACCCTCTATTGTTGCACATAAAGAGCAGAGATGCCTTGACTGAGGCAATTTGAGCTATGGCCTTCACACCCAGCACAGACAGTGAGTAGGTTCAGATGTAGCGCTGCAAAGTAGGGAGTCTTGTTCATTACATTTATCAGTGGTAATTTCACAATTTACATGCTGTGTTTCTGAGAAGGGTCGCTAAGCATTGTGCTGGTATCTTGCTTTGACATTTTAAAGGCCTTGCTGTCATACCTTGTCAGCAGTTACTCTGAAACACACTGTGGATGGAGGCTCTGGTTTAGTAAGGGTCCAATTAGCTTGCCAGCCATGTACAGCAATTCTTCAGACAACTTAGATGACTCAGAAACGCCCCCAGTGGGATCCTTCTTTTCTTTTTCCGTTCAGATCCAAATGAAAGTGAACGGTCTGAGGACGGGGAACACAATGAAGCGCACGGGCAAGTGGATGTGGATGACTAAATGAGTGTTGTCTCATCAATGCTGAACTGCCACCAAACATGTCAGATTGGAGCAACAAGACAATTAGGGCAGGCTAGTGCTGCGTGTTGACCATGGAGAAAGCTGGCGGCTGCGCGGTAATGCAGGTCAGAAGGTGTGGAAGTTTGCTGGTAGAGCTTAACATCTCTCTCTCTCTCTCTCTCTCTCTCTCTCTCTCTCCCTACTCTCACCATTTCTGTCTGATTCACTCGGGTAATTAGCACAGACTTGCATTTTCCCTGTGTATGGCTTAAAGCGTCTTGTGTTAAAGCAGTCCAGATCAAAACGGCACGTCATACCACATTATCTTCAACACTGCTCCAAAGCAACAGCCCAGCTCTCCAGTCAGCTCTGCTCTTCCTCTTCTTCCCTGGATGTTTATCTGTTGCTAGGGCTGGAAAATCTCCACGCTCATTGTTTTGCACCAGGGGGAAGCGAAGAGCGGATTAAGTAGATCTCCTGATCTACGGAATGACCTTACATTTTAAGGTTCCAACAGGAAGAGCATTAGCTCTAACTCTCCACACTGGTCCCTCTTTCCATTCAACTTATACTGCAATCCAACCCATAATCAATCAGGGCTCCTTCAGACAAACTGCCTGGTACCAACTGGTGTATCTCAGTTCAAAAATGGACTGTGGCTCCATTCTGAGGGGACTGCATTTGGATTGTAAGCCTGTGGGTCAAAAGGACAAGTTTCTTTTTTGAGAATAACAACAAAAAAAAGAAGAAGAAAGAAGAAACTGTACCAAATTTCTGAAAAGCTTCACAGATCAAGTAGCCTAACTAGCAAGGCATATAGTAGCTCATACAACGGCCCCTTGCAAGTCGTACTGGTCCTTAAGGGTCACCTTGCTAGCAGAAGAGATGAACGAGGTAGCTCCTCAACACGGCAGAGAGAGTAATTTTCATATTTTTCCACCTGTCACTCAATTGACACAATTTGAAATGAAGTCACACCACGTTTCTTAGTCACAACTCAGTCAATTCAAAATGCATAGACATCACACACACACAAACACTACTAGAATCAATTCACTTTTGCCAATGGCAGAGGGATCTCCCATGTCCATCAAGGATAAATGCTGATAAATTCATTTAGAAATCATATAAAAAACATGCTCCTTTAAAAGCAGATCTTCAGATCTTCCAGAAGCATCAAATTAGGTGATTGATGCATAACTTTCCATGACGTAGATTTGCAAGATGTGAACAAACGTGCTGAAAATAGGTGAATAATGGAGGTGTATACTAGATACTTTAAAATTCGCTATTCACACATTCAGCAAGGTTCATCCGAAAAAACATTTCATTCACCTTTACCAAATTTGTGGTGCAGTATGAAATAAAGCTTGGCTGATGTTGCACAGGTTTTGCTTTACCTATGTCCTGACCCATGAAACTAGATAAGTCTTACTGTCTAAAACTTGTTGGAGTTCTATGGTCGGGCCCCGGGTACTTTAAATTGTTTTTTGGAGTGCTGACTTGTGCATAACAAAATTATTTAACAAACTCCAATTGTCTAATGTGAATGAATGGCGGTGCCTCCACCTAGTAGGAATACATAAGATTATGTTTTAAATCCCATTTATGTATTCAGTTACTATTCCCTTTTTTAACTGTTTTAACTAACTCAACAGAAACATTAATGAACGCAACACAACAGGCTCTAAATGCTACTCTTGCATTTTGCCTTCAGGCTGGGCGCTGAGGTGGGCAGGGAGACATCTACCGCTCACACGGTCCACGGAGAGTGGCCTGCTCCTCTCTGTCTAATAAGAACAAATGTCTCCTCAGTCACTTTAATCATCCCAAAGCTCATATACTATCCCGTACCGAGTTGGTTTTAGCTCTGGCTCAGCTAACAACGCTTTCACACACTAACAATATACAGCCACACAGGGTGCAATGACGTTGAGAGCTATGCTAAATTCGCTAGCATGCTAAGGCGCTAATCGCGATTAGCATGACAGTTTATACAAACTGCATTGGAATTGGTACAGTATTAAAAACACACACGTGTATTGACCTCCAGGAGACTTAAGTCAGTCCTCAACCAGGTGGTATGACTCTGCGCCTAACGAAGTTAAGGGGGTATTCACTAACCGGCAACAGCAACAGCGCTCACGGGGGTTCGCCTGCTGTCTGTCCGTAGCCTGTGGCTCCACCCTGCGGTGTTACCTCTACCTCACCCCACCCCTCTACCGTTACAGTGACAGGTGACTGGGCCTAAAGTTTATGACAACCGATACAATTAAATAGATGTCAGGACAGGCAATGTTATGTTTCGTAGGGTTTGATTGTAAGAAAACAACGTTGCTTTTCATGTGCATAGTGAATTAACTTTATTAACTTTATCAAAACGGTCAACCTTTATCTCACTACCAATGGTTGTAACAGTTTATGGCTTTAAATTAACAATGAACCGTTGAAATTATTAGCATCAACTGGTTTTGATAAAACATTTTGGAAGACATTTTAAAGATTATTTATTCATGTATTTTTTTACCTATATATTTCTAAAGGACAGGGCTTCACCTATGAGATGATGAGCTGAAAATAGGGACTGAGAGCTTTTCAGCTTTTTTTTCTTGACAGGATTCAAATTCAGTTTTTTCTTTATTATCTGATTTATGTAGTAATATGGTTCAAATATTAAGTTATTTTGTATATTTTGTCAGTGGTTATACTTATGGCAGGGCTCGCCCATGCGAATGGTAATCCCAACAGAGATATTTTTGTAAAATAAAGAGATACAGATAGAAGCTTAGCTTCACCAGAGTTTTTTATGGAACACAGTACGGGCCTGGCTTGAAACATCCCTTGAAAATGACTTTTCTCTTTATTCTTTCCTTTTAGTTTTAATGCCATTTTCTTGCTATTATTTTGCTTATTAACATGTTACCCTGTTGAAAAACTCTAGCCTATATTTGTTCTAATTGCTTTAACAATGCTTTCAGTGTAATTGATTTTTTTAGCCCTGATTTCACTTTCCTGTTGTACCAGTTTATTTGATTGAGTTTTAAGGCCAGTTACAAGTTGTTTATTTTTTTTTCTTTTTAATTTGTGAAACTAAATTGCATGGCTGTGAAGTTAGCCAATGTGCAGACCATGACCTAATGACTGTGGCAAAGTGTGGACCCTAAGGCTGAACCAGTTGGAAACTACCTCTTTAGACAATATCTTGTCATCACCATGGAAGAAGGGATCAGTGAGAGAGAGAAAGGGAGATTGGGGAAAGTTTGTTAGTTAACGTCTAGGGGGTAGGTACAGTAAATGGTGCGGCAGAAACTTTGAGTGAAAACCTTGCACAGCAATAAAGTGATATACACATGAATAATGCAGAAGCATTTAGTTCAGTGCTTAGGCATTGGGGGAATCAGATGTCCCTGGTGCCCTGAAGGATTCCAGTCTACTGAGCCAGCGTCTCTGGTCTAGAATAGACCAACACAGACCCAAAGGAGAATCCCAGTGCTCAACACTGTCCCGCCAAGATACATACACAAAATAGACACACACATTCATCATGGCGTGAGCACACAAACATGCATTAGCGATTGTGTGTGCAAATATTCAGCCACCTTGTCTCACATAACGCCACACACACTCAGATATACAACCTCCATCATCACCACACACACTAACAGGCACACCCACACACTTAGTCTTCAGGGTCTATTGTGTGTTTTGTGTCAGTTAAGGAAAGCAGTCTTCATGAAATAACTAGAATAATTCATCAGGTTGTATGTCTGTACATCTGTGTGTCCCTAAGACAGCAACTGATTGTATCGCATGAAAAATGTTTTCCAGAGCTGACATCACATAGAGATGAAGGACTGTGTGTGTAGAAAGAAGCTCTGAATAATTGCAGAAACATCAGCCTAGTGTTGGCTTTACTTTTAGGTAATACCTGTGGGATTTGATTAAAAATAAATCTGGAGAGTAAGTGACTGAGGGACTGTGGAGGCGAGCAGGTAAAAGTTTGAGTGTTAATTTCACAGAACTGCTGAGAAGATCTCATTTTGTTGTCTCAGCTGCCCAAAGAATCAACTAATGACTAATTAATTACTACACATACCCAAATCAAATCATCCGCTTCTCCTTGCCATGCATATTCTCTTTGGCTGTCATTCAACTTCAATCCTAGTAAATCTAGAAAAAGCACATTCTTAGAACTAAAATGATGCCATCCTTTTTTCTTTTTTTTTTTTAAAGGAGCAACACACAACAAATCCCTTAGCATCTCTTCCTTCATTTATGTGGTAGCAAATATTGCATCCTTTTGCTTCTCAGTCAGCCTTTGGGCGTATGGCATTTATGCAGTGGTGGGTTTGTGTGCATGTGTGTTTAATGTGTTGACACCACCACTATTTACCAGCTTTGCCTTGACATTAAACCGTTTGATTTCCATTCAGCCAATGCAAATGAGGCCAGGAGAGCGTCTCCTCTGTAACATATGTGGCTCCTCATTTGCTGCCAGGGACAGTGAGCTGGGGACAGGGGCGGGGCAGCTCTTCACATTGGAATGGTAATTCACCAATCAGTGAGGTGACAAGCTCGGCAGAAGAAGGGAGAGCAGAACAGTGCTGACAGGGACATCAGTTTCACGAAACATTTCCTCCTCTGCACCTGAAAGCGCGGCATAATCACGCGCAAGGGCGATGCACCATGAAATGGAATGGGCGCCCAGATCCGGGGGAGCGGACACAGTGCCGTGTCCACAGAAATGAGGGTCATTCTTTACCCAGAGATGCCAGTGTCAGTAGAAAGGCCCTGCAGGTCCAGATCAGACAGTCACACATACAGTTTCATGATACCAGTCCGTCAAACTTTCATCTTGGACTTGAATGATGCAGAAACATGTAGTTTATAGTGTCAATTAATCAACATCTGCTAAAGAAGTGACACTTATGTCTGTATCAGTTTTCTCAATATGCTGAGAAATACAAGAGAAATACAAGATATTTTTGACAATGGGAGTGGTGTTAATTTCACCTGTATGTTCATTTAATCTGAGGACATCATAAATGGGAAGATTTGTTAGATTAAATGTCACACCATACCTGCCATTTTTGCAGAACCCCATGGAATCCCCACATCTCTATGAACAGCCTAGTATTTATGTTTTTGTGAGCATTAGCTTGTATTTGTAAAATCCCCCAAAGGTCATGCGTACTGTGAGACACATTTTAGCTTGCAGAGGAACAAATGTGTGCCAAGTGAGATAAGAAATGACTGCCGTTAATAGACTTTGCTCCCAGAGAAAGTTCAACCCAGACAAAAAAAAAGAAAGAAATAAAAAACATGATCTGAATCCTCAAACTAGTGCCTTTCTCTATCTACCAGATGTATCAATGTTCCTCCAAGCAATCAAGAAGTAATTCCCTTTATCGGCCGACATGAATATTAAAGTTTTGTGCTAGAGGGATTGAGGGTATAAACATTGCTGTCACCAGCACCTGTCGGGGACTGCGGTGGATAGTTGATGAGGCGGATGAGCAGCTCACAGTGCAATAGCATGGCTGTAAAGATACGAATGGTGACATCGGCCAGAGCTGAAGAGCAAGAATACTGATTAGTGGGAGCGATTAGCATCTTTGTCTTCAGGTCCTTGTCATCCAACACGTAAATTCAAACCAGTGTGACAGCAACAGACCATCACATTAACGTTGTTTACAGCCAATGCAAATGAAGAGTAAACAAACAAATATCTGAGTACAGAGGGAAAAGGGGAGGGTTCCCCAGACTGAGGACCTTTTACGCATATGCAAATGGTAGTTCTCATGACATGCATCTAGCAGGAAATTAAGACAGAGAGAGGCAGAATTACAGAGCAGTATGGAAATGTGCAGATGTGTGGATATGTTACGCTGCTTCATTATGACCGGAAAAATGGCCCATGTTAATATTCAAACATCTTGATAAACAAAAGACACAAATGAAGACGGTCCCTTGAGGGCCAGGACAGAACACTGATGATCTTAACACTCGCCAAACAACATCCAACTCCAAGACAAAATTTGTCCCCGGGCATTACACAATTACACCGTGCCTGCGCGCACACACACACACACACACACACACACACACACACACACACACACACACACACACACACACACACACTCTACACTGCATAAACAAAGAGTGGAACATGCTGGAACATTTAATGTGCATCTGGGGTCAAGTCTGGTAATGCACTTAGAAACAAGATGACTGGCGGTGGTCATGAAAGCTATCGACACCTGCAGATCATTTATCAAATTGGTCTGCAGTTGTCCGAGTTTTCAAAAGGTCTTGATTAATTCTGTCACAAATATTTCTCCAAATTTTGTCAAACATTAAAAATGAAGTCAGGTTTTTCTCCATAAGTTGATTTCCAGGACTGAAAATTCTGTCTCTAACAAATGAACAAAACAAGCAAATGCTAAGAACAGCTTTTTCTTTCTTTTTCTTTCAAGTTGGCATCATCTAGTTGCGTGCTCTCGACTTGTCATTGTCTGTGTTAACGGTGGCATTAGTGTCATCACTGCACCCACAGTTAATGGACGAGTGGAGAGAGAGACAGTGAGAGATGATCAAGCCAATTGTCCTTGTGGGGAGCACACTATACTGTTGACTTTGTCATGGTGCCATGTTGGATTGTGTCCACTCCATCATATCCATGCCCAGATGCTACAAGAGAGATAAGTGGATTGCACAGAACAGGCTTGTCAGGGATCCCATATATTCACCCTGAATCTGTGGATAGTAGAACACAAATAGGCTTTTAAAGTGAAGTGATTTAGATTGGGATTGGTTTTTTTTTAAAGTCTCTTTTATTATGGATTGTTTTACACTGACCTCAACTTGGCTCAGCCAGAAGGCATGTTTCTTGGAAATAAAGCAAAACTGCTGGCAATATCAAATGTTTTCAATGGCTTTTAGGGGCCAGAAAATGTAACATTAGCTACCTATTTGAATGCTGAGCTCACGAAAACTGTAGTAAATGGGAACTGGAATGATTTCTGAAGCATCATTAAGAAGACATGTCTAAAGCTGCCTTCCCTAGAAGTTGTACTTCACCTAATCAGAAACCAACACAATTTGATGGAGAACTGAAAATTACCATCAAGTTTTGCATATTGATTTTGGTGTGTCCTTGCTCTTATTATAATAATGATGCACTTGACTTTATAATGAGTGTTTTAAAAGGAAAGAAAATTGTTAATTGACACCTTTTTTTGATTGGATGGTCTAGTCGCTGTTTGCTGTGCTTTATCGGGGTTTATTACCAACTGATTATTTTGTGGAATGACTCCCTCACAATAATACCACTGATGCATTAAGTCAAGATAAAAGCAATCTAAATATGAACATGCATGATGGCTACGCTAACTGCACCCAACTAATGGTTTCATTATTTCATAATAAAGGGTTAATGTATATTCAAAATGCCTATTTACTCAAATTGTTCTTGCATATATATGCCTCTTAACAGAAGTGCTCTCACACTTCTTGTGAGCTTAAGGGTTTTATTTGCCCTATCAACATAGTTCAGATAAGGCAGTGTTTTCAAATACAGCTACACTGGTGTTAACAACCCGAGCTCACCATTCAGCAGAGGGTTAAAAAAGAGATTAGTCAGCTTCTCTTCTCCTGCCCCTAAGCACACAATCACACACTCACACACCCTCCTCTACACCGCATGACCCTGTATATTTTTGAATCTCAGCCAGCTCTCTTCTTTGAGAGTCCAAATCCTGGTGGCTGCCAGTCAACTTCAAAGCAGTTGGGCTGTGGCTGTCTTTCTTAACCTCCAAATCTGGCTGGTCTTGTTACAGCTGCGCTGTGGGGACAGAGTGGGCAGTGTTTGCTTTTGTATGTATGTGTGTCTGCGTGTGTGCCTTAGTGGACAGAGTGGGCAGTGTGCTGGGTCTGCTTATTAACCCCTGGGCCAGGGCCGTTCTCCTCAAGCAGACAGATCGGCTTTCGCCAGTCCCGGCCCCTGTAACAGGAGCCCGCTCCAACAAGCCACTTCAAAGAGACAGGGCCAGCAGGAATGTCAGGTTCAGAACCAGGGGGAACGAGAGAAAAAGAGCAAGAGAAAGAGGGTGAAGCAGAGGGAGGAAGAGGCTTGTGTGTGTGTGTGTGTGTGTGTGTGTGTGTGTGTGTGTGTGTGTGTGTGTGTGTGTGTGAGTCTGTGTGTTGCTAAGTTTGAATATGGGGGAGGAGGGGGCCTTTCTCACTTTCTGGTCAGCAGCAGGACTTTGACTCTATCTGGACCTCACTTGCTCAAGTGCTTCCTTTTTTCATATGCAGCGGAGTGAAGTTGTTTCAATTTAATTTGGCTGAAGCGAAAGGCCTTTGGGATTGTTTGGCCTGTGTCAGGATGAGCCGAGCCTCTTTAGAGATGGGCAGCACGTGTGAGGAGCCTTTTTTTCCTCTGCTGCTGCAAGGCGATGCCTCAACCGCTCACTGACCTGAGCCAAAGAAAATCTATCACAGTAAACACATATTTTGGTAAGATTTTCCAAAAATCAAATTACACTGAAGCCCTGAAAAAATGTGTAATTTTAAAGCAGGCAATGAATTTGTTTCATTATACCACGACAGCATGGGAAATGGATGGTTTACATCAAAGTGATACAAGAAGAAACGAGGAGATAATGATGAAATCTCACTGACACTACTGACTACTACTGACTACACTACTGATACAAAAAAACTTTGATGACTCTTGTCTCCAAATATGCTAGGTGTAGTGTTACTAGTGTTCAATATGTGTGTGCATCTGTGTAGGTGCATGTGTATGCTTACGCTATGTGTACTGTAAGTATATGCTAGTAGTTATAGGTGCACTGTTGCGTGTTGAAGCTGGTGTCCATATATTTTTAAAATTATTGAATCATTTTCACCGATTAGCGGCAGGTACCTGGTTTTAATGTTGTTGCTAATGTGTGGATGAGGTATGTCTACACTTTATCTGTGCAGTTGAGTAAAAATACAAACTGTTCTATTCATAAGAAGCATGATATAACAAAATACCATGTTGCCTTCTTATTCTACTACAAGCACAAAAACCTAAGAAACTAGAGTGTTGAGTGTAGAATGAGAATGTAACCATAACTCAGTGAACAAAACTGCACACATCCTGACAGGATAAAACATATCCAACACACTTTAAAGATGAGCTACAAGTCCTTCCTTTAAGTTTTATATGTGCATGAATGGGAGTTCTAAGTGTGTGCACATGTGATGGCGATTCATTTTGCATTGGGATAATCCACACAAATGTGTTGTCATGAGATTCATTGGAGGCACACAGAAGAATCCCCTGTGGCGGTTAAGTTTGCTGTGGCAGAGGAGCCGGGTGAGCCGCTACGTCGATCACCCAACGCCATGCTGCCTTTTGTGGCTTGGAGACAATGGGCCGCTGCTGGGGAGAGAGACAGGCAACCTGAACCTGACACAGGAAGCTCTTTAAGCTACACAAAACAAACTGCTGAGCTCTGGCATTTCCCCCTCCTGAAAGACTATCTCCACCTTCATTAAAGGTGAACTCAATCGTCTAATCTCCTCCAAAGTCACTGAACAACCACCGCTGTCATCTCCCTTCCCCTCCTCCTTTTCTCCTTCCTCCCTGGTTCTCATCGTCCCTCTATTCTCACTTGCCTCGTGAGGTGGAGGCCATCAATGAAATGCCATCAGATCTCTGGGGGGTTAGAGGTCAGAGGACAAAAATGTTCCATTGAGTGTGCTCTGTGGCATTCTGAAAGAATAGGGTGTGTTTTGTTTCGCTCTGACCGATGGAAGGTTGTTCACAGGAAGTGTTAGCCAACATGCTTGTGCTCAAGCAAATGACTCTGTTTAAGGTCCATCCATATTCCTCAACAGACGTGGTTGAAGGCCCTTTAATATTTGTTTCTTTGTGTGGCTTATATAGATTTCATGCATGTATATTGTTTAACCTTGCAGGGGATTGGCATGCCACTCAACGTTTGTGAAACAACAATTGTAGAATGTGTATTTTCATGTTTGAAATCCTCAGCAGGTAATCAATACCATGCCAAGAAGAGAGCGGTAAATAGCATGTCTTGTGATGTGAATTGAAAAACAACTCAACAGACAAACAGCAAACAAACAGAAAGCAATCCAACCATCACCACTGAGAATATAATGAAAACCCTGAGAATGGACATGCACATTTGCACATACAAACACATTACATTCTGCGCTACCACAATACATATCATTTTGATGTCATCCACATTTGGCTAAGGCCATTTGCACCTCACGTGTAATATGCTGCCAGCTATACAAATAGCGCTGTTTGGAATTCAATTATCTGTTGCCTCTTTAGATTTTTTTCAGGCACTTTGAAAAGGCCTCTCTCTTCTCTCAACCCGCACCGTCATTGAGCAAAGATGGAAAAATGGTATTCACCCCTTCTATTATTACATTAAAATCTGCCCGGCCGCTGTGCATACCGGCTCATTACCTTGGTGAAAAAGCCACCTTAACCTCCATTACAAGCTGGCCCTGTAATTAATGACTTTTTAAGCTATTGAACCAAAAGCAATTAGGTTATAAAGGAGGGCTTGTTCAGTAACATGAATACTTTTCCTTTATTAGTTGCATCCTTGAAGAAGAGATGCTAACCAAATGTGACTGGAATTAAGATGCTAATGTTTCCAGTTATTTGAACTTGTCAATCAAGCTTTTCTCATTGTTGTGGGGGATACACAAAAACAAATCTAGAGTTCACTGGTATTTGAAGGTTGAAGCATTCCTGTACAGTTGAGGTGCTGTTGTGATTTTGTGTGGGTGTGTGTTTACATGTGTATATGTGCTTAAGGGTGTGTATGTGTATGCCTGTTGTGTGCTTGCCCATGCACGTTGAGCGGAAGAGAGCAAACCAGATACAGCTTATTCCATCAGCGCAGTATGAGGAGCGCAGATAAGACTTCATACAACACATTTGCTCTGTATTTGTTTTAGACTTTATCGCGTTTTCCAGTGGAGGTAGACACAGTCGAGACATGTGGTCTACATTCTAATGCCTGGAAGGGTCAGCTCAGCGGTCAACCAGCACATTACTCTATGTCCACACAGGACAGGTTAGAACGCAGAAGACTAATGCTGCAGCTCATCCAAAAGGTCAACCGTGGATATTAATGTGTAACTTTAACTGAACCTGCATGAGGAACAGCAAGCCTCCTTTCTCATGAACAGGAGGAAACAGTGCACTGCAGAAAGGGATAATATGCCTGCAGGATGCAATGCAAAGTTTATATGGGTCATTTCGTGCTAACCCTGACTTTTCTGAAAGTAAATGAAAGCAAAATAACTCATTGAGGTTTTTGTTGTAGTTTTGCTCCAGACAGTAATCAAAGTCCTGAGTATAATTAGTCAGGCTTTTGGAAAACGTCTTTTCTTTAGATTGATCCAGCCAAATGTTTCACTGCTCCTCATTATTCACCAACATGCAGCCTAGAGACGATGGCCTGACAGTAAATCTTGCAATGGGCTAAAGTTCCATACATTGATTTTAACCTGTTGTTTCCATTCGAAAAAAAATGTCAAGAATATAAGTGGTATAACTACAACAAGAGACAAATAAATCAGCATTAGGAGAATGTGTCATGGCATACAACTTTATGAAAAATCAAACTTGATGTGACAATTCTAGGCTGAAATTTTATATTTCTTTATAACTAAAATGATAATAAATTGTAATGATAACAAAGATGATGATCCTTACAGTAATGTAACAGCTTTTCCACTTGGCCAAACAAATCAGGTGATACAGCTCACTCAGAGTAGACCTTAGACATTCATTCTCTCAAGTAGGTAATTTATTCAACCATGACTGCATCAACGATGAAATCTTACTGAATTTGGAGGTTGTTTGTATGAAAGTGTGCTTGTGTGTGTGTGCAAGAGATAGAGGGAGAGAATGAGAAGGAGTGTGTATCTGTGTGTGCACCCTGCTACGGCACACTTCAGCCCCTAATCACCCTCACCAAATTCAACGTACAGCAGCGGGAAAGCGATTGATCAGCATGGTCATTAAAGGATACTTCAGCAGCCGTTTGGCCCTGCTTTTTTGATGTTCCCAAACATGGTGCTCATACATCATTATTCATTATACCAGAGTAAAATGTTTTTGTGAGGATTTATTTTCTATCGACCATATTGATTAGTATGATCACAGCAAATAAAGCTGATGACGGCACATTAAAGTATTTTTTGTTGACTTGCGCTGATGTGAAAATACCAAATCCTCTGAATTAGCAGCATGAATGACAACCATTCGCCTTTAAAATTGACATCCTCCCAACAGCCCAGTGCTTAAAATGCATTGCATGACCCTTACGAAGCTCATTTCTTTTTCGCAGCAAATTTGTTTTAGAATTCATTATTTGCCATGAAATGTGAAAAGTCTTCTTCATTAGATAGTGTGAAATCCCTCCCTGTCTGCCTCTGCCTCTCTGAAGTCCAGCTAACCATGTTAATCCCACAGCTGCGAACTCTGTGGCATCTCCCCCAATAGACTCGCAGGCCTGCTGTCTAAATAATTGCCTCATTAGTGTGTGGTGCATAGGTATGGCATGAATGCAAACTTTAGACAAGTGTGTATGCAAATCGAATTGCTTGTCCGACACTCTTTATTCATGTGATCAAAAATCAGCGGAATTTTACCGAGGACCTCAGCCCTGAAATGGAAATTTAGGGGTAACTAATGCATTTTCAACGAGGTGAACACTGTGCTGGTTGTTGCTCAGACCAGTTGATGTGCAAATAGTTGACAGCTTTCAACTTTGGTCTCATTACAATTAAAAAAATTTTTTTTTTTTGAAATTATTGAAAAAATTGAAAAAAAAAAGCCATTTTGGTAAACTGGCCTTCAAAGAACTAGAAAATATGTTAGTACCAAACTGGCTTTGGGTTTTCCTGTTTGGGAGGAAATTTGGCAGAATTATTCAACACCAGATAAATGGTATCAATTTTAACAGGCTACATTATTGCAGCTAGTCATTCAAGACAGTGACTACAACTCTTTATGATGCCACATCGTTTAATTTACATGCAATCAAATTGGTTTGATAGATGCAACTGATTGATTTGACACATTTTATATGCATCTGTAATTACTAGAATCTGCAATCTGAGCCCATTTATGAAATCCTGTAAAATTTTTCTTCAGTTATGGAACCAATATTTCTCTTTTTTTAAAGGCAGAATTTAAACAGGAATCATAATTTAATCTTGCACAAGACATAACGCATTGGAGTAACATGATTTGGAGGGCTGACATAGCTCTGTTATATTATATTCATGAATTTCATAACATGTTACTGAACTTGTAAACTTAAAGAAAATATTCATCTCAGCAGGTCATTTATGAATCTGAATGATTAAACAGCTGAATTGCTATTGCACTGTATTATGGCTCTACAGATTGGGAGGATTGTGTAGAGGTATGGGGAAAGATCAGAATCGCCAAAACAAGACACTCCCGCAACAGCCAGAGCCATTTAACCAGACAGCTTCAACAGCCTCTTGAATAGGTGCTTAAAGTAGCTTCATTTTTCTCTCTGTGATGATGCACCACTGTTGCACCTATGGCCTCAGACCTATGGCCCAGATTGCATCACTGCCTTGGCAGACTGCTGCCTGCATTCTGTGTCTGACACAGGCTCGTGAGGTTGCCTTGAAATGGCACAGACCTGATGGACGAGAGGACTTCTCCATGTACTGTCAAAATAGGAAGACGGAGTGCTCGAGGCCAGGTGCTCGACAAAAACAACTCACACTCTGGGTTGGTGTAATTAATCTATTTTTACCATTATGCTAACAAAAACAGCATCTGTTTATTCTAAATCGTGTTTATTAATGACAGCCAAGGGAAGCAGAAGCACTGTGATGTGTCTCAAATGTCAGGACAGGCTATAACATTAGTTGCTTCACTACCGTTCATCAACTTCAACATCAAGGGTATTGGTCTGCCTCTGTCCTCTTACTTACGTTGTTAGTATTCATACTGTCTTCTTTAGCCAGGTACAAGAGAGCATATTAAGCAGTTCAAAATAGTCATTATGCAGATTTAGCGTGAACTGGGAGAAGCCTCACGCAACCTTGAAATTTGACAAAGCACATACACATGCATACACCATTGTAGTCTCATATACAAAGTTTGTTTCTGTACTACTAATTGATCTTGCCAAATATGTTTTGGAGGAAACGTCAAGCTGCACTAATCAATATTTTTATGTTAACAATGGCTCTGCTTTTTTAAGAAACCAAACAGCAGACAAAGTTGAAGACTAGTTGGTAAATATAGCAGAGCATTTAGCAGCTAAAGAGTCAGGTATTTCCCTCAGGAGTTGCTGAAGAGAACAAGTAAGAGGAGAGTGAACATTGGACTTACAATTGTCCAGTGGCCACAGCTAAATTCTAAAGAATGAACGAATGCTAAGGTTGCTTCATGACAGCTGGGCATGTAAATAGGCAACAGTTTGCTAACATGTTCACAATATAGACCTTATGAGGCATATGGTGGTTCAAAGACATTTTTTTCTCATCTAAAAGTAACACAGTTTATGTGTCCTGTGTCATGCTTCAAGTCAGCAATTACTTTTTCAGGATTTAACTATGAACACATGATCATTCCCTTACCCCTATGAATTGCTGTGAGTTGCCTGAACACAACATTAACAGAATTTTAATTATTTTTTTAATCATGCTTAATTTCCAAGAGTCGATATCGTAGGGAAGATTGCAGATTAGTTGTTCGGTATATGAACATAATATTTAGGAAACAGGTTTGGCATACATACATTTATGTACACATGGGGGTAGAAATGCACACACTGCAAGCCTCAGACACCAAGCAACAGTCTGCTACTTTCGTTATTAAGAAAGAAATAATTCTTCTATAAAGGTAAAGTTGTCCTGAGACAAAAGGCTTGGCAACTTCCTCCTCACTCTTGACTTAACTGCAGGCCCCTGCACATTGTAATCACATTAAGCTGTGTTTGATGTATTATGTCAAGTTTAGTGGCGACCTCCCAGGAGGGGGTTCACTGGAGAAATTTAACATAGCTGTAGTCCATATGTAATTAAAAGGTATGTTATCTCTGGCCAGAATGTTATGGCTAAGCATTGGCTTAGGTCCAGCTAACGTTGATATAATCCCACCCAGCTCTGTTTCTCTGTGGATGGGGTCACTGGGTCACTAACTGCCTCCTTGTGTGCTATTCAGCTGCAGTGAGACAAGGGAAGCCTCTTCAGAGAGTTTGAGTCACAGGGTCCAGCTGAATACCTCCCAGCCTGGTTTTTATATTAAAGTATAGCAGGGAATCTATCACCTCTCCATATTTGTGCTTCTCAGACTACAGAGTGTGAAGAACAAAAATTTAAGGGGAAACCAAAATCTTCCCGCTCTGCTAATACACAGATTTGCTCAAAGAAAAATACAGATCAGATATTGTAAATTGCTTTACTTGAATCATGCCGTATGTTTGTGCTTTAAGGAGTCATTCTAATCAGTTCCAGAGGATTAACCAAATAGGACTATTTCACTAAATGCTGCTTAGAATACATGATAAATTATTTAATTTTACTACACTGCGGTGTTGAAATATGATGGTTTTATCAGGTAGTGATCGATCTCAGACTCATTAGGGATGGAGTAAGGTTCTACACAACTCAGAGGAAGTTCACGGTCTGATCAGCCAAGGTTTAGCCTGTGAAGCTATAGGAAAGCTCTGAGACTCTGATTTGTTTCAGCTCACCTTCAAAGCAGCTAATCAGCCTTTAAAACAGCTGTTCAAGCAGTAGAAAAACATCCTAAGGTACTGGGTAGGCCTGAAATTCCTTTGTACAATCTCCCACTGCATACCAAGTACTGTATGTTCAACAAATATGCACAGAGACAAGGCACAGAAACATTTCTAACAACACGTCCCAGCCAGTAACCCTTTATTTTGATACACATCAGTTCCAAGATTGTATATGACCTAAATATGACCTAAATATGTATAGGATTGGTCGATTAAGCAGGACTGTAGCTCAGTAAGCCGTCCACTGTAAACAGCCATTGAATCTCCAGCAGCCATCGCTAAACTATGAAGCAGTGACTCTTTTTTCATTTTGTCTGATGGCTTGGAGACCTTAATGTGTATGCAGTGGGTGGTAGATGCCCGACATGTCTCTGAGTTTGGAGAAAGAGAATGAGGAGAGCAGTTTGAGGCCCGACTGCCAACCACAAGCTTGGCTATGGCTCTCCGGTTGTGAGAGCGTGGAAGAGGTCTTGTTCTGGCCGAAAAGGTCAGGAAATAAAAACAACTCTTGCAACAAGGAAACAAGCAGGGGTTTTGGAAAGAACAAATCTTGCATCTGTAATGAAATCCCATCAGGCATTGTATGTCAGTATTATGCACATATATTTGTACTTTTTAAAGAAAAGAGAACGTTTTCATAAGGCATACTTTTTCTAATTTAAATCCCCTTTGAAGAGGGCTTACAGTGCTTATTGTCTTCAAAATCTTCAGCTGTAAATGATATCCGCTCTCATAGTTCTGCATGGAGAGCAGATGCTGTAATTGCGTAGAGACTAGATATCTTGCACAGTCAAATGAGCTGAAGATGACCGAGCAGTGAACTGCAGGAGGTTTAATTCCCTGTGTTTACATCATTGGCAGAGCCTTTGCTTTGTTTGATTCACTATGCTAATATAGACTCCACTCAGATCACACACTGAGCACTGACACGCTGCACACAAACTGATGAACAATATCTGCGTCTCCCAATAAACTTGCTCTAGTTGTCAAAATGAAAAGAAGAGTGAGATTGGATTATGAGTGTGCATGTGTATGTGTGTAACATTAGGTACTGTAAGAAGGCTCTTGGCAATGCTATCAGTGGCAGCTTTTGGGATTTTATATGTATACTATATCATTTTCAAGAATCAATTTTTCAGTTGACATTCCCCTGCACAAATGTTATTCCACTGAAGTCATAAAAATATGAGAAAAATGACTAGAGCTTAAAAGACTCTGGCAGTATGATTAGTTTGTTTTACCTATTCCATCTCTTAAATGTTAGCTGTGAAACTTTTTACATGTGTGTCACATTTTTGGAAAAAGAGACGTCATATTCCACAAAATTAATTATCACTGTAAATGAGTAGAATTACAGCATCTTGTCAGGACACATGAATACAGCATTACCAAGGCAGACAACACATGAGGCAAGATAAATATTCTTTTAAAAGGAAGGGACAGAGGAGAGCTACAAAACTTCCAGTCATGCTGAAATTGCCCTTTAAGAGGCTCATGCAAAAGTAAGAAATGTGAGTGATTCTCCAATCACTTTTCATTTCAGATCAGTGAGTTGTTTGAGCAAATTTGCATCTGTATTGACAAGTTTAATTCAATAGACTTGATGTACGTATAAGCATTAAAACCTAACCGAAATAATATCAACAAATTCCCTGTGCATCTGACTCGCTTCCTCAGATCTGGTGTTTATGCTTTGCTTTTAGTCCTGCTATCTGATCTGAGCGCTACAGCAAGCCCGTACATCCTCTGATTCGTGTTGGTTGCAGATGGAACCATTTTGCTGTACATGTTAGTTGACCTTTTATCCATAATTAACAGAACAGTTCTCTCTGCAGACAAATTTACCAGAACGTATAATGAAGTGATCAGTATCACTGAGGCGATTTTGGACAAATCTCAAGGTTTTCTGCTCATGGATCTATTGGTTTCCATATGCCTCCCTCCTGGGATCCAGCAAAAGTTCGTCCTGTTGTTACTGGCAAGATTACTCGGAATTGAATATGAAGCACAGCAGGAAAATAGATATCTTTTATTGGTTTTATCCATGCACAACTTCCAGATAAAGTCTTCTAAATCTTTTAGACCATGTCTAGGCCCAGATGTTACAGATGAAAAATGCATGCTACAGCTAATTTGGCAAAAGAGTAAATGTACACAGTTACTTGGAAAATTGTATATGAAAATATTTAAGGTGAATCTGTAAACTGTGCACAGGTAGAATAAGAAAACCCACAGCGGTACAAGATTCCGATACTGTACAGCAGTGTTGGTGCCAAAACATATCTGGTGCGTGGGCCTCAGGTTTCCGCAGGGGGGCACAAATGAAACAACTGCATGAGCAGGAAGCCTGTAGATGGGCTTACCACCTGTCAAAGAAGGAGGACTTATCAGACCACAAGGCCACTGAGAGCAAACCAGATCTAATATAACTGAATGCAACATACCACAAGGTCTTCTGTATTTATCCGTCCTCCCGGTAAGTTTCCACGAATGCACTGTCAGATGGAATGACCATTTAGCGCTGATCTTTCATTTAGTCAGTTCTTGGTTTTTGGGTCTCTCTCACACCCAGACATGTGTGATGATATAATTCTAGGCTTCAATCCTGAAATAAAAGCACATAATCTCCATCCGTATAGAAATTCACGTGGTGAGTACCTAAGTCCGTGCAGTTAGTTATGTGTAACGTTAATTCTACTGAAAGGTAAAACTTTTCCCGTCCCTGTGCTGATCTGATAAAATTACATTTTAAAGAACACTCTAGGTACAGAGGTGTAAAAAGAAAAGTGTGCACAATGTGTAAACATCACATTGCTTAAGTGTGGACAGTAGGGGGCTCACACTACTGTACTACTGTTCTTCCACTCCACATGCTTTTGTCCCTTGCTATATGTTTTACACATGCTTTTTGCACCACTGTGCTGAAGGGTGGCCAATGATGAACTTTCATCCTGCATATTCGAGATAAAGAGTGTGTTTGAATCACTTTTCCCCATACAATTCCTTTCCTTTCCTCAAAGGACCTTAAAGACTATAACACTAAATCATTAAGTACAGCCTACATAACAAGTAAATTAATATAGGGTAATAATTGTCATGGCTTTTTAAAGGGCAGAAAATAAAAGATGGATCAACATCTGAGGAGAGCAGCGGGACTGGATATCTTTCTTATGCAGAATGACTTAAATGTGGTGGCAGATGAGGTCATACGCTAACTGCCAGTAATGTTCCCCCATGGTGCCTTTGTTCAGTGACCCTCCACTCAAGTTTTAAGCGCACTTCCTTTCAGAGTGTTAAGATTGTGAGATGGGACATTTCGACATTTCTTAAAATTCTAATGGGTTCGTCGCTAGGGGGAAAGAGGGTGAAACTTAATTGGAATAGACTTTTCCACCTCTAAATTTTAATGAACTGCTGGGCTGAATGTCTCTTATTAGGTGAAATTGTCCATTAGCATTTTAAATGACCAGCTATCTTCATTATAATCAGAGTAAGATGCATTTCTGTGCTGTGGATCTATTGATTGCTTGGCAATGTCAAAGTCTGCATGAAGACGTACAGGCAGACTGTGTGTGACAGGCTTCGGCCGAAGCCGAAAGAGGATCAGTACAGCAGTTGGAGCAACCAGGCTGAGGGAAAAGGAATAATCCGTTTTGCACACATTCAAATAATTACAGTAATATGAAGATAATTACAGTGGAGGCAATACAGCTTTATCATGAGACAAACATGTCCTATACAGTAATTCAATTTATGCTTCCTGTGAAAATAATCACTCATTCCTATTACACAGAGTGGATATGACACAGTAGTAATTGTGCTTTGTTCTTCTGTATAAGATGCATGGATTTTAAATCTGTGCTCTCCATATTTTACTATATGAAACCAATACTATGTGTTTGAGGGTTCAGCAGAAATTACTTTTATGCATATTAATTACCATTTTAACAGTCTGGAGTGCTATTATTAAGCATTTTCACATAAACGAGGCCGTGATCAGAGTGGAACACATGCATCAAAAGCTTTTTACTAATTACTTTGAATTTATTATGATGTATTGCAGTCTCTGCATCAAACTATACATTTAAGCGCAGTTAATATTTGACAAGGGGCCTTTTTAATTGCTTGCCTTTGAAAGGGAAGAAAAACGTTTAAAATTCAGCAGCGCGTAGACATCTGCTGTTTGATTTCTGTTGCCACTCTGTAATAACTATAATGAAAAAAAGTGCTACTTATTTCAGTCAGCTTTCAAAGCACTAATGACAAGAGAATGATTATAATGTTATTGAATAAATATTAAATACTAATTTCATGAAAGCCTGTGTTTAATAACCACTGATGATTTCTTTTTAGGTAGTTTTCGTTTTTCCACTTCTCAAATTTACGCCAAGTTTCTCTGATGGCTCTGACAGTTTTTCAGTTTTTGACTCAAAGCACCCTGAGCAAATATTTGAAAGTCTTTTCAGACTAAAGCAAACTTGAGACCAAAGTTGGCAAACATTTGCGGTGTATATCACACAGCCCTCATATACAGCCACAGTCACATTTGCCCCTAAGTCATTATCAACCTCGGAGCCCAAAGTATGATTACAATAATCTCATTTTAATTTGAGTTATACTGCAAAAGGTGGTGGTGGAAGGTGGGGGGGTTGGGTGGGGGGGGGGCTGAATAATTAGATTGTCCCAGTTTGAGTGGGGAGCGTTGGCCAGTGTTTGAGAATACTTCCAGATGGTGTTGAGCCGGCAGACTGGCACTGAGGAAAAGCTGGGGACCTCCTCCCTCAGACAGCATGCCATGCCCTCTGCTCGCTCTTCTTCTTCTTTCTGCCATATTTTCCAATCTCACTATCCCTGCCCCTCGCTGCCCTCCTGATTTCCTTCTCCTCTCCCGCACTCCCCGTCTCATTTTTCGCCTCTCACTCCACTCTTCCCTCCTTTCTCAGCCCTTACCCCTCCCTCCTGTCTCTCCCTACCTCCCCACATCTTTTTGCTTATCCAAAAAGGTCTTGCAGTATGTTGCCCCACTATAAGGCCAGAGCCAAAGCAGCACTGCCCCCTCCTTTCCCCCCAGCCTACTCACTCTCCTACGGGGGGCGACAGAGCCCTGCCCTCCGATTACTCTGGGGGCGCGGGGTTAGAATAGAGCCCTGAGGGCCGGCAGCTGTCAATTAGTGATAACTGCCGAGAAAGAGACACACACACGCGTGCACACACACACACACTCCACCCTCCCTTGCTCCTTCGTTAATCAGGGGGGCCATCACCTAGCAACGGTCCTGAGGAAGTCCTCAATGGGGATGCCTGGTGAGAGGCACACACAGAAATGACTATGAGGTGGAGAGAGGGATAGAGATAGCAGGAGGAGGGAGAGAGAATGATGAGAGATAGAGGGGGGTAGATGGAAAGAGGATAATGAAACCTCTCCAGAGGACATTCTAATGTGAGACAGCCATTGTCCACGTGAAGATCCGATGTCATTTATAGACTGTCCTACAAATCCACAAGTGTTTGTGTAACGTCTTTTGCTGAAGATAAAAGTTATTGTTTTAATAAATTTGAATGTTCTTTCCCCTGTTAATACCACACATGATGAGGAGTAGTAATACGCACGAAAACTGAATGTGCCTTAATCAGGGAGGACTTTTGAAGGATGTGCACACAAAAACAGTTTCACCGTAAGAAAGTGACGGCCTGCTCCTTAATACATTCACTTCATCAGCCAACCTCATTGCCTTGTTCCTCCAGGCGAGTTCACTTCTCTTGCAAACACATTAATATGAGGTGAATATGACTGCTGCATGCCAGAGCCCCCCCCCCCCCCCCAAAACCATACCACCATCACCTCCGTCTGACAGAGTGGCAGCACATAGAGCCATGAACAGGTGATAAATCCTTGTCAGGTTTTATTAAAACCCAGCCAGGCCAAACAGAACACCTCATATTCAGCTGTAATACCCAAGGAGACACTGAATGAGAGAGAGGGAGAGCCTCCCTGTTTGGTATGCTCTCCAGCAGTGAACTACTGTCTCTTCTCTGATGTCATTAAAGTGGAGGTGGAGGAGGAATAAATGCTCCAAGAACACACACGAACTCCCAGCCACCCACACACACCCACAGGCAAGCAGACACACGCACACACGCCTCTGCCCCCTGCTGGTCTGCCAGACCAGGGGGCAGGTTGTCATTACTTTCTCCTAAATCCCCACTGGCAGAAATGCTAGAGAAATGAATTGAAAGCTTTTGTCACTGCAAAGAAAAGGCAAGGTGAACCTTTAAGTCTCAATTAAAAACGAAAGTCCTCCTTTAAAAGTGAAGATAAGCTTGTACCTTTTCTGTAAGACTGACCAAAGTGTATGCATAAAGATTCTCTGAAAAACCTATTTCCTATGAAAAGTGGAAAGTTACAAAGATAATCCTCATATACAGGTTCGCACATATGGATACACTCCCTCTCTGTTTTACACTCACAAAACAAACCATAAATATTAACACCTCTTGAGGCCAATTTATGTGTTTCTTTAAATATTCTGTTTTCTCCCCTCCTCCCTGAGAGGTGTTTTCACAGTTGACCTCTCAGCAGGTCAACCTGCTGACTGGACAACAATAGAAATCATCACTTTGCTCATTATTTATTTACCTGGCAGAGGAGCACTTTTGAGACAATTAATCAAGTCAGTGAAAGATTTATAAGCAGCTTGACCGGAGCGCTCAGACAGTAAATGGGGCAGGTTGTCAAATACGGGGAGTGATCTGCGCAAACCAATTACTCTGTCATGTCATGACGACCCAAATAACCTAAGCCAGGGTTGTTGAAAAATATGAAGCTGAAAGTATGCCTGTGATGCCTGCAGTGTTAGTTCAGTGTTTGAGCAAGAGTCTGGACACTGAAAAAAAACAACCCACCAACTTGAGGAATGCTTTTCCTCGCTGTGCACTTGCGCAAAAAAACACACATATTCTTGTATGTACGGCCTCATAGATTCCAATGCATAAAATCTCACACTCACATATGGAATATTGACCAATACCTTAACAGTGCTGACAGTACATGTGGCTTCACAACTGAGTGCACAGACCATATCTAAAAGCTTGTGTCATCTCAGCACATTTAAGCAGGAGTGTCTGAAAGGAGATAGCCACGCTCCCTTCCTCCCTCCCTCTTTTTTTGCCTCAGTCCCTCTTTCTCTCTCCTTCTCCCTCCTCTGTCTTTGTCCTTGATGACCAGGCTGTTGGGTGGCCTGTCTGACCACGCTGACCCTTGCGCTTGGGCTGGCGTAAATTTGCTAATGGTTAGCGTCTTGCTCCTCCCGTGACAGGCCTTTCTGCACTCAGCTGATGTGAGCTGGTGATCCTGCAGAGGTAGAGTGTGCTGAGGTGAGCAAGGGTATGTGTGTGTGTCTGGAGAGGGGGAATATTTGGAATACTTGGGAATATCTCTGTACCTCTTGAAGTGCTGCCTGAAGAAGAGTAGGCACAAGAGTAGAAATGCAGGTTCATCAGCAGTGCAGCACACATTTGCAGATGCTGTTGTGGGCCACTGACACACATATCAGTCTCTGCACTAAGCTACATTCCACTTTGTGTGTTTGTGAGTAGTAACACTCTATAACAATAACCATTTTTTGCCAGCAAGGTTAGAGAGCAAAGGCTGGCTACTTGCCAGATTGCTGAGGGACAAACCTCAGTTTGATCAAATCAGCAGCTTTTTGTTTGTTTTTCTCTCAAAAAAATGTCCAGTGAATAACCTTACAAATAGTCACGTTCAACTGACTGGAACCAAAAAGTTCATTGGGCTTTGATTTCTGTTTACGGCATCATATAATACGTGTTCAATTCATTATGACCTTTCCTTTAGAAACTGCAAGATCTTGCACAATCTTCAACTTAACTCAGCAACATTGTGGCCATGCCTGAGCTATAAAGCCCTGTTTAGCTTGAGAAAGACAATGCAGTGCAGGACTTATAACTCTACTTTTACCTACTATATGATAAACCAAAATAGGAAAAAAAAGGATATCTTGAGGAACTGGAGTGCTTATGGCAGAGACATCAGCATCCTGTTAGTAAGCATATGGTTAGTAGCATAACCTAGTATAACCTAGCATCATAGCAACTGTAGATTCTGGGATAGCCTTCTTCTAGACTTTTGCTTGGTGAAGAATTTATTCTATGTTTTGGCATTGAAAATTTCATATAGTGCACATAGTCAACGGCAAAGTGAGCTGAAAAGTTTGAAAACCATTTATGTTGTCCATACAACTTCCAAAGGAAAAAAAAAAACTCAAAAAATGTTTGGCTACGTGCAGTTCTCAAATAATTACCATTTTATCTTGTGCTCCCATGGTAAACACATGTAAATCCAAGGCTATAAAGAGATTGTTACTCTGTCCTATTATTGTTAAACCATAGCCCTCACAGCTGGAAGGTCTTAGGAAATCTTGGCATAGATAAGTTGGATGGTGTTCACTTTCAGTTGTGAAAACTGTTTGCTTTCCACCTAAAAATAACAGAGAGAAAGAGAGAAAAGGACAGGAATTGATTCTCTGTTCCTCGCTGTAATTCAGTCATCCGTTTACTGTAAATATACAGCTGGAAAAAGGCAAAGCGCTGGGCAAACGATGATGTTTGGACTGCCAAATTAAAAAGAAATCTTACAGCATGGTTCCTATGACACACAAGAGAGTATATCCTCTGCATGGTTCCTCTCTCAGTCTTTTCTTATACCTCACCCGCCCTTTATAAACACTGCAATCAGCGCATCTCTCATTCTTGCCATGTCTAACCCCACAAACCAAAAACAGATCACGTAAAACTATGTTTTACAGTCAGGGCTTCAAGGAAAGAAGTATAGGGAGCATGCTGTGTTTTTTTACGACAGTAGACAGAGAAAGTGAGCTGCGGGGACAGAGGGGAGAAAGAACTATCAGAGACCCCGGGATGGGTCAGGGTTGAAGTGCAACATGCTAACAGCGGCTGCCTGTAAACAGAGGCACACCTGCCAGTCGGCAAGTGTCTGCCTGCTGAGGAGAGGTTAGCACTGTGGCGTCTCCCAGCCCTGTTTATGCAGTAACCAAACAGAAAGAGAGGAACCGAAGAGTGTCTTCAAAGACAACCTGACTCTCTGTAATCACTCCTGTTTGGGCTTTGATCTCAGGGAAGGGAGGGAGAAAATAATTACATGTTTCTGGGTGCCCTTTTACAATGAATGAAAGACGATGTTAGATTGGAATCGTATGGTAATGGGTGGTTGTCTGTGCGAATGTGATGGGGAGGTGTTGAATGCTACTTGGGGGAAATAAGACAAGACCCGCGGAGACATTTTCTTCTGGCAACCTGCCTCATTCCGCCTCCACAGAACACAGAGGAGGGGTCAGAAAACAACATGGGGGCTGACATTATCTAGCCCCCGATACACTTTGTGAGAGGGGCGGACTGACTGACTGACCACTCTGCATTTCAAAGTGCCATCACTTATTTGTGCCACGGTCCGCTTGGAAAAATGCTTTTGTGCTGGGCCCTTTTATGAATGTCTCCCTATGATCTTTGTGATAACGAAGACTGAGAACGGTATTATAATTCTATTTTGCAGACATTTTATTTTACTTTCATCTTCTATCAATATGAAAACCACAGACATCAAGTAGTCTGGAGAACTGAAAGAGATGTTCTTATTTTGACACAATGAACCTGAGCACAGAGAAGGGCACATGAGGCCATCTTCAAGTGGTCTAGACCGCGAAATGTAGAAAAGTTAAAATGTCTGGACCGTAAGAATTAAGCTAAAGATGAACAAAAACACAGTGAAGTGATATGTTATTAATGTTCTCAATTATTCATCATGATCATCATGATGATACCTCAGGCTTGATAGAGCGTCTCTTTCCATATTGAGTTTTGAGTATATGCTTCATAATAGATGAAAAGTGATTGAATGTTCTGGTCAGAAGCCCAGCTTGCCTTGACTCTTATGCAATTACGAGCTAGATGTGAGGATGTGTAATCAATTTAGAAATCCATGACAGTTTCTCCATTCGGAACACATGGGAAGACAGCCACTCATCCTTCATGGCCCTTTGTGACTGATGCATCTACTTTCCGTCTACAACATGTATGACCATATTTGCACGCACACACAACATTGGATCCTGCATAATCTATTGAGGTTGTCTAAACATGATGATGGCAAAACCAGCAATAAGTATCAGTCATCCTGTCGAGACTACGAGCTTCCATTTTGAGTGATTGGGCTTTGAGAGGACTCAGTCTGAGTGCTTGGAGTCTTGACTGTGACTACATCTGCAGGCTTTGACCCTGCAAATAGAAGTGACCTCACTCAGCTATTCTATGTAGTGTCCTGTTTGACTAAAACTAAAAGCATTTGAGGAAAAAAAAAAAAACACACACACACACACACTTTTTAATCACCATTCTCTTCAAAATCTACCAGGATTTCAGACTTGTACTGGACTTCTGTTCAAACGCTTTACTGACCTACATAGGCATTCTACCTGAAGAGTGACCTCTGGGCATCATAATGACCATGTCCTCTTGAAAGCAAAAGCAGGAAAAGTGTGACATTGTTATAGCATCGAAAAACTCTTAGGGGCGAGGATGGGGTAGATGGCATAGAGAGTGTCGGCAAGCTTTCCCCTACCAAGTAGTTAAGCTGCCTAAACTTAAATAATAGTTTGGAATTCAATTCATCTCTGACGCACACTAATTAACATGTTATATCTATATCATACAAAAACCGAAGCAGGAAAAACTATATGTTGTGGTTTTATGAGAGATTATGGGCGGTTCTATTTCTTGGCCGGCCACAGCCTGACTAGCTGTTTCCCTTATTCCAGTCTATGTTAATCTAATTAGCTTTGCATTGACTGCACAGGCATGAGAGAGGTACTGGTCTTCTCATTTAACTATCAACAAGAAAGCCAATATATGTTTTTTCCATCGTGTTGAATGATGTCTAACAAAATCTTTAAGATAAAGTAGGCAGATTAAAATATACTTCTGAATGATTTCTTTAAACAATGATTGGGCCTCATTTCGAAGGCAATGACAAACTACCTACAGTATTTTGTTGTTGAGGCATGAAGACAGGTTGGGATTTAAGGCATGGTGGAGATGTCTATTTCCAGTGAAAACATAATGTCTTCTGGCGATACATGCCAGCTCAGCAGTGTCATTCTTACCACATACTGTGTTATACAGAGATGGCACATTACTGTATGTAAGGTAGACCAGCACCTCAGGGAGTGTTTGCTGAGCTGTACTGCTGCCACGCCTGTGATTGGGAAGAGCAGGGATGCTAGCGGGGATGGAGAGATGGAGGAGTGAAGCCGAGCGGAGGAGAAGGGAGGGGAAAATAGATGCAGATGAAAGAAAAGGCAGTGACAGATTCAGGAGAGAGGCGGCGAGGTAGAGGTGGAGAGATGGAAGCAAGGAGAGAAACAGAGGCAGGGAACCCAGCAGGTGCTCCCAGCACGTCTGCCTCCTCCGTGGCAGGTACTCAGCCACAGCCAGTGGAATGACGACCCAGCTGCTGCCACGCAGGCTGGATGACTGAAACGACACAATAACCAATCTGTTACCGTAGAGCAGAACGGGACTTGCCTGAGCCGTATCCAACTTTTCAATATTTCTTTAAAATTAATATAATAAGAGAAAAAGATTAGAAAAAGTCAAAGAATGTGAAGTCTGATATTAGAAATCAGGCCAGCCAGCTGAAAAATAACTATAAATGTAACAATGTATAATACACTGATATGAAATGACATACAAACTATTCAACAAGGCCATTAAGAACAAAATTCAGTCGACTTGGTGTTCAGGCAGCACTACAGAGCTGGGAAAAGACGTTTCAAAATTTAGTAGATGCCAAATACCATTTATGATAAGGATAAGGATATTTATATAATATTATTGAACAGCATTTCAGGTTAACTGACTGATGGAAGTCAGGCCTGCTCTGTAAACTTAATCCTGTTTCTCTGTCAGTTGGTGTGTTTTTATTGTGTCTGACACCAGGTGGATTATGTCGGTTAATTCACAATGAATCAAACAAAAGCTAATACTAATCCAGCGCAAGGCTTTGGTGTGATGTCTGACGCTCGGGATTAATTCACAACATTCCCCAACCAGCCTAATCCTTAACGAACCAGACGGGGTTGTATCCTAACTGACAGTTTCTGCCTCGTTATGGCAGGGTGATATGCTTCACCTACATCTTCCCTCGGAAAAGCCATTCTGATGAGTGAGACAAAGGGGAAGCCATTACAGAAAGAATAAACTGGGTAAAAACTTTCACAACAGCTTTTCTTCTGCAGCCATTAAGCCCATCTTGAAGTCTTTGGGAGTGTGTTCTGCTACTCTTAAGGTTTAGGTTTTGACATTTTGAAATCAATAGGAGGCAGGGAGATGTTTTTTTTTTTTTTTTTTACAGTTTCATGAAGCCTGGGTGAAAACACTTCAATCAGGCCTGCAGAGGACCTGACACAGGAGACGGGGGGATCGATCCATAATGAGTGGAGCCCTACCTGGGGTTCCACTCATGGCTCATCTCTTCTCAGCAACCTCAAATACGGCAAATACAACAGCCCCACTACATTCACTGATTACTTCAACTTGCTAAAGTATATTTTGTCCAAAAAAAAAGAAAAAACTCTGGAAAGAAAACTCCCTGTTGAAATGTTCAAGCTGCTCTTGTTCTTTGTTAAACCAAGTTTTGCTTTCATAATTATAGTTATTTATTTGCAATTATTTAAAGGGCCAATATTCAAGTATTTTAGTTTAAAACCTTAAATCATTAACTGAAATTATCAACAGAATATAAAGAAATAACAATTTTCACATTATGTCAAAGATGTCTATGTATTGTGTTGCAGTGATATCTACCGAAGTTAGCTACCATCAACTCTCAACCCGTCCTGTCTTGTAATACCACTTTGTACCTCAAGAGGCGATAGTGAATCAATGTAGCGTCCCGTCTGCCATCAATCCAACATGACAGGATGAAGAGGATGTAGCTGAGAAGAGGCTGTGTTGTAGACCTGCAGCCATCCTCTCTCAGCGACGTTCACTCTTTCCACAAGCTGCTGCTCTCTCTAGTGTTTCTCGACCTCTCGTGGTTTGTCCTCTCCTCCTGCCACCAATACGTCTTCCCTTCACTCTCTCTGACTTCACAGACTGGGTGTGAAATCATCGTCATCAGTTTAACAATAACCGAAGAAAACAGCCTACCAGTTACATAATCAGATTGCAAGGTAAACCTGTATGCAAAACATTATTCTCCAATCAATGCAGGTTCGGCAACAACTGCCCTATGCTGAGGTTAGATTTATTCAAGCTAACGTTAGCTAAACTTGAGGGTAAGGGTTGAAACTTGGTTGTCAGTGGCCAGTGCGTCCAGTTCCATAACACGCACGCAGCACGCTCTCGTGTGTACCCCGAATGACAGGCACACAGAAAGGGCCGGTATAGAGACTGACGGCCGGTAAAAAATCTATGGATTTTTTTTTGACAGTCCATTGGCCCGCCGATGCGGCGGCCCACTGGGATTTGTCCTCGTATGCCCGATAGCCAGTCTGACTATGGACCAGGGGAAGGGGAAAGGGGACTAAGGACCAAAAACATACATACAATACATACATTATGAATACATTCTAAAGCTGACCCCTTGTCTTTGCCCTCCTTCCTTCCTTGATACCGCTGCAGCCCCAGCCACTGTTCCAGAAATGTACTGGCCATTTCAAAAGATGCTATTGTATCATCAAGCCAGCCTAGTTAATTAGGCATCCAGCCGGCCTTCCTCTGTTGAATACACAGTCCCTCTGGGCCCCACAGCTGCTCCTACTATGGCGGTTAAGTGCTAAAACATGTTCCCCCTACATGACTCGCAGAGGTATAGCGCCATTTCTGGATTTCTAGGTACCTCACAGTACACTGAGTTTTTCTTTGGGCAACTAAGAAAGAAAGCTGAAAGAGGTGACGATGTGATAACGTTTTTCATGATGAGCGAATTTTTTAAAACCAAGGTAAAATGCGGAGGCTACTGCAGCGAGGAATAGAACAGCTAATGCTGGTAAAGAGTCAACCAGTTTAATTTGCATCAAAAACCATGTCACAGTAAATCCTGGGTGGATAGAAGTGCCTCTCTCTCTCTCTCTCCCTGATGACTTCAAAGAGCATGACCTGATAACAGCGTGTTCACCTCAAACTCCCTCCATCTCCAGGAATTCATGTGATGTCATCAACACCCACTGACTCATTCTCCCTAAAATGTACATTACCCACGCAGACAGTCATGTGTCAGCAGTTTGGAATGGCTTAGCCTCTGTTACATTAACATAATCACTGACCCAGCAGTTAAAGTCATCGAGATACTAACACCAACTCCAAAACAGAGAATGAAAAAACAACATCAGGAATTTTTTGTAAAAACGTCTCTGGGAAAGCTTTCGAATTATTCCACTATGAAGCTTTAAAATACTACATAGCATCTCAGCGCCTAGTAAATCTGCAGAGTAATACAGAGATGTGAGGTTTCCCTTCTGACTGTGTCACTTTGTGTGCGAGCGTGCATGTGTTTATGCGAGCTTCTCAGTGGATTTGTTATATGGCGAGTCAGTAAAGCGGTCCAATGTGAAAACCATCTTCCCAAAGTCAGAGAAATGTGATGTGTATCGACATCGATAATAAATAGCCACGATAACTGGGGGAGGAAGCCATCATCCGGCGGTGAGATGGGTTTGCACGAGGACGAAGCAGCCATAAAAGCCTGAATGAAGAGATGTAAAACAATAAGGCCAGAGAGGATGGGAGGAAAGGAGGGCGGGGGGATAGGAAGGAGGGGTGACGACCCCGGCAAGCGGGCAGAAGATAGAGATAGAGAGATCGACGGAGAGGAATAGAATTAGAGGAGAGGAGGAGGAAGAGGAAAGAGAGAGGGTGAGTCAGCCATGTCTGCACTCCATCAAAAACTATGTCAGTCATTCACTACCACCGACAAGCCCTACCCCAACTACCCTATGCCCCCTGCTCCACTATCTCTTCAACTCGCACATTAATTCTACTTCTTTTAACTGCCAGCAGGGGTGTCCTCGACTGAATGTCAATCCTCTGTTCAGGGTGACGGGAGAGCGAATGAGGGAGGACAGAGAGCGAGTGCAGGCACGGAGGGGGGTTCAAAACTCCTTGGCTTGCTCAGAGGCGTTTTTTATCTGAAGGTCTTACCCAATGTAACCCGCTCCTTTCCATTTTAATTGCACGCTTTTTAATATTACTCCTGTCTCTTCGACTAGCATTTAGAGACATTTGATAAGATACCACGCTGTATCATACTGTTTGACAGGCGTGAAGACGACAGACATCTGAGGCTCAGACATCTTGACACAGACAGACGGAGAGGGTGACAAGTGCAGAGACTGACAGTGTCACCAAACAGCCAGCCAATGAAGGAGGAGAATGGAGATGCAAGACTTGACCAAGTTGGCGAACAGCAAACCAACTGATGATGTGAATTAGGGGAGTTATTCCCTGCGCTGGTAATTTCAATTAATCCATTCAAATCCAAATCAGATCTGTACTGAAATTTATGTCCCAGCCGTATCTCACTGATGATTTTCTTTATTTATCTACCCACAGCAACCAAGAGGAAACAGGTCACTATTGATACATATAAGTAAGTATGCAATGGTGTATGTGAATGTGCATGTACATCCTACCCTCACCTCACATGGGAGGCCTGATAAATAGAACACAAGCGGTGTATATCTGGTCAACATGGCATGCGTGAAAAATAATTACACTTAGGCTGACACCCAAGGTCGACAGGCTCCAACAGCTGCCCAATCTTTGCTGGCTATTTTTCCTTCTCCTGTCTGGACTTGGCTGAGTATAAAAAACACATCACTGCGGGTGTTTTTCATGCTGTCATATGATAGCACATGAAGGCCTCATACAGTATCAAGAGTTAACTCTAAAGCAATTGCATACTCCTTGGCGAATGAGGGTCATATTCACTGTTAGGGATAAGATAGGTTTCGAGTAGAGTGAAATGAGGGAATTAATTACTGAACTGCTGGTATGTTTCCATCCATGCACATTTTAAATTTGCTCTTAGAAATCCTTAGTGGAAACGTTAAGTTTGGAAAAAACAAGCCAAAAATATTACAAAAATAGTCAAGTTTTTACAAATAAGAGAAGATGCAAAATGCTGATGAAAACGGATTTTTCAATACACATACATGCCTTTACTCTACTAGGAAATCAACAAAAAATGAATGAGAAATAATCAGATAAGATAATATGAGAACAAATAACTTTATTTATAAAAAAAAACAAGTGCCAACTTAGAGTTATTGATTCTCAAATAATAATGTAATGTTGTCAGATAATCTTGAATATAATTGCTTAAAGGTAACTGACAGGCTGATTGACCTTTTATTCTGAAAAATTCCGAAATTCACTTTAAATGTGTGTTACATTTTATAGGAAACATACATTGACTTGAGGAAAAAAAACAAAAGAAAAGAAATTCTGATATGTTGTATTTGGTTACACTCTGCTTCAACAGTTAAGGTAGAGGTTAGCACTCATTAGACTATGCTCCTGTCCACTCAAGCTTTCACCAGTAGACACATTTTCACCATCTACAAACTTTCACTCATCAGGCCTAGCTCTCTGACACAAATGGCTTGCTGCTGACATGTCAGAGAGAGTGAGACTACCTCCATCCAGGATATTAGTTACGGGCCGGAGGAGTCAGAAGTGTATTTCGGTGAAACAAGGCGGTCCCTAAACAATCAGCTCACTGTGCCATGGCCCCACACTTCCAGCAGCCCACAGAGCACTCTCCCCTAAGAGTGAGAAATGGGCATGGGGAGATGGGGAGGCAGTCCTGGGTGAAATTCAAGGCCAAAGCACTCATGTCTCCTCCATCTACCACCTCCCACTTCAGGCGCAACACATTGCCTCTCTCCTGGATATAATCACACCCAGGGAGGAGCGAGGTTTGGCTGCACAGTATATGAGCAAATGAAGGTGTGTTACTATTTATGTGTATGTGTATGTTAGCATATCTGCATGTCTGTATGGGGGCGGGTGGGCAGTTGGTGTGTGTGGGTGTGTTTTTCTGTGCGTGCACCTGTGCATACAGTATGCATGTACTGTATGTGATTACCAAAGGAAATGCACTGGGAATAACACCCGGGCCCACGTGTCCCCTCATAAGGGTCCCTTCTCCTGCTTATTGTCTTTTATTAGCACCCCCTCTTTTTCATTAACTGAAAGGTTACTGGTGCATTTGTAATACCCCTACATGAACCGCCTTTACCCTGCTTGCTCGGGTAAAGCAAGGCCCCAAACCTTTTTCCACTAAACCCCCCAGATGCACACACACCCTCCTTGGTCTCCTTCAGTGGCAAGAGGACATTTCAATGGCATTGTCCTCCCTTCTGCCTCCCAAACACAGGTAGGGAAATATCACCCAGGGAATAAATAACTCAGCCAGGTTAATTATTTGGCAGACGCGTCCGCAGATTAATAACAGAATAAAAATGCGATGGTGGACGGAGGTACTCTGAAAGGTGTGTGTGTGTGTGTGTGTGTGTGTGTTTGGGGGGGAGGAATGATGGGCAATTGAGCGGAGTTATTGGAGAGCAACAGTGCATGTGCTGGCTTCAGATAGATGTAGGAGCGGGGTCTAGCCCCAAGGCTGTGAATATGCTGTCTAGGAGGAGAGAGATTAACTAAGGCAGCTCGGTGACATCATGCCTGCAGAGACAGTTATGAGGAGTATCCATCACAGGCACTGTCTGCAAGAAATGGAAGAAGAGAGAAAAAAAAAACAGAATTATATCTCAAAATGATATAGAAAATAAAATATGCAAGGGAATAGCAGGGTTAGGGCATTTGAATGGAAGGTACTTGTTCTTCTCAATATCATAATTGTTGGAGCATGCTTCTTGTCTTTCAGAATGTTTTTTTTTTCAGCAAATGAATTCTGCGGCAGATCCATGTAAATCATGATTTCCAGCTGAGTGTGTGATTTTGGTGTTACTTTCTTTTTTTTACACCGGACGTTACACCCTCGTTTTCAACCTTTCCTAAAACTCATAAACTAAAATAAATAAATGTATAAATAAATCAATGTGGACATAAAACGTTGCAAATCCACCAGGGGTGTCGATCAGTTCAATAAAATGAGAAACAACCCCATGTGGAGTTATTATCATCACAAATGCACAAACAACCCAAATACCCTTAATCTAGTCGAGGGGTAAAGCCTGTATTGACCTAGTGGTGTTTAGTGCGTGTGTGTCTCAGTTTTTGACCTAGTCTGCTTAGTGCAGTGACAGAATCCCTAAACCCTGTTCACCTGAGGAGGGCAGACTGGGGCAATTTTCCTGTCTTTGAGGAGAGAGAGGGGGAGCCAGAGAGCGGGAGAGCTGAAGAAAGAGAGAGAGAGAGAGAGAGAGTGTTGGATTTTCCTATTGATCTGTTTCTTTTTTCCACTGAGCAAATCTCCATTTATGTTACACAGCAAGCCTTTTTATTGCCCATTTGTGTTTATGTAGCTAGTGAGATTTCATATTTAGATATAACATAGAGAAACTTTCTTTATTAATGCTTCCTTATAGCATTAATAACTGTATATGTACACTAGGACTTAGTGCTATATAGTGTTATATGTACAGTGTTATACGCAGTTTTATTTTTTTACATTTGATTTGAGAGTATAATTTGAAAGTGTGTATTTGTCAAACAGGGTAGGATAGCAGGGAGAGCTCATTTAACTCAAGTTACTGCTGTGGTGCTACCACTATTGATTAGTAGCTAGATATTGGGTCTTACATTTTGCAAGCCAAACTCTGTCTTCGAAAGGGCAGAGAGATAGAGGGAGAAGCAATAGAGATAAAAAAAAGACAGATTAAGAGAGAGAAAGAGAAGCAGAGAGAAATCATAGACTCCACAGAGGCCACAGACCCTGGTCATTTTCATGCACCATGCTCTTTTGCCTCTCCCTTCCCCCATCCATCCATCTATCTGCCCTCCACCCACCCATCTCCCCTCTCACCCCTCTCACCCTGCAGGGCAGGCCCTGCCTTCCATCTGTTGTCTGTCCCAGCTAGGAGCAGCCCTGTTCCCCCTCTACTCGCATTTACAATTCAATTAAAAGCAACAAGCCCCTTCTTCCTCCTCCCTCTACTCCTCTTCCTCCTCCTCCTCCTCATCTCTTTTTTTAGCTGTGCCTGGATGAGCACAGCAGAAAGGCCTATACCACATGTAGAGATGCAGTCATGACACACACTTACTGGGGCACTGCTAAGCAATACCAAGCCCACAGATGATGCAAACACACACTGACACATAAATACACAGAGTGTTTGCAAAAGAGCAAGGGAGAGGGACACAGGGAGATGAACACACTCACGCACACAATGATTTTTTTTATCCTCATTTTGACATACTGAATAGAAAACAGGGTTGGTGGGACTAAGCCCAGGAACAATGCAACTGAAGAAAGTGGGTCACACTTTGCATTAGAATAACGTATGTAACGATGATGTAACAGCCCAAGAACTGCAAAAATAGGTTTATATGATAAATTAGTCGAATAATTACACTTTTGAATGTTGCTTAAAGAAAACATATTTCAAGACAGAGAAGAGACAATTTCTCGTACCAAGTGTGGCATACGTCACTACTCGCTTGCTCACCTACTGTGATTGTAGAGTTAATGATTCTGCTCCAGAAAGTTTGTGGGGAGGAATAATGACGCTTCCCCTGTCAACACAGTTTATCACATCTTTACAATTAACACGGCTTCCCCATAAACAGTTTTTTTTTTTCGTCATCTCTTATGATATAATCTATGGGTAAAAAAGCATTATGAAAGCTTGGGATTCTAAATTAAGTCCCTCATAAATTTCTCTCTCTCACTGCTGTAATGTGAAAGCAATATCCACAGGCATCCCTTCTCCTGGAAAAAAAGAGGGGGAAAAATGAGAGTCTTTAATATTTAATTATGGTAGTGCCAACATGCAACTTTTATCACTTTCTTGTGTCATTTGCATCCCGGGCGAGCCCAGAAGATATACACAAAGAGCGGGTAAGAGAGACAGAGAAAAAGTGGGGGAGAGAAAGAAAGACTATGGAGTCTGATGTAGAGAGAGAGAGAGAGCAGAAGAAGCTGAGAATACAAGAAGAAAGGGAGGCAAAGAGGGGGAGGGAACACACTGTCATAGGGGAACCCACATGACAATGTGCTCAGGAGAGATAAAGGTGGGAGACAGGGATGGAAAAACAAAAAAGCAAAATGGGGCAAAATAGAGATTTAAAAACAAGTGAAAGTGTACGAAAGAAAAAAAAAGACAGAGAAACCACAATAGATATAAAAACAGACCTCCTACTCAATGGGGCCAATGATTTCGTACAACTATGGTTTGTTGTATTGCAATTTGTATGAGTGCCTGGCTGTCTGCAACATCACCGCCTGAGCAGAACTTTGAGTGCAGTCTGTCTATATGTTTTCATATCCTTAAACCCAATGCATACAACCCCCCCAAACCCCATCAACCGTCTTCCCTGCACCAAGGCCTAACTCCCTGCCTGTCTCAGGCACTGTGGCAGACTGCGTTAATGACTGATAATGTGTGTAATTACCAGCCCAGCGTCCACGAGGAGCTGATGAAGAACCAGACCAGTGCTCCACTCCTCATCTGGGGCCCCTTGTTCCCCCTCATTCACTCTGAATGCTGGTTGGCTGTAAATGAAGCCTCATTGGATGCTGCTGCTACACTTACAGGGCTGACAGTCATTAAGACGGCCATCTAAATGAAAAGAAGGGGGGAAAACTGTCATTACCATAAGAATGCATGTCAAAGCAATCTTGATGTGGCTTTAATTTCAGTGCAGAAGGGTACTTGGAGTATTCAGTCCACATTATGGTTCAGATAGACAGTCAGCATTCTCCTCTAATTTAACAGATCATATACCTAGGCAGAGCTCCATTCAACTCACCGCCTCAAAACTGGAAGCAAATAACTGACTAATGATAGTTATTACTATGTTCGTCTTCTTTCTCTAAATGTCTTTCTGAACTGTATTTTCCAGAGGCAGGGTGTCTAAACTGCTGTAAATATTTAATACCCAGTGCACACAAACGAGACTAGAGTCCAGGACCTCCACCTGTGTAAACTCGTAAAGCTTGTGCTAAAACCTCCGGCTGTGGAATGGTGTTTCTGCTCTTTCCCAGTTGTGAGAAGTCATGAGAGAGTCTCGGGCCATGTAGGGACGTCTACTGACATCCATGCCTTTACACCGTTGGCAAGAGCAGATGTGAAATTTACAATGTTCAGAACATCCATGTTTTCCCATCATGCCACTGCTAGGTTTGCCCGGGGCCGAACAATTCAGGCTGCATGAAATACGTTCAGCTGAGGATACAGGGGAGAGGGAAGCAGTGCAGTGGTGGACAGGAAAGAGACAGCAACTCTCACAGAGCTCACAAACCTCTCCGCACAGGGGGTTTGTCTGAAACTGTGGTACATTGGCCAGTGTTCCATATACTCATCTCCACACTCTCCACTGGCTCTCAGGAATAAATACTTCACTGTGTTCCCCGGCTTTTTCTACAGCTGATATTTCACAGCAAATCTGCCGGGGTGAATAATCTTCTGATGCGCTTTTATTTCACAAGATTACATGAGACTCTCATGGGAATAAATTCAGCAATTTATTACAGGATAGATACAATACCAAAGTCCAGAAGAAAGCCTTGACAATTTCAAAGGCCAGCTGCAGCTGGCTGAACAGTAAGGTTCACAAGCTTAGGACAGAACAAAAACCATTTGCTATTAGGTGACTCACACCCTTAAATGACTCCATATTGTGCTCAATGCGTATCTGTAGACTATATATCTTAGACTATATGTTTAACAAGCTCTGAATTCTACGAGTCAAGAAAAAGAGTGCTGAGCCAGTGGTTGGTGATCCTAAATCAGGTCTCCTACCGTGTGAACCTTCATTAGGGCCTTGACTGTTTTCTTACCCCATAAATTATTCAACCTCGCTTACTCCTAGGATCACGATTAAGCCACATAGCTTCAGACATTCAGTGGAGGAAGTGTGGCTTGCTTTTAGGGATTTTGCAGTGTGATGGAAAGGCTAGTCAATCCCTGCTGGCACGACATGGTACAGTGCAGCGCAGAAGTGTGAAAGGGTCTTATGTTGAGACTTCATCAGTGATGAATGTGAGCACCAAGTAACACACTAAGGGGCTGTTGGTTTGGACAGAGACTGCCATCACATCACCCTGACCTCCCATCCAGTGTCGGCATTGCCTGCATGCAGCAGGGAGCAGCAATCAGGGCAAAGTCCCTTCAAAGTCGGGAGATCAAAATTCTGCAAATGCACTCGTGAAGGGAGGGGAACACGCTCAGAAACACGTGAAGATTTTAACATCTTAACACCACTGTAAGCTGTATAAATCTTGAGTGGTTGAACATCAGCTTGCTGCTTCCTATTTACCTCTCTGCCTTGATTAAACTTTGATTGTGCAATTCTGCTGCTGTTAAACACTCTTATAAAACAAGGTTCTAAATTTGTTCTTTTCAAGTCGTTAAGGGTACACTGAAATCTCAGGAGTGTAAAATAATTATAGATGAAAAAAACATTGATTTTCTACTTAACCGTGTTTTGTGTTAGTGAGAGCATGATTCTATTCGGTCACATTAAAGCCTCATACTGTATATAGTCTGTTTCCAGACCTCTGCATCACCACCCACACTTTTGATTTGATCAACATTTCAAATGGTTTGGTTGTGATGATTGAAAATTCTCAAATGAGAGCTTTATAGGTGGGAGTAAGAACGGGAAAAAAAAAACTTACTGCACAGCTAGCTACCTGTCTACATCCATGAAAAATCGCAAAAAAAACAACAAAAAACAACACAGCAGAAGTCCCCTCCTCACAGTTGCGCCACAGGTTTCACACAACCTCCTGCCTGCCACTGGTAAGCCTACACTCAGGCTTAACTAGCTTTTTATAATACAACATTAAAAAAAAAAATTGAAAATAGGACACGTTGGAGTTGCCAGAAAGCATATGCCTCCTCTTTTAGCAGAGTACACTTGTCTCCTGCAACCACAACTCTTGCCCCCTGCACCAAGCTGACATATCTCAGACCACTTTCGCCACTGAACGCACCTTGACGAAAGTTATACCAAACCTCCCATCCATATCCTGTTAACACAGAAAACATGCCGAGCCCATACCATGTAAAAGCAACGGAGTACTATTAAATGACTGAAATTTTGAATTGTAATCCTTTAATTTACTAAATACAGACAAATGTAATCAGAAACCCCTGGATAGGTTCTAGGCGTAACCTCTCAATATGCTTCGGTCATTAAGAACAATGATAGGCTGTTAAGAACATGAGAGTTCTTTACTGAACCCCTCTTATTGAGTTCCACATGTACCGACTCACTTTGAGTTCTGAATAGACCGGTTACTGCAGTAATAGCTCTTGATAAATTCCTCATGGGCAAGTCAGAGCTCCACTTTTGAAAGGATATTCTAGCTATAATGTTTCCTTGAGTCAAATGAAAGACATTGTCACATTGTGTCTCAGGAAAAAATGCCTCCTGGAACTATGTATAGATTTATAATGCACCATACTCAAGAATGTGCATATTGGCGTTAACATTCAGTCAAATGTATACAGCACTTAACATCTGAGAGGGAAGTGTATTTTCCTCCATCCTGCATGTCAGTGGTTGTTTATAGAAGGGAAACAGGCATAGCTGGCAAATCCAAAGCTCCCGGCACTGTCTGAAAATGGTGTCTGTTTTCCTCCCTCCCTGTACTGAGCCTTAATGCATCTGGCACTCTCAACAGCATGTTGGTGCAGCTTTAGCATGACAAACCCCGGCTCCCCACACAGGAATGGACACATGGAGTTAGAAGAGGTGCAGCGAGACACACGGGGTGGGGGGGGGGCACTATCACTAAAACTATTGGCAGACACTTTAAAACTCACCTCTTATATGGTGCAGGTGATGAAGATGAATGTGTGACAGCAGATTTTTGGTACCTACAAATCATGTGCAGTGAATATTTTTCTGGCCAAACCAGAATCTTTGGTTTCCAGTTCTACTTAGAATACAGTACAGTATAGTGCGTATTCCTTTTCAACTAGCAAAAGACACTACTTAAGGAAGGAAAAGTCAAACCTCATTAATTCCTGTCGCTCTCTTTGGCTTTCATTCTCCACTTTTCAATGTGTTTGTTATCATTTGTATACCATCCAATCAATGGGTCAATAGATCAATACGTAACAAATGACACTGTGGGTGTTAATGACAACCTGGGATTAGGACGGATAATGCTGCCTCGTAAGATCAATCGATTAGCAGCAGTCTCCGTCGCAGCACACTGCAGAGGTGCACACATGCACACGTACCAACAGGATCAGCCAGAGACAGGTGGATGGAACGCTCCCCGTGGGTAGTGCATCATCAAGGCCCACACATCCACACTATCTCCTAACTAACAACGCTACCAAAACACTCTTTCATCCCTCCCAACACAAGCTCTCAGGAGCCTGGAAAAGATTTGCCAGAGTGCCAAGATGAGAGACCGGGCGAATGCTCAAATGTCAAAGCACCTTAATTAACGCAGGGGGCTATAACCGTGATCAAGGCTCCCTTGAGGTGCAGGAGCAGTGTACAACCCAATCTCTCTGCCTCAGCCTAGCTCTTCCGGATCGATTGGAATAGATTTTCTGCTTTTGCACACATCTGAATGCTGTCAACAGGAGGACATAAATTTGGTTCTCTATCTCTTCCCTTTTTTCTTCTCCTTCCCAACCCTTATACTGTATTCCTATTGAATCCATATTTCCTCTTCGCTGTGCATGGAAACCTCGGGAGCTGTTTTTGGCAGGCTGGGCTTGTTATAAAACAGAAGAGTTTGTTTATGGTGGGCTTGGTTTAAGTCTGCTCTTCCTGCCCTCAGATTGAAAGACTCCTTTGAAAACGAGGCATTGGATGGCTTTGCTAGGACTCCTGTCCCGCGAGCACTCTGTGTGCATTCACACGCACATACACACTCATGAGTTCACACATGTACACATACAGACCACAGACATGGGTCTCTCTCTCATTACTCAGCATAAGGCTTTCACGCTTGACCTGCTTTTTAACTTTCTGATCTGGATTAGTGGCAGATAATTTAGGGAGGAGAGGAGCAGGGAATGTGTGTCTGCTTGAGCTGAAGGGCTTACAGGTAGTGCGCTGTTATCGTTCAAAGTTGAACTGAAGACAGAGTTGACACAGCTGCCTCTGAGAATTACCACTACTGTTTCTGTGGCAAAGAGACTGAGAGGGATGAAGAGAGACTGAGAGAGGCAATAAGAGAGAGAGAAAAAAAATCCTTTGCGGACAAGAGTGGATGGAAAATATATTTAAGGAAAAAGTCCCCACTTCTGAGCTCTCTTAGCACCTGAGTTCCAGAGGTCTGCAATTGAGTCATTAAAGAGACTGCCAAGTTAGCAGAGTGCCACCTCGCTCCGGAGAATAGAGCACTGGTGGAGGATATGGGGGGCGAGGGTGTTGCAGGCGGGTGAGGGACTCAATGATAAATCCGTTTACATCCTCCCCTGTTTTATTTGCTCCCATGGACTTTTCTCGCATCTCCCCATTCAGGTTTGTTTACCTGGCAAGCCGAGTGTGACTAAAGAAAATTCCCACAGCCTGAGGTGGGATCGGAGCTGAGGTGGGGGGGGGGGGTTAAGGTAAGCTGTAAGGAGACAGAGGGGGGTTGGTGGGTGGCGGTGGTGACGGGGGTGCAGAATTACTCAAAGCTGTAAACTGTAACCCACCTTCCCTCTCCCAGCCCCCCATGGCTTAATTATCATGTGCAGCCTACTGGAGATGAAATAACGGAGACTCTCACATGAACACCCACACACCCACACAGGGAGGATCGGAGGACTCCTTATACATACACACACACACACACACACAAGCAGACACACAAATGCCCAAATAGGAGGAGAGAGACAACATGGTCTGCCTTTAATCGAAGCTAATCGGCAAGGAAAATAAACATGCTGGCATGGCAGACATCTATCTTTGGCTGAGGCTGAAGCTGCTAGATAAGGAGGAACAGGCCTCACAGACATGTGTTCTTCTCTTTAAAACACCGCCTGCTCCTCGTTGGCAGAATTAAGCTTTAATATGGGTCTTAGGAGGAAGTATCTCCAAGGTGAAAAGGTGAAATTATGGGATGGATTTTTCCGAGACACATCAATCATCTTTAACTTGGCTCTGTTTGTTGGGGTCGGAGTTGCCCTTCTTTAAAAGCCTTTCTTGCAAGAAAATCAACGGCAAAAGGAGCTTTGAAATGCATTACAGCATCACTCAAACCGTCTGCAACTGAGCTGTCAAAGTTGCCACGTTGCTTTGCATGAATCTTTAATTAGCCAAGAATAGCCCCGTAAAGAGGGGAATAGCGCAGCTCTTTTCATAGCACCTCATCTTCCACATCATCTCAGCACACACACAGTTGTTGATCAACAGTGGCAAAATGAAAACGGTTCTCTACCCCCTCTACCCCCGGTTCTCTATCATCCAGTCAGTGGAGAGAGGAAAAAAGTCAAAAGGGAGAATATAAAAAAGCATTAAGAGTAGGGATCTGTAAACGCTACCATTACTTTTTGTAAAATCTTTATATTTATCACATGTGTTTCGGGACAAAATCACATTAAGGAAGTGGCGTTATAGAGAGAAACAGAGAGAACAAAGAGAAAATGTTGGGCATCAAAGAGAAAAGGAATGAAAGAGTGGGGACGAGTATCAGTCATGGGGTAATTGTTCTATCAGTGGCCGGAGTAATGAATCCAATTTCCCAAGCAGCGCCAGTGTCATTTAGAAGCTGTGGAATGCAGATTCATGGTCCCTGCATGTGGAAGCTTTTTGAACCTATGGACACATTAAAACACATTCTGGGACAGACATTCATTTTGTCACAGCCTGTATTGAATTTCCTTGGTCTGATGCTGTGCAAGAAATAAGTACATTTTTGAACCGATGCTGAGCCACTGAATCCTGCCTGGAGGATGGAGTCTCAACTTTATTGTTTACTGCACGGTAAAGTGACACATGATGCAATCTCGGAAACCTCAGACATTAAACTATTTCCTATGCAAAGTAGTGCTATAAAGCATTTAGACAGTGAATCATACGTCTCTTTTAAGAAAAAAAAAAAAAGTAGATTTCAAACCACACAATCCACAGAACCTTGAGTTCATGAACTTAAATGGTTTACTGCATTCCTGCTGCAAAAATTTTAATTATCTAACCAACTGCAAGCACATGTTGCAAAAAGAGAGAAAAAAAAAACATCTTCACTCTTCATCTGATGGCTTTGATGTTTGACCACAAAATCCTGACCATTTTGTCAACTGTCGGAGGCTGCGGAGCAGCAGGAAAGCAGACACACACACTCAGTCAGGTCCGGGGCTAATTTGTGGGGATCACTGCACTGACCCTGACCAGATAAGGTGCCAGTCGACGAAACTTCCTTCATTTCCTCTTGTTGTTGCAGAATGGGAGCAGAGGCAGCCACCGACCAGCTAAAGGACAGCGGGGCTAAAAGGTGAAAGTCACGCTCGGCTGAACTTCAGGCCTGATCAAAAGGAATGCGACCTGGGCTTGGGGAGGCAGCAGAGCTTATCAGCCCAGCAGCAAGGCTTTGGAGGAGAAGATCCTAGGCACCAGATATCTTCAGGTAAAACCAGGTTTTCCCAAGAATGCAGTCAAGTCATCCGTTTTTTTCTCTCTTTTTCTCTTCGTCATTGTTCCCTTAACCCTCATCTGAAGCAGCTTGTGCTGAAAGTGATGTAAATTGAATTATTTCTGTAAGTGTGAGTGTGTTTTTATTGGATTGAGTGGTCTAGCTGTCATTGGAATGCATGCATGTTTACATACTATGTGAGTGTCTGTGCACAGCCCAATGCAATGTCTACTGCATCTGTGCTAATGTATCATTCATGATTTTAATTGCTAGTAATTAACTTGGGCCCAATTAGCAAAAGAGATAATCAATACTTGTTGATCAACACGCAGGTGCATTATCTTTGGTGCGAGGGGTAACACAGTTGTGGAGAGAAAATGCTATTTACTACAGAGCACATGTACGATATTGTAATCAGTTTAGCCTGCTTCTATATGGGACGCTTTCCTCCTAAAAGATTATATATTGAACTCTTCTCTTCTCTCTTTGCTTCTCTAACACTCTACTGTGCAAATATCTACTGACTAAAGATTGCATAGGCACCAGGCTGACATAAAAGGGGCACGTTCACACCCATGCTGAACCAGCTCAGTCGGTAAAGATGGCAAAACTACCATGCAACAGAACAGGGGGGAAAGTGAATGGAGACAAATTGAAAGAGATGTAAGGGAGATGGAAGTATAGGAAGGTAAGAACTGAATACTGCTGAGTCTGAGCTTTTCTCAAGGATGCAAAATGGAATGCATGAGGGATGAGGGAAGTTTAAAAAAAAGAAAATCATTGGATGTCCTCCCCCTGCTTGGCCCACTAACCACATGTCCTCCAGTGCTTCGCTGAGCTGTGATCAATATTGACGTTGTCATTAAGCAGCTCTCTGGTAATGAGGGTGGGGAAGGGGGTCCTAGGAGAGACATTAGACCTGCAGACCATGTGTCTTTTCACGTCATGCGTGTTCAGCCCACTAAGCATCCGTGATAAAACTGACAAGCGTCCTGCTTGGCACTTCAGAAAGTTTCTCACTCTTTAAATTACAAAGAACACACAACTTATAATTATAGTTGTGACTTGATGATGCATTCCATGGTTTTTTCAGACTTGTGTAAACATATATCACATGCAAAAATGAAAAACTGTCAATAACATGATGTTTAGTTTGGAAAAATTTAAAAGACATAACATGGAGGGAAAAAGAAAGAGAGAGAGAAAGAGAAAATGCTACTGACTGTGTAGGGGTCAGGAGAGTGTGCAACTCATCCCTCAGTGGGCCTCTCTAATAGCCATGCAAACACACATTTAGCTGTGACACTAAAATCCAAGGGCGCAAAACCGTCCATCATTGCTTCTGAGAAGAAAAAGCCTCAAACTGAAAAGGCACAGAAAGAGAGTAACAATGAAAGAAGTGGAGCAAGGGCTGAAAGATCTATTCGCAGTCCATAGCTGGTGCAACAGATAAACTGTGTGTGCGTCACGGAATGGGATAAGGCACAAAACGAGATGGCAATTTGGGGTTGTGTGTTTCACTTCGGCCCACCCTGTCTCTGTCTGTGTCTGGGTAAACACCGCTGTTGCTCGGCTCAAGCAGCAGCAGCAGCAGCTGTGGCAGCCCATGGCCACTACCGCCCCTGAAAGCTAAGTTTACTGTGACACGTGATGGGCTGATGACAGGCGGCCAGAGCACACAGACAAGCTCAGGGACTTCAAGGCTGTATAACCATCTGCAAAACTGTATAGAATCATCCATGTGATTCTCTGGATGATTCAGGCAAAATGTTCAGCTGTGACTGCAAAGGATATTTTGTTTGTTATTGTCAAGTACTTTATATAATATACCGCAAGCAAGTGGGAAGTGGAAACTGCACAAGTGAGCCCAGTGAGAGTATATAAACAGTTTATTAGTCATATGCTTTACGAAGAGTTAGTTCAGATAACAAGCTGGTGCCAATGTTTAGGCAACCCAAAAGCAATAAATATCCTAATAGAAGGATATTTTTATGCACCATAATTTTACAAACTGTGCCGTCCAAGTTTGTGTCTGGAGATATGTCAGATATTTGCCAAATGGAGGAGCAGTTCACGGTCTCTATTCAGCGTTATCATGATGAGACGAATTATGTTTTAAGTGTTTGGAACTTTTTCAATAATATCCACTTTTTGTTCCACAAAGAGAGCCCTTTTGCGTCTTTATCTTCCACATTCAGCATATATCACCTAACAATCCCGGATTCACGCACAGTCATATAGGGGATGGGGGTGAAAAAAAGCGTGGCTGATTTTGTAAAGTGACAACTACACAACAAGTCTAAGGGATCAAATGCTCTGTTTACTGCTTGACTGTGTTGCCTGTGGGTAAGAAGAAAAACAACCTCCTCCTCATTAGCACAGGCCACTTGGTAGCTTGTCTTGCTACCAGACAGTTAGCTCAGCTAGTTCTGACAGATCCGACACTTCCCTGCATTTGATGTTTCTTGGGATGGAGGACAAGGTGAGTTTTTCATGTAAGAGGTGTATGGTATGGTAGGTGTAGTAGTAGCCTGTGTGTCTTCCTTTAGCTTGCTCTCCCTGCCCCACCTAAAATATTGCCAGTAGATTACTGGCTAGCAAGAATGACAGCGGCTGCATTTCATACAAATGCTGTGAATACATAATGCATAGCATTGTCTGCATGAACCCTTTCACATGCTAATGCCAACCTTTCTGCAGATGTCTCGGAGGTATGTGCTGGTGACTGTAGAGTGGCACAGAGGGGGTAAAAATAAAAAGGAATAAAAAAGGAATCAAACGCACAGAAGAAAATCATCAGCATCCTGGCTGTCTTCACTCCGATATAATCGACCATTAGAAAAAAAATCATTTTCAAAAATAATTCACCCTCATGTGGTGAGCGGAAAGAGGAGAAGGGCCTTCCTAAACGTGGTTCCATCTTGGCAGCCGGCTCCACGATCACTGGAACTTCCAAAAAATCACCAGAAAGCCTCAGAGGTGATTTACAGCCAGCAGCAGAGCAGTATCCAGACAGAAGTCCTATACCAAATGTATGGCAGAGTCATCAGAATCTGTGATTAACATGTCTGAAAGTATAACTGCTGCTAAAGGAAGTGCTCGCGGCAGCATTTGGGCCAGGCACTAAATCCTGATCCAGTTAATTGTACGGTGGTACGATAAAGGCCTTCAGGCACTAAATGCTGTTGTGAGATGAATGAAATGCTCATTTAGCGTTTTACAGAAAGTTCCCACGCATAATTATGTTTCACTGTTTTCTGACTCCAAAGTAGTGTTAATGAGCTTAGACACTAATAGTGGATTTAACAATAAATAGCTAAAAAAAAAAATACATTTAACTGTAGCTGAGTTCAAATGCCAGAACATTTTTGGATGTTAATCAATATATTCCCTAAATTACCACAGCAGTGAGCAGAGTTGTGTTATTTTTTCGGAAGGGGGGGTTGTCTCATGTGTTCACTCCTTTAGCTATGTTTTCTTTCCTTCTTTTGTTACTCACACAAGGCTTGAGGTGAATTGTGGCTTCCACTGTTGACAACACCCCGGTGACCTTCCTCCAAAGTGAGTGCTAGAGACACTGGACAGGCTACCATGGTCAGGCTCTGTGTTTACTATGTCTTTCGGTGTAGGACTGCTGAACTGAGATCAGTTATCAGTTCCAATTATCTGCAGTTTTACTCCCAGTGAGGTGACACACAAAACGGATCTCAGGACAGAAATCCCATCCTGAGATGCTTGACACCAGGTTTGGTCTCACGTCTCAGGTTTCTCTGGTGCTGGTGTGCATTCCCTGTCCTTCCCATTGTTGACTTTCCAGACTGCTGCTATGTCTAAATAAACACTTGCTGGGTTTAGGCTAGCTCTCCCATCTATCCTGTCACTACTCCTCACCCTTATCAGATGCAAGCCACAGAGAATGGACAATGTGGCAAAATCCCCACCCCATACACACATATACACAGTCCTGCCCTTCATGTCAATGCACAAAGCTCTTAACAATTAAGGTAATTTTTAAAAAACGTTTTGTGCCATTCTCAGGTGGATACTCAGAGGACATTTTGTTAAATAATTAAAATAAGTTTTCCTGAGTAACCCTTGCACTTTGACTTTTAAACCTCCAGACAGTCAAGACTAATAGAAAACAGATATTCCCCTCAGAGAACTATTCACAGTAATTCTGTTATTCAATAAAAAAAAAGGTTCCACAAATTACTTATAGAGGGATAACAGGACACACTCATTGCATTTTTGTTTCATAGCATGCACAAGTCCATTAACTGGCCTTGACCAAAACAATGGAAAATTGGATCTGTGCAGCTATTGATTTAAAATGAATTGTAAAAGAAATTATTGATTGTTTGCACACATGCCAATAAAGTTACTAAAGAAAAATATTAGCTGCTAAATTTTTCAATAATAGCGAGTCTGCCTTAGCAAATAATTTATTTTGGAACTCAGGAGCAGGGAGAGAAGAAGAGGAAGAGGCAAGAGAGAGAGAAAGGAAAAGAGGAGAGAAAGGGAGGCCAAAATGGCTGATCTCAGAGGGATCCTACAACCAGAGGTTCTAACACACATTTTAGTGACCTATTAAGAGCATTATGGGCCCCTCATCCACATTGGCTCTCAGCCCTGGTAATCTGGCCTATCCTCTTAAAAGTGGAATTGATTGAAAGAATTGATCTTCTCTGGGTTGGCAGACACAGCTCCAATAATTACCTCACGTAAATCTCTGCAACCACGTATGAAATATCAGGATCCTCCGCTCTCAGTCCCTCTCTTAGCTGCTCCTCTTCAGTAGCTGTTTTGGGGCTCAGTCAACACTTGCCATGTGGTTGATAAAAGGAGGATTGGGTTGAGAGAAAAGGAGGTGACTTATCATAAACACTCCAGACCTGCTATCCCAGGGTTATAGATTGTCTAGACTTGACAAAAAAAAGTCACAAACAGCCATTTCTGTTAAGACAGGAAAATTTGACATGAGATAACAATAAAATAAACCTATATTACACAAACAAAATATAGAATAAATTTAATTGAACTGTGTAAGTTCACCACAAACAAGATGCTGACGTCAAGTGCTTGGTTTGTAGTGAATGCTTACATATAGTATAGCCATGTCCTCTAAATTCCCACCTGCACATGTAATAATTCATAAAGTGATCCTGTCTGGGAATATCATCGGGTAAATCTCTGTTTATACATTTAGATACATCACTTATCTACCTGTGGGTAAACCCATTAAGTCAGGGAAGGGGTTTGTGTGATGACAGGCTTAGCACATACACACATGGTGTAAACCACCATCTAACCAGCCGACCAGCAATATCTGATTGAATGTTATTCGCAAGGCCCCTCTCTCAGCTAAACAGGCAGTGAGTATGCACAGGCAGCCATGGAGCCCTAAAAAGCAGCTGTGAAGATGGGAGGGTGCGGGATTAGGGCCTGAGCCTTACTCAGATGGGGCATTTCCATGACAGTGAGCTGCACCACGGCTTAACAGCCCGCCCCTGTTTATGCTTTTTGGAGGAGAAGCCGGATTCCCTCCCCGTGACAGATGGCCTTTCAGCCACAAAGTGCAGTGTTTAGACTTAGCTTGCTCTGGGGCAAGACAGCAAAGCTCTGATGACACAGCATTCAGCAAACAACTCCCAGATGCAGAGGTGGTGGCCACAGAAAGCACAGAGAACTGGCTGACCCACCAAGCAAGTAACCAAATGACCAGAGAAGCTGCTCAGCTTCAGCTAAATCTGCCAATGAGGGGGGAGGCGAAAAAGGGACACCAGAGATAATGATGGGGCTTAGAAACCAAAGAGGTGGCTTGGCTTGAAGATACATGACACAACTCAATTTAGATTCGACCCAGTCCAATCTAGAGCTTTTGCTTACTGCAGACCAAATGCCCCCGAATGAATCAATACACCCTGAAAAAAGACAGCATCAGTTCTGCTTTTAATTAAGATTATTGTTAAATTTGGTCAGTTGAAGTGTAAAGAGATTTCTTTATAGGCAGGCAGGGCAAAGCAGCAGATTTTGCATTTGAGGGTAAACAGTGAGTGAATAGGACCAGCTGCTGGAGAGAATTAGCCCAGTCTCATCTGATCCAACACAAACCTAGTGCTGCTTACTCTCAGAAAAAAATCTGGCCTGACCCAGTCTGACCCCTCATACAAAGCCAGAGAGGCCCTGGAGGCAGTGAATTAATTGCAGCCCACTAAGCCTGATACACCATATCTTAAATAGGCATGAGTTACAGGCTCAGAACTGCTGTAGCCTGGACTAGAAAAGACCTAAAAGGGGAATTTTGTTCAAACTGTTCACAGTAAATAAAAACAAACACTCTGGGAATGTTTTTGCTCACCGGGCAGACCCTAAAAGAAGCAGCGAATGGGTAGCTTACAAGGTTGTACATGCAGGTTTTGACACTCACCGACACACAGGTACAAGTACATGGGTACCTTAATGACTTCAGTAAATAACAAGAGCATGAGGCAGCAAGCAACAGAGAAAAAACCTTCTCAAGCTCCTCTCCCCTCAAACACGTCTCAGGAAAATAGCCGATGAAAAATACCATCTCCTCACATCTCCTTGTGCTGAAATCATTTAGAGAGTGGACTATGTTTACCCTGGCTGCTCACTCTTCAAACCCACACTGTTGGAGCCACCTAAATTGGCCTCTCGCACCATATAGATTTCCCATCACGGGCCAGCATCTAAACAAGACACAGAGTGGAGAGCGAGAGGAAGGGGAGAAGCAGAGCATTCGGCAGTCTGATCACTGACCCTATTGTGTATTGTTTTTCTCAAATAAAATACATACTCAGATTAATAGGCCTGATAACGCAGAGCAACGGCTCATTGCAATTGGGAAAGGATGCCTTATCAAACCAATCACTGACTTGGCTGAAGATGTTATGTAGAATAAAATTAAATATAAACAAAGGTTTTAAGCTAACACCAACATTATCACTATTCAAAACCCAAAGAAGCTAGTTTATTAGCCATGTTGTGGAGTACTTAGCCAGGTGCCACAGAATGATTCTGAGGGTCTTCTTGAATAGTAAACATAGATGGTCATGTAAGGGTCCAGGCAGCATGGGAAACAAGAAATGTCATGTCTGGGGGCTTCTGACGTCAGTGGATCAATAGTGCCTGACGAGGAATTTTAAAAGATACTATCTGTCTGACTGCTGGTAGCAATAAACTGAAGATTAACCTTTACATCCCTCCCAGTCCCGGGAAGTACCCTGAAGGGCATGCTCCACTGTTTACTAATCAAAAAAAGTTGCTTTTTCGATACCGCAAGACCAGGGAATGGCTTAGTGGCTCTGCACTAGGCCCTGAAAGTTATTGACTTCTTCCCCTCCTATATGAGCATCATAAATGTGAGAGATGAACACTCCACAGCCACGTATTATATATCGCTAGCAACAGCTCCGGAGATGTGTACAGACACAGCTTGGTTTATTAAAAATAAACACCATATATTATCACCATGCTGCAGCACAAATGTAATAATTCCTGTTGCTGTGCATAGAAACACAGAAAATGTAATCACATGACAAGAGAAGGATGGGGTTGTTATTTGGGAGAGTCAGCTTGGCTGACTGCATGGCTGTGTCCTTTGTGAACCACGGGGAAACAAGAGCTCTTTTTCTTCTCCAGAAGCATGATCCTCTTTCACCCATTACCTTTGAGCTGGGAGCCAAGGTTTTGAATGGCTCTGACCTCTTTGGCCTCTGCTGGCCCCCACTGGCCTTCACCCCTCCAGCTGTTCATCCTTCCAGTCCAGCACGCTGCCCAGTACCCCCCGGTTTGCGGAGGCAAAGGGAGCAGCACCCCTCTGGGCCTAAGAACTGACCTCCAGTCCAAGGCCACAACACCACAGGCATAATGTCGGAGTTCCCACATGACCGTTGGAGCATGACGAGAGGGAAGGAGAGAGATTGAAAGTCTGGAAATTAACTGGGGTATGTGAGTCTGTTAAGAGAGGAAGGGAAGAAATAAATGAAGTGGAGGCGTTGGAGATGGACGTTCTTCAGACAGGGTAGGAAATCGGAAAAGAGAACAGATATATAGGGGCTAAGTGAAAAGAAAGGGGAGAGTTAAAAGAAATAAAATAGGCTGAGGATGCTGGGAGTGTGGGGAAGTGTGGTCAGATGAAGTAAGCAGCGACAAGGCAATAAGATGGTGCTGCACAGACGCAGACAGACGCCAAGGTGCAATTGAAGAGCTTGCTTCCTCCTCTGCATGGCTGGCTCCAATGACAGGACAGTATTCCCTCAGCACCAGCCGCTAACTGGATGATAGCACCAATCTATTTCTTCTTGCTACCCTTCTCGCTTTCTGTCTGTGTCTGTCTCTCTGTCATTTATTTCTTTCTTTCATAGCTCTTTCATACCTCCTTTTCTTCCCCCGCTGAAGTCAAATCCGACCAGGCCCCTTATACAGACAGCATAGCGGCTACCTAAAGCAAACATTCGCCTATAGCTTTGTTTGCTTACCTGAGACAAATCATTGCCTCAGGCCTATCTCTCATTAGAGCGGCCAAACAAAGACAACAGCAACTTGAGAACGCTTTAAAAATGCCTATAATTTGATGATGAGGGGTGTGTGTGTGTGTGTGTGTGTGTGAGGGGGGGTTAGTGCACTTGTGCAGGGAGGGTGAATGGAAATCGCCTCTGTACAGGATGAATGCCTCTGAGGACTATCCATTGACTATGAAATGTGATGATCCCCCTTCACCTTCAGACACAGCGAGAGTTCAGCTTAACATTGCCCAGGGCACTAAACCTTGGAGCTTGCAGTGTGAAAGGACTCCAGAATGTGCAGTTACAAACTGCTGGGTTTTTGTTTTTTTTTTTTTTTCATAAAAAAACACCTGCCTCATTCTTCATCCCTTTACATCATACACAGAATATTTCTAAATTGCATTCTGTCTGTCACAAACTCCATAGAGGGATGGATGACTCACAGAAGTTCTGAGCGTATACTATATTTCCATACATTTCGCAAAGGCTCATAACTGAATGATTCACTGGTTTTCTCATTGAATAGGAGTGTATTTGAATAAGAATGTGTGTGTGTGAAATTGTGTTTTGTATGGCTGTGCATATGGTTCTTATGTCAGTAAGTGGTGTTTGTGCACATGTGTATATGTGTGAGCGTTTTTGTGATTTGTGTGTATCAGCACACATGGGCCTGGTTGGTTGTTGGGGTGTTGGCAGGGTTGTGGTACCCTGCTGGGACCAACCCTGCCCAAGCAGCCTGGTGGAGGGGACAAGCTGTGGCATGCACACACACACACACACACACACACACACACACACACACACACACACACACACACACACACACACACACACACACACACACACACACACACACAAACATACACACACCCACACATAGAGCAGCTGCTCCTTCTGCAGCTGCTGCTTTTGCCCAACCCAGAATTCCCTGTTCCAAAGGAGGGTGAGAGGGGAAGGGGGTGGAGGCAGGCAAGAAAGGGAGAGAGAGGGAGAAGCAGGAGTGGAGAAAAAGTGGCAAGAGCAATAGAAATGGGAAAGGGGAGAGAGCAGACAAAATAAATTGGAAAGATATTAGGAAGGGGTGTGAAATGGGAAGGAGGGAGGTAATGGAAGTGAGAGGGGAAGAAAAGAGCAAAGAAAAAAACAAGAGAAAAAAAGCAGGTTAAAGATATCTGAGACCCACACTCACACTCAAGATGATCACACACATACACACGCACACAGAAACAAACACACACACCAAAATCCCCTCACCTATTAACAGGTGAAAATATATCCACTATCCCCTCCACTGCAAGCCAGCGGTAACTAAGGATTTACCATCAGAAACAATTTATTTAACAATCCAGATAACCCACTAATAAACAATCCATCTAATCTAACAAAAAAGACATTGTTTTGAAGTTATACAACAACACAATGTGAACAACTACAAAGCATACTGACCATTACATTTTCACAGGTTAAGCACAGATTAAACTAATTCCTGGCCTATATTCCCTATGATGGAGAGCCTCCATTGAAGATAACATATTACTCTCCATCTAAGCTTAATCTGTGTCTGGGAACTCAAACACACCCTACATACTCTGTATGACAACTACCAATCCTCTCACTTGAGAATTAGTTTTTGTGTTACTCCACTTTCAGTTTAAGACACATAAGTCGATAAAACAACTCAAATCAATACCTGAAATTTGGAAGTGATCAATAAGTTGAAAGGGTAAAGCTTTTGTATCTGTCAGGAATGTTTTTAATTTCAAACTAGTTCCACTTTTGACTTCCCCTTTCTCCAAGAGTGACAAGCTTAGAGGGAATCTCAGTGTTGATGTGTTAGAGGCTGCTGCCAGGCTTCAGAACAGATAGCAGAGAGGTTGGCTATGGGGTTGGGGGTTGGGGTGTGTGTGTGTGTGTGGGGGGGGGGGGGGGGGGGTACATCGAATGTGTCCAATTAGCAAAGTAATTAGTTAATTAACGTAGAGGACCCTGAAGGCCTTCCTAAGCAGTCTTACATAGACCTCCTCCAAACCAACCAGCAGACCTTGAAGGCTTTACAAGGCAGTGCAGATATACCAGCTAACCAGCCCAAACCATCATCTGCCACACTCACACATGCACAGAGACAACTCTTGAATACTCTCCACATATCAGTTGGCCTTCACTGTCAGTGACATATTTTGTATTCACACACATGCAGAGAATCTGTACATTGAGTAACTCTGTGACATGTGCTGTCAGTACCCCTGGTTCACTGTAGGTCAGCTTCCTTCTGCTGAAAGCCATAATAACACATGGACACAGGCTAGTTGGACTGTCTTCCTGTGACACATCAGCTTCAGATGGTGATGATGTTATATCCTCGCCCACAACAAATTAGGTCTAAGTTAATGTTTGGACAGTGTAAATGTGCCTCTCAATGAGCAGTGTTTTATGGATGTATCAGCTTTTACAGTGACAACACCTGATGTAGCTTTCATATCTCTTAACCTTATAAAGATTGAAGCAATCAGCGGTTCTGTATTTGCAGCAAGAGGGAAAAGGGAGACGAGAAAGAAAAAGAGTCAAAAGACTGTCTGCCCTGCATCGCTTCATAGCCACAGGCAGTTGCACAGCACAGGAGAAATGTGCTTACATCATCACATGCGGTCCAGGCATCCTGCAGAGGGCACTGCTAATAGCAGAAACACAGAGCCGAGGAGGCAACCGACCAACCTAGGAGGAACTCAGCAAGTCGCTCCCACGCAACTAGGATATCTGACATTCTTGGCAGCCTCTCAGAGAGGTCAGTCCTAAAGTATTCGAGCAGAGCAAACCTTCAAGAGGGACTATGTTCCAGCAAGCCAAGACCAGAGGCTTAATTCATCATTAATTAAAGTCTGCATGGGGTACAAGGATGAAGCTTTCTCAGAGAATCTCTAACCCCACTATCCACAGTAATAGCCCTATGATTTGGACAAGATGTTTTGCCCTAGCAGACACTGGGTGATATCATGGCAAATGGATTGCTTGTTTGAATATTTTCTTCCCTCTTAGTGCAGACAGGAGAGAGAGAAAAAAAAAGAGAGATTCTGTCTCTGTCTCATCAGTCTCTACAATGTGACCCAGATAAGGTCTTTGCTATATACGTGGAAGGGATCCTACATGTAACACGTGAGTTATGGATGTTCAGCACAGGCAACAGGTATAGAAAGCATCATACTGCCCACATTCAGGCTCAAAAGTTACCAGAATCAACTCAGGCAGCAAACTCCACCGAGCCCTATCTTCCAAGCTCTTCTAACTTACAACTTGCCCCCAGCTGCCTTGTTCAATGTATCAGACCCATCTCACCATCAGCAACATTTTTCTAGGTGTAATAACAGATAGGATCACATAGCAAATGCCTGCGCAAAAGATGAGAACTATGATCACACTGAAATGAAAAGCATGCTTCTCATGACTCCCCATTAACCACAGTTGCAACTGAATCTTTTTTTATGTGAATCTTTCTTTATGTGTGTGTGTATGTGTGTGTGTGTGTGTGTGTGTGTGTGTGTGTGTGTGTGTGTGTGTGTGTGTGTGTGTGTGTGTGTGTGTGTGTGTCTGTGTCTGTGTAAGTGTGTGTCTTTTCAGGTTTCAGAGGCGTGTGTAGCCAGGTGCAAAGTTGTTCTGGATGCTGATTGGAAGTGAGTGTTGAGCGCTCAGGACAATTATGGAATCATTACTGCCACCATGCCGGAGGCAAAATATGAACACCGTGCCATTTGTCAACCAACCACAGCTTTCTAATCAAGCTCACATGTGTTTGTATGTTAGCCTTAGTGTGTGTGTGTGTGTGTGTGTGTGTGTGTGTGTGTGTGTGTGTGTGTGTGTGTGTGTGTGTGTGTGTGTGAGCGTGTGTGTGCAAAGCCTTGGCATGTTGGCAGAGGAAATGGAATGTCACTCAGTATGTGTGTACACATATTCATGGGGGGTAATGGATGAGTCAAGAACCCTGCCCAATATTTTGTGTCTGTATACTTCTTACTTACTCTGTGTCGTCCAAATAGACTACACCACATGTACAAATGCGTGTGTCTATGTGCGTTGGTAGAGGGTGAGGAATGCCCTGCCTGAGCGCAACTGTCTAAACATGTCCCCGTCAGCTGTCTCTCCGCTCCCTTCGTGAAGAAATAACTTAGCATAGAGTTATTTGCTTTTTTCACCGCACCCCACAATATCATCTCACATTGGCTGCTGAGAGGTTGTACATGGGAATGTCCCCTTGTGGCCTCTTTTAGACAGGAAAAGTGCATGAACTAACTGGTGAGGGAGCCTCCAGGAGGAGGACAAAAATGGAGGGATGAGGGGCGGAGGAGTGAGAGAAAAACACCTCACGTTTTAATCAGTCTTTTTTTTTCACTGCTGCCTACAGGAAGCACCTGTAATCCATCTCCCCATTCTGGGATCGGTGTGGTAACAAGTGGCATAAATGTTTTAGGAAGATTTAATTAATTGATTCAGTCAGTGATAATAGCAGGCAGTATTTATCACAGGTGCATTCGCTCTCATAGCTTGGAGGAGCCAACAGCAAAGTCAGTGTGGTGTGCAACTCCAGAAATCCAAATGCTGTAATGACAGTAAAATGTGTGATCAACTTTCAAAAAAGTTAAATAATTTGCACTTGTTTAAAAGTTTTTCTCTTTTAGAGCGTGTAGGGTTAACTTCACTCTATCTACCCACTCTCTCTCTCTTTCTCTCTCTCTCTCTCTCTCTCTCTCTCACTAACTACAGTGAAGTGGCAGTGTTCTCATGCCTGTGTGTATGCATCAAGTCAGTCACTGAGATATGTGTGTTGTAAGTGCACAAGGGATTAGAAGCTCAAACATTGATCACTGATAAGCTACAAAAAGTGGTCATGCATCTTGTCACTGTCTCTACAATGTTCTTCCTCTCTGCACTCAACTAAGCAAGTCTCTATATGTAAAACAATACAAAAAAGACACATCTCCCGCCTTGATGAAATCCCTGTTTGACATAGCTAGCCAAGATCCCCCCAGACCAAAACAAGCCATTACCATTAGTCAAAAGAGATCAAAGACACATCGCAGCTGAACACAGTGTTTGGGATAGCAGCGTCTGACAGCCATCTGCACTGGTAAGAGAGAAAAAAGAATTAGACATTGATAGCAAAGGAGGTCCAAGTTTTTTTTCAGTGCCAGGTCTGATAAATTTGTGCAAGCTACACTTTGCTTGGAGGACAGAAGTGTATGCAGAAGAAGAGAGTAAGAGAAGGAAACCAAATGTGAAGAAAGTAGAAAGTTTATAAGAAGATGTGGGAAAAATGAAAAGAGAAAGAGGAGGAGAGGAGGTAAAAGGGGTGGTGGGCTAGTGGGGCAAGTTTAGATAGAGGATTGGTGAGGAAGACAAAAGGGAAAACAGTAAGACTGCCAGTCCCTCAGTGAAACAAATTGGCGAGGAGTTCAGAGTGAGCCAGCGTCTTCAGCTGAAAGCCTGTGGAGCAATGGATGCCCAGGACAAATCAACACATCTCACGGTTTGCCTCCATAAAACTCAAATACCATCAGCTTCAAAAACTATGATCTTCCCTGGAGCATATGAGCAGGGTTTTGTTCCTCTGGGTTTCCTGAATTGGTCTGTGAATCAATCGCAACAACAGAATTTCAAAGGATTTGAGAAACTATGAGGTCTTTCTCCTTCTCAGACTTTAACAAAACAGACTCCAACATAGACAGCCCTGCAGACACTTGTGGCTGTGGGGTCCCAAAAGGCTTAAAGATGTCTCTAGTCTTTTCACCACTCATAAGAGCTTGGTGAAAACAGCAGTATATAAGTGTACTTCTGTGCACCCAGCACAAGGCAAAGACTGAGGAAGTCAGAAGTAAACAGAGAAAAAAAGGAAAAGGACTTGAGCAAAGAAAGAGAAGATGGTAGTCCAGATAAAAAAAGCTTTGGACTCCAGCCCAATTCCGGAGAGAAAGATTCAGATGATGTGAAGGAAGAGTGCCATATGTGCGTTGGTCACACTGACCAAGCTTGAACCTACATGCAGCAGATTAGTTTGGACATGTGTTTTGGCTATCAGAGCCATTAAAAACCCATTACATAGTGCAACAACAGAGATCATAAGTCTTTCTGAGACCTTAACGATCATTTATCATGTGAGTTTACCATGAATGATGTATTTACTTGCATAAAGATGCACACCGTTTGACATTTAATGGTTCTGCTACAATTTATCAGTTTCATAATTTGGGATATAAATTGCATAACACGTCTTTTAAGATTAATAAGCGGAGATTTAACTGATGGGGAAAGAAGCAAAAGACATTTTTCCAGACCACGGAAACTTTGCCACTTAGAAAAAAACAGAAAGAGGTCATTGGGTGCTTGTTTCTCACGTCGATTGTCATTGTCAGTTGTTCAGTCATTACGAATGGCGTTGCATTCTTTACAGTGAAGGCTAATGGTGTTCTGACCTACAGGGGAGGAATGCCAACTCTCACCACAGCTGCACACTAAGGCAAAGAGCCAGAGTGGAGTCTGGGATCAAAGGTCACCCATGATGTGACTTGATCCTACACAATCAATAGACACAGGGTCCTGGCCTTTGGCAACCACGCTCTTAATGGGGTAGGGCAACTGGACAAATGGTAAAGGGAAAAGCATCAGAAATAGGCTGATGGTATGAACAGCATAAGAATGACAAAATTGCTTTTGGAGAAAAATAATAGTAAATGAAGATGACCAATATCAAAATGATGGAATTAACATTAATTGCAAGTGCACTATTAGATGAAAAAATTATGCACTGAGCACCATAATATCTGAGAATTTTAGCAGGGAAATAAGAAAGCATATAATGCAGACATAACTGAATGGATATTTGACAAGCACACTTTTGTGACATTCTTCATATAGGATACGACAAATGCAGAACTTACAGTGCTTGATAATTTCCATTGTAGCATATAAAATGGAACATTTTCTGTTTCTTATTAATTAGTATTTACTGTATTTCTTCCACAGGAGTCATTACTCAGAGCAAGTCACTCCACTGATGACAAACACACCCAGCCAACTAAACAGATAATGAGCAATTTTTGGTAAGTGTCTGGGATTGTTAGGTCATTTGGACTTAAGGTTGTGTGTGCAAACCATTTTAATTGCAAACCCAGAACACAGGCATAAGCTCTGTAAATAACCCAGCCACTTCACTAATGTGTTCATCATTATCCCATTGCATCATCTGGATGGAAATAGTGTTTTTGGTTTTGCTTTAACCCCAAGGAGCTAGCTAAATAACAGTTTATCAGAATGAACCAACTACTGAAATATTTTTTACTAGTAAAAACTTAAGTGCCATTGGACCCATAAATTTGGGTTTCCAAATTGTCGAGAATCGGGGGCGTAAATGCCCATAAATGCGGAGTCACCTCCACATGAGCAACAGACAGAGTAACACAGGAGAGCCTTTGCATTGGTCCATTTCACACTTCATAAAGCAGCGACATATTTATTCCATGCATTCATACTGATATGTCGCTTCTACCAGGTAATGGCTATACTACTTGAAATGATTCATTTGCTCAGTCATTTTCCCCACTTAGTTCTGGGCTGTAAGTGCAAGTTTTAGAATGCTGCATTGTGCAGTGGTGTTTTTACCTGATGTTTTTATCTCGCTGCAGGGAACGAGTGGGGAATTACCTCTTGCCCATAACCACATTCTTTATAACCCCAAATACACACTGCTTAAAAAGAGGCTGTAAAATGTGCTATGAAACGGCATGGTAAATATCCCACCTCTGGTGGGGCAATTTACTAAACCTTGTAATACATAGAAAAAAGGAGCATATAAACAGCTTTCTTTTTTTTCCAAATTAGTCAACAACATTTTTATATAACATTTTACAATAAAGACATACAAACTAAATCAGGAATATAATTCGTTCCTTTGAGAGACATGCAGAGTTGAGGTCAAAAGGGTAAGCCTCAGGTAAATGCGAGGCAGTGGGAGTACACAGTCCTGCCTCCTTTTCCTGTCTGATTTAAGAGAGTCCATAGGAGGCCTGTAGTTAACACAGCAGGGACGTGAACCTTCAGGAGTGGGAGAATGAGGGGCTGGTGTTGTACTTATGCTTCATATAATGACCAACAAGCCCCCCTTCTTCTTCAGTCCCCACATACCACCTCCCAGTCCGCCATTCCTGCTAGAATTCTATAGGTTTGACAGCTAAGACCCTCATTCAACCTGTGTATATGAGAAACCTTTCTTTTCCCTCCACTCTTTCCCTTCTCCAGTTCAGTACTCCCTCACTCCAGTGAGAGGCAGGTCCCTTTCAGACGGCTGGCCGAGCTCCCGCTGTTTTATGGGAAGTATTGTGATCCCACAAGCTCTCTCAGGGGGATCAGCACTTATGAGGGCCAATAGAGCTGCTGATTTGATCTTCTCTTCTTTCACAGCCTTTCTTGAGTTTTCATCAAAACTTTTTGGCCCGCTCGCCATGGGAAGCCTCAGCGCAAATGTGATTCTCTGTGTCCGTGAAACAGACATCATCTGTGACAGTGGAGACACTGATGAGGACAGGGAGACTAGAAAGAATAGGGGCTGAACTTCACTTCAACCCAGCCACATGAAAGCAGTAGAACTCTAAATATTCAGCAATGCTTCAAACACTTCTTCCAATATTTACGAGCCATTCCTTTCCAATAGACAGTAATCCTCATTTTAGTGAGCAGCATGAATCATGAGTTTGGCATTGCAAAAGTTCGATCATTTTAAAGGGGCATTAAATAATCTATGACTTTAATCGATCTCTTTTAGCATCCAAAGAATTACAGATCCCTGGCACAGTGTCCTAATTATTACAAATAAACTGTGGTGGATAGTACTGAAGTTAGGGCAAAACTTTCTTATGGTAGTTTAACTTTTTCACTGTAGCTTTTAAACAGTTTAATTATATTATCCATCACATACTAAGCAACATGTCAAACTTTTTTTTTTTTAAATATGCGTATTTGTTTTACATTACTTCTGATTATTTTTCACAGTTTTTATATTATCTTTGATTTTTAAAGTTTATTTATAATTTTCTAAGGCTGTTGGGGCTGTTTGGTTGCCAACAATAACGCTTGTTGACTAAAAGTTAACCTTCTCTAAGACCAATCTGTTATTTGGAGAAAAAAAACTATAGCCTTATGGAGTATCACTGATACAGTATGCCACAATACATTAACATAGGTGTACGTTTTTGTCCTTTTTAATTTGTATTAGCTGTAAAATGTAAAAACATTTTAAAGCCATAATCCTAAAGACTAGGCACCCAACAAGCTACAAACTATGTCACTAACCAATGAAACATTAATTCGTTTAATTTTTGACAAAGTTACATTGATGTTGACTTTTTAAAGAAAATCATGTTTTTGTTTTATTTACTGGTGGCCAGTTTTGCGAATACAAATCTCTGTTCCCCGGTATAGGCTGCCTAAATGGATAGTTCATTTGCTAGCATATACTGTACGTGTAAGTGGCCTAAGGGAGTATCTGGATGCCAATTATTGCTGACTAGATGCTACTTGCAACGGAGACACCTGAGTCGCACTGGATACACTTCTCACAGTTCAGTCCACACCTAGTGTTGCAGCTCTGCATTCTTTCAAACACTAAACATTTAAAACAAGCAAGCTAGTTTTCTCAGAACAATAAATGCTTTGAATATGTGTTGCAGAAATTCTCAAACAAATGCGCTTTTTTCAGATTTTATTGTTACTCATTTATGCTTTGATGTTACTCCAGCTTGCACTGGTAAGATGCAGAAGTTGGTTGAAAGCATCCAGTTTGTGCTTTCTTGGAGATTTGGAAGCTACTGCTTGCTAACACTTAGTCAGTAGCTTTCACAGTTGTATCACTGGAGTCTCGTCTTTTGTTCTTGACTTTGAAAAATGTTCTGGAAAATTAGTAGTTTATAGGTACAGTAATCAACTTTGCTACTTAATTGATAAATTGCATCACTATTAAAAAAAAGCTATTGTACTTAGGATACATCAGCACTTCCACCAACCAGCTGGAAGGGTTTGCTAACAATGTTGCTGCCACACATGGCTGCTTGTGGCACTTCTGCAAATGAAATCTGGTACGGTGGAGTTAGGGAAGCTTTCCTCCAGAGATTAGAACAGGAAGTAAGGTTTTAAAGCCAGAGTAATTATTGACTGATTAGTCAACAGTGAACAACAGTGTTAACTTTTCCACTTACATTGCTCTGCAACAGTAACATCACTGCCTAGTGCACCTTTACAGGATGTAGTCTGTCTGTTTTAGAGTGAGGCAGCACAGACTTGTTGTATTGTGCTTTGATAGCCGTGTGGATGACAACAGAATGCAACAGTTATTGTAAACTGATAGTGAAGGCTTATGCGGGGAAATCCCATTGGCATGGCTTGCATTTACTGGTAAAACAAAACACAAAGCCAATAATCTCTGTGTCATTAAGAGCGATTTTCCTCGACTCAACCTAATGTGATGACAGCGATAAAACCATGTCAGGCTAACTGTACATAGGAGAAGGAGAGGCGCTATAAGCTAGACAAATGATGACAATGCTAACATGAACTGGCTCGACATTTTGTGTTCTAATGGTAACACTTACATCAACAGCTTAATTAGTCTTCCTCAACATGTGTGATATATTAATGAGGATAATATAGTTAAAGAATTCCTCTATCAGGGGTTTAACTGAGAATTTTTAATGCTTTTAAAAAGCTGAATTTTAAACAGGTCGGTACGGAATCAAATATGAAGAATACTTGAAAACACAAAGGTTTTGTCCTTGCTATATTTTCTTTTTAGGGAAATTTTATGGGGTCATCTCAATCATCGTGTAAGTCCGTAACAATATGTTAGCTACGGCACGTACCACCAGAGAAAAAGAGCTCTTAGACAGCACTTTTCACAGAGATAGCTTTTAACACAGCAATCAGTGGCTTGCTACATGCAGGGGTGCTGTGCAGGTCATGCATTCATTTTAGAAACAAGCGGAAAGTTGTCACACTTACCAGAGAGAGAAGCCCTAGCGTAATTACCACATTGGCAGATAACCCCTGCAATCTCCCCAGATACTGAGACTTCCGCTGCACCTCACACAGGCTTGAACAATTGTCTCCAGTCCTTTGAGGGCCTTGTTAAACATGTTTGTTTTGGTTTTGACAGGTTTCTGTCACAAAGAGACAGAGACAGGCTATTCCAAAGGCCAGCTATCTTCCCAGTTGTTCCACAGTTTGTTTAGTTAGTCCCTGTGTTTCAGGAGCTTCCTCTACTTTCTAATGCCTACATTTGAAGCTCAGACCCAACGTGTCTGTACAAACACAGCTAAATCTGTCCAAGGATATCACACGTCTGTGTTAAAGAAAAACTCGATTTTTTTCTCCTTGTATGTCTTTGATGTAGTATATCGTAATAATGCTGGAATGAGCTACTGCAATCCCGTGGTGCAATAGTCACTTAATGTTTCATAAATGTCATTTGGAAGTAATTCAGTAAGCACCCTCATGAAAAAGAGATGAAATACAGATTGCCATTGGGTATATTAACACCTGTCACATCAGACGGATATCATATTGCATTACCGTAGTTACACAGCTTTCTATTATTTTCTCGACTCCCAAAACATCCCCTTCCCCTCCCAATCTACCAATGTAATTACCTCATCAAATAAACTATCAACAAAGCCCCTAAAATAGGATTTGTGGAAGTGGGGCAAACAAACGAAATAAAAAAGAAAAACATATCATCACACCCAACATATGTGAGACGTGTGACGTTTAGAAGTCAGGGGAGCAAAGCCTTGCGGGCATACAATCAATATTACATTTTCCATTGCCACCTTCATAGCTATTGTAAATGGCTTGTGTCAAAAATAATAACAGGTTGTATCAGGAACCTTGGGTTTGCAATTTCACTCCTAGTGCTTGGAAGCCCCCGTCTGCTCTCCCTCCCTTACTCCAGCACCACTGGGTGTTAATGACGCCACGGTGGCAGACACTTCTCACACCATGGCTGACTTTTTTTTTTCTTCCTTTTGGCCATTCTTTATCTCTTTACTCCTGACAGCTCTGAGAACTGAAGGAAAATGTGTATGTGTAAGAAAACGCTTAGCACAAGAGATGATTAGCCCTTTGTGCATGTTTCAGCGCTCAGCCAGTAGCATAGTATTGTTAGCAGGGCTGGAGAGATTAAATCTCTCCTCACTTCTGTTGTCATAGTACTCTAGGCAGCAATAAGCAAGATGAGATGCAGTAATATGCACGCTAGAGGGACAGATTCCTCTCCTCGGGAATCAGAGTTACTTTAAGTTCTTCTGAGAGAGAGGTACTTAACTGAATTCTTTTTTTTTTTTTTTTTAGATGGGTTGATTGCTTTATATCATCCTTTATATAGCCGCTATCTCAGGTGTAGACTGCTCAGTCCTCTACACACTGGAAGACAGGCACAAATGCTCCAAGATACTACAAGCTGTTGAGGTCTCCAAAATCTCAACAGAGAGAACTTAAGGCAGGTATAGCCTTTAACCCCAATTTAACAGCCATCATTATTTTAGATGCATCCTCTATTTTCTTGATCAGCTTCTGTTTTTTATTTTTCAAATATTGTTCTAACAATGAAAAAAATTCATTAAGTTTGTAAAATTGAAGTCTTCCTGTGACAGATTTCCCTTTTTATTCCTAGAGCTACTCTCCTGGTTTACAAGAATACTTCAAAGAAAATGTCCCATTCAGAGCATTTCATCTGAGAGCAGTCAGACCCTACCATCATAAGGCTGGTCTCAGCAAATCTCAGTATGATTATAATTTAAAAAATATGCATAGCTAAGGTGATTTGTGAAACAGAAATGATACCGTCAAAGAAAAATGTTTAGATAAGGCAAACAATGTGATCAAGTTTCAAGTCATTACTAATCACAAACAACCCTCTACCTGTCTTTTATATCCCATAGTGGTCATTTCTACTGCAGGGACTCGAGTGTGATTCTTCCTAAAGCATGTAGATTGTCAAACTTTCAGAAACATCCCCTGTGATATGATGGTGTCCATCCCCTGCTATGTGATAAATGAGTTTCAGCAAAGAGTGCTATTGAGGTGTGCAAAAACCAAAAGTAATATAGTATGACAAGATGATGCTGAGGCCAGTCATCATGTTGACAGACAGGAGCCTGGAAGCTCTGGTTCGAGTATGTGCAGTTCTTTTCCGTAGGCTTCCACAGAGGCTCTTTTATACTCATGTCTCTGTCTGTGCAGGGCTTTTAAATTGTTCTCACTTATCTGAGGAGGAATCTGCAGGAAGTCACAGAATCCCAGCTTATCTTGGCTAATTGTGGATGTGTTTGTGCGTGCGTGTGGCAATAGAGGAGGGGACTTGAGAGGGTGCCAAATGCCGCAGGATTCGGCAGAGCACGTCAGGACAAGAGAGGCAGAAGCACTGGCAAGACTGACAGACACAACACTAACATCTGACGGAAACAAACAACGCAAGCGCATACACAGCAGCGGCCATATAGAAACTGATGGAAACACCCAGGGCATAGGTGACATTTAATCTGTCCATCACATTTGAGCTGAAAAGCAGATGTCAAGGATCTTCAAACCTTGTGTGGGAACTGTTTGGGGAGTAAATGTAAACACTGAGTTGATTAGTGACATGAAAGAATTTCAATATAATTCCAGGGTGTAACTTTCAATGTGCAAGGTTCATTTGACCGAATTTGATCGTGAAATTTCATATGTTTCTTTGCAACTTTTTGTTTTTTATTAAGCAAAAGCCACTTCTCACTGTTTTTTTAGACAACAAACAAAACTGTCCAATAACCATGCACCGAAGGGATGTGCAGCGTCCAGTTGTGCAACATGAGAGATGGCTCCAAAGGGTGTTTTAAGGAGGTGATAAAAAGGTCTGTGACCTTCCCCAAATGAAAGCTCCTCCCTGATTTGTCAGCTACAGCCAAGGAGAGTGTTGTTTGAGGGAGAGAGAGTGGGTGGTCTGTCACAGGGTTCATGTACCTTTCTCTATACAAACAACCCAAATTTACATCTTCTTAATGGCCGCTGTGTCCACTGGCTGTTGTAAATCAAAAGAGGGGTTTTAACCTCTAAGAGCCAGCAGGGGTTAATGCTGAGGGCAATGGCCACTGCTGTTTTGGCCTTAGACTGAGCAAATGGACGCCCTTGAAAACAACATGCTTCAGACTGTTAGAGGGCAGGTATGGCTTCTTAGTCGCTTTTTCTCTTACAGTAGCATATCAATAAAAAAAAGAATTTAGGGAAGAGCATGTTAAAAAGGCTGAAGATGAAAATAAAACAATTTATACAAACTGCCCACGTATCATATATAAGATATGACTTCAGTCAATATAGATTCCTATACTGACATCAACTTCAAAATAATGAAATAGTGAATGTTTACTGGATGTCTCTCCACGACGAAATCCATGAATGAAATCCAGGAAAGAACTGTGCTTGTTTTACCCTTTCCTCTCCATATTCATGCACAATACCTTTCCCACTGACATTTTCCGCCGTTATCATAAAGGGCATTCACACATAGTGAGATCTCCCGGGCACAAATGAGCAATCAGCGTAAGAGCAACACACCTGGTAAGGCTTAGTGCTTCTCTGAAAGGCCATCAGCGCACCAGGAGAATTGGCTGCCCCGTAATTGAGATCCAGGCAGATTATTCTCATTTGATTGTCTAATGACCAACTGAATGAGATCCCTACCAGAGCCCTATTTGACCAGGCAATGCAGGAGATCCAGGTGTCTGTCAGACGCCATCCTTCTGTCTTAGCATTATTAGAATTATAAGTAAACGTGGCCCGATTACAGGCAACACAATCACAAGACTGTTAATGTTAAATTTTTGCTGGATTGATAATATAGATAATCATGGATAAAATGATCCTTAAATTGTTTAATTGGAGCACTTGAGGATAATCAGATTAAAAATAAATATATTATGAGAGAAAGAAGACAGCCTACCCATGTTAAGTCTGCTGAAAAGCCTAACTCATGACCAACACTACAGCTGACCTTATGCTGTAAAATGGGGGAAATTGTGATTGATTAGAATTTACCAAGTGGCAATTTTTGACCTGTCAAACTATAATTCCCATTCGTCATTGTTTCATCAATGTTGATAGGGCTATTTCCTAACCAGTTCTCTGAGCAGGAGAAACATGTGCTTGACCTTATGCAACAATATAAAACACTGCCTTTCCCACTACCATGATTCTCAATCCACATGTAGTGGAGCTCAAATTAAGTTATCGATTATGCGCTCGCAAATGTGGCGAGGTAAGGGAATGACACTGCACTTAGAGATCATTGCGCAAATGTAACCTAAATCACAAAAATGTAGGAGGGGGGTAGTTACTGGCATGGACATCGCTCTTTGCGAGGGTGAGTACTCATGCATTCACTCAGTGTTTAATCAATGGATAAAACTGTCTATCCATTCAAGTATTGATGTTTCCTATGACAACTGCTTATCCACGTAGAGCAGAGAGACACCAGAGGCCTTTCAATCATCTGCCAGCTGAGGGGAGCACTGAGAGGAAGAGGTGGGGTGAGAAGCACGAATCTCTAATACTGGATTCATGCCACATGCTCAATTATTCCAGTGCTACAATGCAAGTTAAAGCAGAGGAGGAGTCGATCACTGTATACAGAGCACAGGTTCTGCCACTGTGTGAGAGCTCAACTTGGTCATTCCATTACAATGGCAGTTAATCAATATGGATCCTCTCCTTTTGATCTGCTGCCTCTGACCAACAACAATCACTAACAACAGTATAATTGCAATGACCATAATGGTACCCATTCTTATCATCCCACACCAGAGAGGGAGGAGGAGGAAGGATGAGAGATAGCATTTGTCCTGTCGACTATCTCTGTAACTCTCTTGTGAACTCTCTCACACGTAATATGCACACTTCTGCACTGTGGTATTGTGGTATAGACGGTCAGTCCAGTCACCTTATTAATGTCATGTTTAGACACATATTGACCTTACTGCAGTGACGATCAATCTGTGGTAGGGAAAGACAATACTGCCGAGTTCATCCCCACATTGTCTAATATCTCGAAAGCACTTTACACGTGTCTCATACTTGTAGAAAACAATAATCATTTCCCACCGCTATGTCTGATAACACTAATTGAATTAGTATCAATTAAATGTATTTGTTAATAACTATCAGGTAAACTATTTCGACAATGTTTCCCATGGCAGCACATAATAAGCACAAAATGATTATGGACATAGATGTATTGAGTGCTAAAAGGAGTCCTATAAGATGATGAAAGCATGTGTGCGTTCTAATAGGACCAGGATCACTTAGCGTTTGATGACCAATATGGCTTCTTAATGTCTTTGACGCCGTGAACCTATGACAGATCTATGAGATGATGGAACAGACTGGTAACATAATAAAGGCGCCCTTCTTCTCACTCAGCATCTCTCATATTAATATTTTCATCCTGTAATAACTAAAAGCCATTCCATTACTCATTAATCAGTATCTGAAGCTACCGCTTTCCAGTACACATAGAAATATGATCCTACGATTTCACAAGAAGAGCGATGTATAATGACCCTGCAGCTGGCGGCGTAATAAAACACAGTATGCATGTTGTCTGTCAAGAAACCTTACCTAGGCATAACCAAAAAAACAGACAGGCTAAAGTGATATACTAGACTCATTTCAAACAGTAACACACAGACCTTGCAACGTTGTTGCGTTTCTTTCAGGCCCCGGTGACAATCAATACTTAAAACAACAGCGAGAAAATATGCGGAATCAGCATCTATGAAGTAAAAGAGCGACAAAATTGATTTGCAGAAGGTTCGTTCAAGCATTCAAGGGATTTTAAACAGTGCACAATGTTGCCAGTCAGATCTCTCAACAAATCCATATCAAGCTGTGGGCTTATGAGTTTTGGTGTTTATTAAAGTGAATGACAGGTAAATAGGATTGGTCAGCATAAAACAACACCACCTGAAAATGTAGAGACATTGAATTTGATTTATGCCTATGGTCATCTGTGTCAGAAGTTGTGTGTGTGTTCATGCATGTGTTTGTATGTGTGTGTGTGTCTTCTTTGTGTGTTTAAATCAATGGTCATCCCCTGATACAAGATGGCCTCATAAATCATTGTTTGTTGATCACTTGTCAGGAGGCAGGGGCCTTATGGCGTTCTCTTAATTATTCCAGCTCACAACCCAACTGGATGAATAAGGACAGGAATGCCAAAGCAAATCAAGGCAGCGAACTTTACAGAAATATGGCCATAAAGGTGGTTTCGTTTGGATGGATGAGGTGGGGGCTGGGGATGGGAGTTGCCGGAACGGGGAGAGGGAACTGTGTGTGTGGGTGGTAGGGCTGGCCAGGTTGGATTCTAGGGGGCACTGAAGTGAGAAATCTAGTGTATGAGATATCAGTCACGCAATTCCAGTGTGCGAGGGGACTCTGTCATGACAGGAACAAGCCGGCTGCCTGATTGAAATTGGACAAAAACAACTAAATCTGTTATTGTGACCATTCAATCACTCTGATGCCTTGTATCTCTCTTTAAACACAATTTGAACACGTCTTTGTTGCCACTCGCTGTCAACTCACTGGTATTACCTTCACAGACAACAAGTCTCCACAATCTGTTTGGCCCTTGCAGACAAATAATCAATGACTTTCAGACCTGACATAGATGGCTAATGTTTTCTTCTTTTGCGTTCTTGTCTTCGTAGCGTTGAGAGCAAACACTGGAAATGTAAAATCTGTGCATTTTTTGTAATGACAAATTCTGTCAAACGTTAGGGCTAAGTGTTCGGGGTTTAGTATTGGTTTTCAGTGTCATTAACTTTTCAGCAGTAAGAAGGTTTCTGTCGCCACTGACCAAAGTGCTTTAAATGCACAGCAATTACACGGTTGAGGCTGGCGCTTAAGAGATGAGGAGAGTATAGTTTCTGCAGTAAGACCTAATGGGATTATTAGTGAGTTTTTGGGGAGGAGGGAATTTGCAGCTCACAGTAATATAGGAAGTGGGATTATATGTTTCAGTGATATAATGTACCAGCCAGCTGGTCCTCATGTTAATTACTGGATTACCCTTTCTAATTAAGAAATCTGTAAAGGCAAGTTTAATAATTCATCGAATCACAGTGGCACAATTTCTTGTGTTATTCTCTCTTCTTCCCTCTGTACCCATTTTGATTTTCTTTTCTTTTTTACCTCAGTGGCTCCCATGCACAGGCATGAAGGCAGTAACACCTTGTGATTCAGAGTTAAAATGTGTTAGCTTGAGGCTTAAATATGGCCTTAGCATGTTTAAATCATGCTGAGCATATCACAGAGGCCATGCAGGCTGTTCCGTTTGATATATATTTGCAGCATAATGTGTGGTTTTGAAAATCAATGAGCAGTCCTCTTTTGATCACAGTGGTGTCCCTCATCTCATCACTCCATAAAAATAGTGTATGACCATCCTGCCAGAGAGGTGCGCCGTGTACAGGCACAACATGCAGGGAGTACAGTTGCAGGCCTGGGTCTTGTGTGAACAGCAATGACCTGGTATTTTGACCAAGAGCCTGGTGTGAATAAGTAAATGCAGACTGCAACGTTATTCAATATAGGTTCTACAAGAGGTGTGAATGAAAGGGATATCAGTTGCTAGTGATGGGAATTCTGGCTCTTATTAGTGAGCCAGGTCATTTGGCTCCGCTCAGCAATGAGAGCATGCTCTTTCAGCTCCCAAACAGCTCTTCATTTAGTAGCACTTCTGGCTTTTATAATTCAGCCAAGTTTAGCAATGTTTTGACCTATGATTAGTATGTGTACATGCGTATCACTTAAATTATTCAGTGTAGTTTTACGAAACCTTTTTATTTCCAGAATACCATTATTTCACATTATGTTTGGTATAAAAACAATAATGTAAAAACATCAAACACTATTACACATGCGTTTTGAACGTTTTATTTATATTGAATGTTGTACGTTTGCTACAAACACTAAACACAACGCATCTGGTCCTTGTGGATAAGTGTATGTTAGAATTCTAATGCTCCTGTGATGTTCATATCAAGTAAAATAAAATAATAAAATACATAATAAACCATCCAAAACACAAACCATTCCAAACAAATCACACTCACGGATGCACATCATCACAACATTCAGTCAGTGCATGGAGTGCCCATGGCCGAGCAGTGTGGTGAGAAGATCATCCTCTTATTCTGTCTTGTATTAATTAACAAAAAAGAAAGAAAGAAAGAAAAAAGAAATCAGCTCTTATACAGGAGCCAGCTCCCATCTTTCATGTGAAGGAGCCGGCCCATAGAGCCGACTCGTTGGCGACTGACACATCACTATCAGTTACACACAGTTACTCCTGAGGGATGCCCCGTACTGCAGGACCCTCTCTCGTTGGCCACAGCCCTCCACAGTGCCTCCTCAACAGTAGTTCCGGCGTGGTTTATTTAGATATTTACCTGCTTACTAATTCATGGTCAGAATCAGATCCATAGGGAAATTTAAAACACATTCTAACCTGCAGTTTTTAGCACCAAATCCTTATCTGCACCTTTGACAGAATTGCTGATCCAGGTGGGCATAATGAACAGAACAACGAAAAACAATTCAAAATATATGAATTATCGATTGCATGTAATGTTGATTTCTTTTTAGTAAAATGAAATATGATATATATAAGATATTTTATCCTAAAATCTGAAGGAAATTCAATTCAAATTCAAAGAAATTCATTTGTGATATAGCTAAAAACACACACATCTTGACAAGTTTATAACTAAAATGAATATAGTGCTCTATATATCCGTACACCAGTGGTGGAAGAAGTACTCAGATCTTTTACCTAAGTAAAAGTAACAATGCCACAGTGTAGAGACACTGTTACAAGTAAAAGTCCTGTTACTTGAGTAAAAGTACTTGTATCAGAAAGTAATAGCATCTAAATATACTTAAAGCACTAAACGTATGCATTATGCAGAATGGCCAATTTCAAAATAATGTATATTATATTAATGGAGTTTAATTAGTGATGCATTAATTTGTGCATCACTCTAATGATGCAGCTGCTAAAGGTGGGGCTATTTTTAATTACCTTATTTACTGCTGGGTGGCTTGTGAATGTTCAATAAATTCTTAAATTATCTTAATATATTTGTTGCTTATATTTTTTATTTTAAATCTGATTGCAGTAACTAGAAAACAAAAGTTATCAAATGAATGTAGGGAAGCAAAAAGCACAATTTTGTGCCTCTGAGATGTTGAGGAGTAGAGGTATAAAACAACATAAAAAGGAAATACTCAAGTGCAAGTACAAGTACCTCAAAACTATGCTTCAGTACAGTTCTTGAGTAAATCCACTTAGTTATATTTCACCATTGCCATACAAGGCCATTCAAGAATTTTACTGTTTATCATCTAATAATTAATATGATTTAGAACCAAATTATATTAATTATTAGAACTAAACTAGAGTGCATTTCTAAATAGAATTGGTCTTGGGATTTTCGCATATTGCCGTCATCTAATGTATGAGACAAAGTAACTCTATTCTGTAGGATCTTGGCTTAGTGATCCATGTTTTCAGGTCCAGTATGAAATATCTGAAGAGGGGAAATGTAGGTCATTCAGAACACCATCAAACAGCAGCGCTCAGGTAGCAGCATGCAGGGCCACGTTTGTCTCCTGTATCTTTGAGGACATTTTCAACCGCCTGTGGGTATTTGTAATGACCCAGTGACAGAATTTCTCTGCTGGCGGCTGAGGTGCTCAATGAAATGAATAACTCTGACCAGCCAAGAGAGAAGGAGAGAGAAGCCTATAGTATGTGTGTGTGTGTGTGTGTGTGTGTGGGTGTGTGTGTATGTCAGCAGCGTTTGTGTGTATCAGCGGAGAGGAGAGGGGCTACATGTCACATCTCTTCAGACACTATAGCTCCCGTCCCCACCGGCTACAAACAATCTACAACCACCCAGAGCCTCCCACAGAGGCTGTGTGTGCTGCATTTGTGCCAGTAGTGCGTAAAATGTGTTTCTGCACTGTCTTGCTTGTCACCTTGACCGGGCCACATGTTCCTTCGGTATAGGTCTCGAAGTCTGTGTCGTGATAGGAACGCTGGGGAGCCCATAAAATCAGCCTACGAATCCCGTTAGGAAGAGGTGGTAGCTGTCGGCCGTGTGCTCAACTCCCAGAAATACAGATTTACTTGCTTGCTCTTTGACAATCTTGAAGGTGTTGCTTTTTGGTGTGCTTTATTTTTCATGAATATAACATTTCCTCATAATGGATATACGTAGATTCAGCATGATGCATATGAATTGTTCATCCACATACATATGAATTATTCAACAGTGTGATTCGCTTTGCCCTTTTTCGGGGTTAAACCTGCACTGAGGGGGGTGGGGTGGGGGAGGGACGTTTTTGAAGTCCCACTCAGGTTCTGGCACATTTTCATTTAGTCTCTTCATCTCTTACAATAACATCTGAAGTTGTCTCTGCATGTACAGTTGGACCAAGCCAATAAAATCTACATGCAGTTAATGGACTTTTTGGCAGGAGTTGTCATTTTATAGATGCATTCCTGAGAGGGCATTACTTTGTCTGAGTGTCTCCTTTACTAATCAGAGAGGTCAAGCATCCATCTGGCAATTGCTTGATGTTTCTGGTTTAGTGAAATATGAATTGCTTTACCAGAAGTAAAATTTTGTTCAAGAGGATGGAATAAATATTTTATACAACTACTGAACGTACAACGGATAACACAGTATGTTGGTGTACTAGTTAATTTGAGTGATTGCAGAACACAATCTCATTAAATTTTACAAAATACCTGAAAACATCTGTTTTCAAGAATATCCCACTAATCAGTTTCCTCACTAGCACAGACTTCGAAGTCACACAGAGCATTTTATTACAGACTAATGCTTAAAAAGTCTTAGAATATAAATCAAGCCTGTTTAGCTCCTTCTACATTCGTATTCAAAATTGATTGTGTAGGGTATGTGTTATTTTTTCAAATTGGCTGTGTTGAGGAGAAGGCAGGGGGCCTGCTATCAAAAACCTTGCCGGATAACAATCATTAGAACCTTAGCCCCCCTGGTAAGCAAGCCATGCTTCCTGTGTAGGGCCCCAGAGGATTCAGTGTGCTAATTATTTACTGAAGCAGCAAAGACTATCAAATGAGACCCTGCGTCGAGTCTAACTGTGAGGGGGTACCCTGACAGTGTAACCTGGGTAACATGCAAATAGATGGAGAGAGGGGGAGGGAAGGAAAGAGAGAGCGGGAGGGAGGAAGCACAGGGTGTATAATGGTCAGAGTGCTCGAGGTTCACTGGTGAGTCAGGAAAGGTGGGGCCACTGAGGGGCACAGCAGCAGAGTATTAGATTTCAGATGCATATGAATGACCAACTGCTGGCTCTGCTCTAGCTTTAGGGGGAAATTGCATTGGCTCCCCTTGAGCTGCAGTTTTGAATCTAGATTACTGCCTGACTTAATCCTGGGGTGGGTAAGTAGGGGGTCATGAATGTCTGTTGCTGGTATCATTAAATTGAAGAGTTGCAGAAGAGTAGGGCACCTTAACTGAGTTTTATTACAAGTACATTACCATGTTGTATGTGCCATAATCAGAAACTGCGCGCTCATCCGAATGATTTAAGATTTGTCAGTGGTCAGACGTATGTTGCAGCTAACTTTCCTTTAAGTTTATGCATCTCATCAGCCCAACAACGATTAAAAATTATATAAACTCATAGACAAATAGCCACAAACTCACACACACACACACACACACACACACACACACACACACACACACACACACACACACACACACACACACACACACACACACACACACAGTCCCCAACTTCAAAAATGGGGGAGGGGGTAGCGCTGTGGTTTTAAATCCATGCATCTGGGCAGAAAGCCAAACAGACTTTCCTCAGCAGAAACACATATGCAATAAGAGAGCACTGAGCTCTAATAATACCCTAATATCCACTCCATTTGATTAGAGGGCAACAACATTATCTGGTCAACGACCACATATAAGCACATATGGACTACTGAATTATCTAAAGCGATAAAAACTAAACCAAATGCATGTAACTTAATAAAAAAACACACTCATACACTCTAATCTGGATTTAAATATGATTGCAATTTACCACCAACATGCTGCATATGTTATAACCCCCTTGGACTAATATAGTGGGCTTATGACCTTTTTCTTATTGGAAAGTGCAAAGGGCTCTCACAGCTACTGTAAACCTCTAAGATAAATATCTAGCACAGAGCCACAATTAATTCTAAACAAGGTTATGTAATTCCCAAACTGACCGCAATCAGGCCAAGCAACTTGTGTGATTGCAATCCAAACAGAGCTAGATGTCATTACAAGTTGGCAGTAATTACACTGAGTCCATTATTGTGGCATTTTTGAAACGGAAAAAAAGCTCGATCTATTTTCTCTCACACACTGAATTGTGCAGATAGAATGTTTGCCTGGCACATATTGAACTCCAAATCTGCAACGTGTCGTCCAGGAAACTCCAATCAATTGATGTAATTCTCAGAGTTTGGTTTGAAGAGAGAAGCAGGTGTGAAACCGAGTTTCCGCCCTCTCAAGAGATAATTCACATGAGTGATGTGCGACCTCCAGCAGCTCCCCACAAAGAAAAGTGACCTTCTACCAATGAGATCCTACCACGTGTCAGAACAAATTCTGGGAGCAGTGATTGAACTGTTTGTTTCCGTGTCAACCAGACTATAGAACCACCAGCTTAAAATGCTCACGACAACCTGCTGTGTCTGCTCCCAGTGCAGCAGCTCCCCAAAAACTTCTTTTCAGTGTCTCATTGCCTTTGCTAAATAATGGAAAAAACTGCAATGAAGTTGTGAATGGAAAATTAGGCAGCAGCAGACCATGTGGGTTACTTGCTTCCGGCTATACACTTATCTGTTACACCGCTTGTTTTGTATGCAGGCCACATTAAGTTAAATCTGAGTTTAACTCCCTTTCTACCCATTTGCCTCCTCTCTCTCTCTCTTTCTCATCTACTTCTTTCCAGTGTGTGTGTGTGTGTGTGTGTGTGTGTGTGTGTGTGCACATGTGTGTATCTGCCAGAGTGCTAAAACACCATGAGGGAATTGGGCCTTTGCCACCCCCCTCCTCACAAATGTGAAGGGATAGTAAATATCAGCGCAGCAGATGGGGCCGATGCTCCCTCTCTGCCTTCCTCCCATACTCAGGGAGGGCCGAGCAAATGGATAGCCATCAACAGCAGCAGGAGTCGCCCCAGGCCAAGACTGGAGCAGAGGGCACAGAGACCGGACTGTTGCTCAGGCAGGCAATTTTACAGACAAATTCTCCCTGACTATCGGCAAGGGAGCTGCACGACATTAGGAATGAGGACTTATAAGGTCATTATATCTAAGATTTCACGGTAAACAGCCATCTGAGAAATAAACGTAGTTTTCTCATCTGGATTCATAAGATAATAAATTAGATTTATGGTCCAAATAGCTTTTTACCTGTTTGGATCACTTCACAGGACACACTGTTGCACAGGGGACCAACTGCTGGTGTGTCATTTCAATACTCTGTCACAAAGCTCGCAGGATCTGTAAAGCACTGGCAGCGTCTAATAGCGCGACATGCTTGAACAACAGAGCAGGAGAGGGGCTTGCTTGGACAGAAGTGCTGTCAACACCATCCTGATCTCAGACAGCAGACCTGGAGCAGATACCATAAATCCCGCCTGCTCGTCAATTAACAGACAGTAAACAGGTTCAAATTTAGCGACGCGGCGTTGTCATTGTTGTTATGAAACCTCCAGCATTGAGAGCAGATATCAGTATTCCCATAGCAATATTAGACAGTCTCCCACTGGGAGACGAGAAGCACATGTGGATCAGCGATGACACAACATGGAATCTTACTGCGCAGCAGCATAGCAGCTAAGCAGTGATGTAATGCATCTGAGCTCACTGAGTGAGAGTCACTATGGAGAAAAAAAAAAGATGTGAGGAAATCATAACAGGCATTATTACTGGATTTAACATCAGTACGCCGAGAAAGAGACCGGTCACAGAGGAATTTTATCTTTGAGCACCGAGGCGACACTAACATATTTTAGATGTCCACTTTAAGCAACTTGCAAATTGGGAGATAAACCTCCAGCCCTCAGCTCTGTGGCAGGGGTCTTTGTATAGGTGTCACGTACAGCATTTGACTGTGACATCCGGGGTTATATGAATGATTTAAATGCTCAAAGGATTGGAAATTACTTTCTTTTGTCGCCACTCGGCTTCCTGGGAGGACAGTATCTCACTCAGCGTCTCCCGAGCATTCCAGATTTCCATTTATTTATTTAAGGAGGAAATAGAAGGAAATTTCAACAGGTCACTAATTTCATTTCAACGTGTACCAGTGGCATTAGCCCTGAGCAGATATTTCAGAGGAACACAAAATCAATGTTGAGATTCTATTGGGAATAGCCCTGGAACCCATTAGCAACTTTGACCAATAGGTCAGGTAAAGTAATAGCTAGATAAATGTTTTATTACAGATTTGCAAACTGACTTAATGGGGGGGCTTGTACCTGTGCAGTCATGCATGGCAAATATTCATCATTAGATTCTATTGCTGTAATGAACACAAATCTCTCAGTGGCCAGGGCCTGTGGTTCTTTATATATGATCTGTTAGAGGTGGGTCCCTCTAACCGACCTCAGAGGAGACAAAAGCCCCGGCTCTGCATCTGTGGTCCTCTGGAGGCATACGGGACACTCTCCAGCACTGTGAAGATGTAATCACTTTAATTAATGTTTTAACATATTATATATGTTTTGTCACACTAATGAAATTTATATGACATCATATACGGCTGACTGTAGCTCTCGTATCAGTCTGAGCCATAACACAGTCAGCTCTGGTGACGCGCAATCAGGTAGTGTCACAATTACATTAGTGTATGTAAGCAATATATCTTCTGATTTTATCCACTCCTATCAATGATTGCGTTTAGATGAGTTCAGTCCTCGTCACCCACATACCTGCTGGTTTTCTGAGCTGCCACCTATTAACTTTTATTTAGCCCAAATCCCAGGCGAAAAAATCGCGCATTACGGGGAAAGAGGAGCTGTGTCAGTCAAGGACTGCAAGTGACAACCACTGGAATAATTGGTTTAAGCCATCTTTACTATTCACACTGACCTACTAGCCCTGATCCCCATATACGCGTTTACTAGTGACTAGTGATTATGAAGGATCAGTGGACTTTTGCCCTTTTAAGTTTACTTTCACATGTGAATTATGTTTCTGTAAAAGTCACCCCCCATATTTTCAAGAGATTAAAAAGTATCTGCCTGGAGTAAGTGGCATTGTTTCTCCCTGAGTGGGCATATGTCACATTTAGACGTTTTTTCAGACCTCTGTTCGCACAGCTCTCGGGCCGTTCTGTAGTGGACAGAGTGCTACTTTTCTGAATGGAAGCCAGACAGACAGAGAGCACCCACACACTGAGAGGAGCGGCTCCTGTTTCCAGCTCCGTCGCCAAGGGGACCACCGAGCCCACCAATCACATCGCGCTGCCCATGGAAGCGGGCGATTCAATTTCTTAAAGCTGCAGTGTCCGTTTTAAGAGGGGTGTTGGGGGAAGAGAGTTCAACAAAAACAGCACATTTGAAACAGGAAAGCACCTCAACACTGCAGTTTACAAGTTTTCCTTTTTTCGTTTTTATTAAATGTGAATTCACATGTTAGTTTGAGCCCATCCATTTCAGAGTATCCGCCTACATACAAAATAGGCATCATTCTGTCATCACATCCTTTTCAAACGCAACAAATAACACATTTGTGTACATATATTCACAAACTGAAAGGACAGTCGATGGTGGTAGGTACTTATTTATTAAAAGATGAGTCAAAGACAGATTCACACTTGGAATGTGAAGTAACTACTGCCTAGAACTTCCAACAAAATGTCTTGGCATATAATTAGGTCATATTCCAAAACCTTTTATCAAACAGACTTCATATGTAAGACCCACATAAAAATAAACAATATCTGCTTTTTTAAGTGCAAGAAATAAAAAATACAGGTTTATGGTTAATGCTTTAAAAAAAGAAGGCAGTCTTCAGTTTTAAAATAAAGTTTCATTTCATGAAACAGGACTATGGAATGTTCTTTTTTGCTTGCTTGTTAAACTAATGCCAGACCACCACTCTATCAGACTATGCCCTTTTGCAGAACTCTTTTTTTCCCTAATTTTCTGTCAGATTCAAACTGTTTGGTGTCAGATATGCCCATTGCCCAATCTTATGTGTCAAATAACATTCAAATTGTGATAGTTATCAGTATCTATAGTATGCAACACACCATGAGGCCATATTAAATTGTTTTGTATCAGTTCCAGCTGATTTGTTTATTTTTCTGCCTGGACAGGCTTCAGCATCATAACATGAAATGATGTTGACAGTGCACAAGTCTGTTTTTCCATCACTTGCTACAATTGTTGATGGTCTGTATCTTAAGAGTATATATTGCACAAAAAATGAGAGGGGGAAAAACAGTATGTGCCATAAAAAATACCAAAATCCAGTTTCACACCTGCGATTGGGACCCATCCACATATCACGAGTATGATATACATAAACTCCTAACTTTACTATATTACAGTACATATACAATCTCGAAACTAGTTCCAGCTCTGAGGTATGTGTTCCCCATGATGCCATTGTATCGTCTACAAATACTCAACAAATCTGCTCTACAACTGTACAAAACCTAGTTTAAAATCACAAGGCATTTTTGATGCAAGTTTTAATTTAACTTAATCCTTAAAACCAGGACTCCCTTGCATGCTAAAAACAAATGATAAAGGGAAGAAGTGCCTGAAACTCACTGAAAGCACAGTAAGAACATTCCCTTTTAACTGTACAAAAATATGCCTGAAAATATCTTACTTTTCTTTTAAAAAGATGAGGTCTGTTATGTATCAAAATGTTTCCTCCACACCTGTATTCTGCAGAGGTTTAGGCTGCTTAATTTTCCAAACCAGGAGGTAAACGGAATCAGTTACAAAAAAACAAACAAACATTTGCGGCATTTAGAAATTACATAAACCGTTGTAAAGTAACATCCTGAACAATTGTCAGTTCACAGATTTGCTTTGAGTCAGTCCACAGTCCGTTTTCAGCTCCCTGCAGTTTTTTTGTTTTTGTTTTAAGAGGATAAGATGCATAGAAGTTCACGTGTTTTTCCCTTTGCGGTCCGTTTAAGCTGAACAGTAAATGCAGACCTACGGGGGGAAAAAATCCATAAAACCCTGTCATGCTGCCAGAAAAAAAACGTCTGCAGACTTTGCTTTTTTTTTGCTACCAGCTTCATAAGCATCTCATTCCTCAAACCTCACCTCGCCTCCTGGTCCTCCACCTCCCTCCAGGACCCTTTAGAAAAACCCACAGGAGGCAGGGCTAGGGACAACTTGACCAGGACACATATATAATTTCATTTCTCCCTTCTCTGTTATTACTGGAGGAACTTTTTTTTTCTTTTCTTTTCTCAATTCAGTATGTGAAGACCAGGTCGGAAAAGTTCGCCTCCAGCCAGTCCCCGGCAATCATCTCACTCAGTTCTGGCGTGCAATAGTCAGGGAATTCAAAGTGAGAGCCCAGGCTGCCCTCGCTGAAAGAGTCCAGGTCCTTATCCACAAGAGACAGGGAGAGGTTTCCTGAATTGGGGTTGCCCAGCTCCGAGCCTGGGGCGCTGGGGGCGAAATTCAAACTAAAGTCAAACAGCAAATCGTCCGCGTCCTCGCCGGAGGAGGAGCTGCTGCTGCTGCTGCTGGAGGAGGAGGAGGATGTGGAGACCGACCTGGAGGATGCTGGTGAGACGGAAGCAGCGTGCAATGTGCTCTGCTTCGTAATGTTTTTGATGTTGTAAAAGAGTCTGTTGTTGTTCCGCACTTCTTCGTACATGCTCGCCCCCTCGGACTCGGCCGAGGAGCTCAAAGTTGGGCTCGCGGGAACTTTGGCTACATTGTACGGCCTCAGGCGCTCCTCGTCCCCCGGCTTAATCCCCATCCGGTAGTCCTCTTCGTAGTCGTCGTCTTCGTCCTCGTCGGTGAGCTCACTTTTCACAGTCTTTGTAACTTTTAAGCTGGGGAACACGCAGTCCTCCCCGTAGGCGTGAGAGGACTTCGAGCCGCTCTTAGTCTTTATCTTTGAACACTTCTTGCTGGGAGTCTTTGCAATTTTACCGCACTTCTCCGGAGACGGTGCTGATGATTTTGAACTGTCGAGCTTTGGTTTTTTCTTGGGTCTGTACTTGTAGTCGGGGTAGTCGGCCATGTGTTTTAGCCGCAGCCTCTCGGCCTCTCTGATAAACGGGATCTTTTCGCTGTCCTTGAGCATCTTCCACCTCTTCCCGAGGCGCTTGGAAATCTCGGCGTTGTGCATGTCCGGCGACTGCTCCATGATCTTTCTCCTCTCGATTTTGGACCAGACCATAAATGCGTTCATGGGTCTCTTGATGTGACCGGTGGCTGTCTTGCACCAGTCCGGGTTTATCGCTACGGGGCTGCATGCCATAAATTCACTCTCCTCCGAATCGGTAGCCTCCCTGGACATGCTCCCGTCCGTCTCGCTGTGGTCTGTATGCTGCACCATTGTCCTCTGTTTCAAGTCACTCTGCGTCCGGACGCTGCAGTGTCTAACAGCCCCACACTGCCAAGACCGCTCGGCTCTCTGTGTGTCTGCGCCCGGTTCGTCCACGTCCTCTGCGTTATGCGTGTGTCTCAGGCTCTGCACTCTTTTTCCAGAGTTACAAACTGCCTTCTTAACTAGTTATCAGCTTTTTCATGTCCCCTGCGTCACGCGCAGCCATCCAATCACGTCCCTTCCACTCCGCCCTGCAGACTCCATCCAAGACTCCCCTTAACCCTTTTATTCCTCCCTCCCGTGCTCTCATTGGAGTGGAGGTGGGGATTTGTGGTACACAGTGTCTGGGGCAACACGCCGGGCGAGACAGGCATATTAAACACACAGTTAGCACTATGCGCGCCTGGGATGAACATCACACACCAACGCGCACATAAGACTAAATCCCGTTTCCCTTATTTTCAGAGTGAAGAAGGAAAACACGTAACAGAAGAGGTTATTCTCCAGGCAGACATCTACTCTTTTTGCAGATGTGTCTGGAGGAAGAGATGGGGGCTAGGCTGTGTTGTTATTTGCCCCCCCACACACACACACCTTAGGTTGGATACTGAAGGTGGCGCTTGGACACTGTTGCAGACGCCTGGATGCGTCGCTGCGCCCGCCTGCCCGACTTCCTGCCTGCTGTAGAAGGACACATTTTAGCAGCTGTAATGGCTTTAGAGGAAGGCTCGATGTTATCATTAACTGCAGTGTAACCTCATGCATTTCACACTTGTCTCTGAGTGGCCGAGTGTCATGCTATCACTTTTTTTTTTTTCTTTCTTGTGGCGTGGCAGCTTTCCTGTTTCCATGTCCGCATTTGAACGAAGGAAATAGGTCAGTAGTACATTCTGCTTTATAGATGTTGTTTATAGTGTGTGAGCTCCCACAACACGTCTGCAGAATCCCATACACCCTAATTGATAAGAATTTTGAGGAAACATTCACAAATACATACAAGTAATTTATGTTATATCATTTCTATATATATAAAAAAAAACATTTTCACATAATACCCAGAATCATCAAGTACAAACACATGTTTTGATTTTCTTATCCATTTGGATTAATGCTCATGTAGTACAGTATAAAGCATGCAGGCAAAAGCAGCAACTCTCATTCAGATGGCAACATTTGGCCGTGCAGCCTTGAATTGAGCCCATACAGCCGGGCATGGATGGAAGGCTCCCTGCTGAGTTTGCTGTGTCAAGAGGCAGTGTAGCATCTAGCTGGCGTCTCCTGCAGCCCCTCCGCCCTCCTCCCCGCCGGCTCTGGGTGGTAGCCAGCAGTGCTATTGGAGGCTGGGGCGATAAGGCGTCCTGCTTTTTTTTTTTTCTCTGCTTCGTCCCCTAGAGGGCAATCACTTACCCTTTTGAAACCCCCCCCCCCTCACACACACACACACACACACACACACACGCCCAGCCAGCCACCGTATTTTCCCCAGCTGGGGCTTAAGATGTGTCTCTACTGATACCGAGAGAGGCTGCTAGAAAGGCAGAGAGAGGATAGCAGGGAGAAAGAGAGACAAAAAGAGGCACACAGGGGGAAGAAGACAAGGGTAAGGAGACTGAGGCAGTTTGAGGGAGAGAAACGCTGAGAGATAGAGGGGCTCTTGCCTTTCCATCCTTGGAGAAGAGAGGCAGCCCTCTGTCTGTGTCTCTCTCTCATACAGAGATAGGGCTGAAATGCTTTATCATGACCACCCTATGCTGATTAAGCCTTATCAGATATATGTGTTGGAGCAGGAGTCTCAGGAGGTTGGCGCATGCACATGCATGTTTTAGGCTACTGTCGGCGTGTTTTTTTCTAATAGATTCATTTGAGCGGTATTTGATCTTCTGATCAGTGCAGACGTGGGCTGAAGAGATTATTTCAAATGAGCTGATAGCAGGGTATCATATATCGGTACAATTTGCAGGCACATACTTACTGCATATCTGTGTGGAATTCTAGAAAATTGTCCTTGGTTGCACATGAAAGTCTGATTTTCTGCTTGGGTAAAAAATAATCTCAATTACTTGGTATTATTTTGTCCTGATTTGCCTAAAAGGTTCTTATCCCTCCACAAAAAAAATTTAAAAATATTGAACTGTCATATCAACCACAGTGATAGTGTTACCTGCAGTATAGTGCTTGAACCTTTTCTGCAATTTGGCGCTTGTCTATTCATATCTCGCCCTAGCCCGCTCCAGCCAGCCTTATCTCTTTATATGATGGTTTCATGCTGGACATGAATCACAAGTCTGCTTAATGATGAGCATGCAGGGTGGCTGTCCTGCTCATTAGCATGGCTCATTATTGGCTGTGAATGAGGTGCTGGTGGCAGCCCATACAGCCTATGACTCATCTTAGTGAGGGTCTCAACGCCACGCCTGCCTCACACAGATGCACCAGTAATATACCAACCGCTTCCCCCTCCTCCCACCCCACCTCGACTACCTCATTCAGTGACTGGTGATCAGAGTGAAGAGGAGAGAGAGAGAGAGAGAGAGAGAGTTGTGGGATACTGGAACATGTTGTGTTTTCATTTAATTTTCACTCTAGAGATTACATATGATTAAACTGTGAAAATCCAGGGAGCTGCATTATCACTGTGTGATTTCTAATACCATGCGCTTTCCAATACCCCAAGGGCAGATGTTTTAATGCTTATTTGCTGCTTTTCATGTCAAGGGACAGGACATTTTATTCCAGAGCGATGGAGTGTTGAATTAAGTGATGGTTTTCATGTACAAACATTGAAAGAGGGTTTCAGGAGAAACAATTCCCTTTGCATTGCTTATCTAAAAGCCCCCCAAAGCAGCTGCTGCTCTCACAAAGGGCCAGTGAAGCGTTAGATCAATACTTACCCTGGCCAGAGGCTATCTGATGTTCAAAATGCATGGATCCATCTCCTCTGCATAGCCCTGAGACAGGTGTGGACTTCTGGAAGCCACTATCTGATGGCTTGACAATGGGCAAAGGAGGGGGGGGGTTGGCGGTGAGGAAAGGGGGGTTGTTTGGGTCGCACATAAAAACGCAAATTACCTCTTCACTTGACAGACACATTCTTCAGTATACTGTGTACTCAGGTTACATTGTATATTGCTACGCAGTGAATTTGTGTTTTTCTAGCCCATACAGTGGAGTCACTTAATGGTAATCTGGCACTATGCATAAAACTCATTTAACAAGTTCCATCACTTTGCAAGTGATATAAGCTAAATCCACCCATGTGTCTTTCCATGCAGACTTCTATCCAGGCTGTGGCTGGAGGTGAAACCTAATTTCAGTTTATATATCTGAAGATGTATGGTTTGTCCGTTCGTTGCCAGATAACTGCAACCCATTTTGTTGTCTTAACTTTTGAGATGATACTAAAACAAGCAATGGCAGCGGCAACAGAATTCGTTTCGCTGGCCGCCTGTCGCTATGGTTTCATTCCTCAAAGATCATGCTTTCTGCCTCTCTTTCAAGATAAGAAGAGCTTTGACAATAAGGAGGATGTCACAGCAGTCTGGAGATTGTTGTTTTACCAAAAGTGTTTGGTGCCTCTGAGGTCATTTTATGCCTTGTTGTTGCTTTACATTCTCGACTCAATGTAAATGTATCTCCAGGGTGTCAGGTTCTTTGTTGACCTCCTTGATGTGGTCTCTGTCTCTCAAGGTCTGATGCTTAGCAGATACTTGAGACTGGAGTATCTTGTCGCGAGTGTAAACAGCTGATGCTTGAGCACTGTGCTGGAATGTTTGTCACAGGGACACACAAATTCAATCAGAGGCCATAGCTGCTGGCGCTGTGTGTACACTTGTACAACCCTATGTACTTATTTAAAAGAAGCAAACATTATTCTGAATTCAGTCCATACATCTAGTGCACTGGATTTTGTAGCGCCAAATTCAAAAATAGCTCACAAGTTCTGTATTGTTGCACATTAACCGCTGCAAGAAAGAGAGGAAATCTAAACTGATTTCTAAGTAAATAACATTACTGTATTTCTTATGATACACAGTGGTGGAAAGTAACCAAGTAGTAAATTTACTCAAGAACTGTACCGTAGTACAGAGTTGAGGTACCTGTACTTTACCTTAATATTTCCGGTTTATGCTCCTTAATATTTCTTTTCCACTACGTTCTAGAGGTAAATACTATATTTTATAATCCACCACTTTTACAGTATATGTGTATATACTGTAGTACAGTTATTTTGCAGACAGAGATTACCAGAGAATAAGCGAAATTGCATACTGCATATACCAATAATGTTATAACCAAATTCAACAACCTTAACAGTAAATACTCATCCAACCACTCTAGCATGCATAGAACCCTGAGGGAGACTATAAACTTTGACTGTAGCCAATGTGAGCCACGGGGATCAGTGTGGGTGTAGGACAGAAGTAAATTTGAAACTTAATACTTTGCGACTAAGGCAATTATTGCACTCGGGAATGTGAGACATGTGAATTAGATTTTTATTAGCTGGCTACATTTTACCAGTGTCTGTACAGGTGACAACTGTGTGAATTTTGTAAGAAAGCGTGAAGAGTTTCCTGTCTCAGTTCCTGTCTTTTCCTCTTTCTCTCTCTCTCTCTTCACAGACTCTTCTACAGACGATGCCCCACAAAATAACGGGAATCCACTATAGCCTGAAGGAGGTGACATCATCCTGGAGAAACTCTGGCTTACACAGTACAGTATGTTCTACAGTAATCATATTGCCATGTCATTCCCCATAAGCTCCGGCCATCTAAATCCTTTAATTATATACCAGCAGCATTGAAGCGGTGTTTACTGTAAGAGTCCAGAGTACCTAGTTTTGTATTGTACATTGTGCCCTGTGTTAATAAACTTGTGTGGAAGAAGAGCCCTCCAGGCGCTCACAGTCACTGTAATGAGAGTGTGTTTAGTCTGGAGACTGTGTAGGACTAATGCTGATGGATTGTATGGCTGCAGGTCAGGTCTTGCTCTCTCCCATACTGGTGGAAACTATAGAAATAGCAAGGGCAAGTTTCATTTGTACAATTATGAAACATAATGCATGACAATCCAACATAGTTATTAAAACCATGTTGATACAAGCTAGATGAAAACTACACATCATTACCATAAGAAAATACAAAATGAGGAGTTTACAGTTGGTCTTTGGTTGTAGAAGAGTTCTCCAATGTAATTTAGTTGCTGCAGTCAAACATAATGCCAATGCACCGTCAATCTTGGAGAAGTAGATCTGTTGATCATGTTTTCCCCGAGCAGTTGATTTCTAAGAAGTGTGGGACTTTTCCCACTGAAGCCCTGCTGCTCTGCTTCCCTGCTGGCCAGCCCAGACTTGCCCCCTCACGAGATAAGATAGTGTTGACTACAAGCCAGTCTGTGTAGAGACTGGTGAGGGGCCTCCGCTGTGCTTAGTCACCCTCAGTCGCATCCTGTGCTCTGAAGTTTTACTGGTTTATGATCTTTGCACCACCAGTTGAATAGTGACAGTTCAAAGCAGCATAACAAATTGAGAATCCATGCCCCGTGGACATATCTCAGGCAGCATTGTGTTAGGTCCTTAAGGTTTTATAATTAGTAGGTAGGATAGCCAGACTTAAAGTCAGGGACTATTAGTTTTATTTTTCTCTTGATGGATACCACACATTCCTTATTTTGATGTTTAAGGTTAATTGATTACTGTAAAGTGTCTTATACTAAAATAATGATTGCACAATGACAGTTGTAGTGTAACAGTCACACACTGAGCTTTGGGCATGCTCATATTTAATTTATTGCCGTTACAATCTGGTAAGTTTTTATGGGTCTGAACAACCACAGAAATGCATTTCCAAAGGCAATTTCCCCAAACCAGTTTTCATCCTTTAATTTTATTAGATCTATAGAAACCAAACCTAATACAAACGGTGTTTGTTATACGAACTAATTCAAGAATACTGTGGCTTATTTGTCAGCCATCCCTTGTGTATTACTTTCTCAACAAATGAATGAAAGCGATTCCTGTCAAAAGCTTCAACATGGCCGGACAAAAACAGCATTGCGAAAATCAGCCGCATCAATCAGGCTTTAACCTTGAAAACAAAAACAAGAAGAAATGGACCCACAGAGAGACAAACACCTGAAGCAAATCTGAGCATTCACTCGTGTTTGAACAGTGAGCAGATAAGATAGCTCAAAGTTATCAGCACAAGATGAATTCCCAGAGGAACCCCCAGCAGGGGTTTCATCAATGTAGTGGGAGGGAGAAAATCAATCCCTCAAACCCCATCTAGTGACAAATAACTACCTAAAACTGAAGCGAAAATAGTTGCACCCTCAGCAGCTTTATTCAGTCAAAAACAGGAAGTCTAAAAAGAAAAAAAGATGTAAAGGACTGTCATTCCTGCATGACGATAAAACACCCCAAGTAAACACTGTGATACTTTGTAAACATAATCATAATCATGTGGGCCAGAGCGAAAACATACTTTTTTTCCAGTTCTGGGGCCAACTCTGGTGATGTTGCACACCAATCTCAAATCAGATGGAATAGACTTTCGCTTATTTTCCACCCTCATTCATCACATTTATTCATTCATTTTGACATGAAAATGAGAACTGGAATTAGAGAATGTAGTGTCTTTTGTATGTAGATTTGAACTCTGCAGAGAAGGTCATTTCAATATCAACCTTTATACGCTGGCTGAGTCACAAGTAAAGTTTTCCTCAAATATGTTTATGTTCTGAGTGTATGTCTGGAGAGAGGTGCCACAGAAAAAGAGAAAACTTCAATGGAGTCCTGTGACTTCCTTTTTACTTGGCATTACATATGCACATATAGACTGGTATTTTCCCCAACATTCCATTCATATCAGAGCCTCAGTATGTCCTCTCCATACACTGACTCACTGCCCTTTCCTTCATGTCTCTTAAGGATTTCTTAGACAGGCTTCAAGGAAGATTTTCATAAATGTCCTCTTTTGCAAATCCTCCACATCCCTCTGTATGCACTGAGAGCTATCTCTATCTTAACAGTAAAGGTCATTGGAGGAGACTTAGGGATATGGAAAGGCTAAGCTGTGTGCATGGGATAGTGTTTAACAACTATCTAGAAATCAATTGAAGGTTTGGTAATGAGTGTGTCAAATCGCAGTAGCACACCAACTCAGGTTTGGCAAAGCTTGTTTTTTTCATCAGAATGTTCTTAGTCATCTTTAACAAGTTAAAGATCTGGCTTTTGGACGTTCTTGATTATGGTAAAAATATTCAAAAACACAAGTCAAGTTTTAGATATTGTTCTATACATCAATAGTCACAGCCTCTAACCCTTGATTGCATATAACACCTTGGTTAGACACTGATTATGTTAATATATGTGTATGATTTTCTTTACTGATTATGTTAATGTGTGGAAGTAATTTTACCACTTTCAAAAATGAAGCAGGCTTTATACCTGCATATAAAATTTAATATAAATCTGATATCGTCAACAAAAACCTCCCCTTTATTATTCTAGTCTCAGGGGGTCTTTATAAACTGAGTTCCACTGTCAGTAGAGGAGCTCAGGATTACATGATAAGAGCTGTAAGACAATTCAGATAATGACCAGGAAAGCAAAGTTTCGGGAAACCATGGAAAGAATGAATTTAGTCATAAATGTGTGAGCGGATTACCTCTTCTCTTATTTCCAACATTTCCTCTTTGATACGTCCCTACGCTAATCTCATTATAAGTGTCTGTCAAGCATACATGACAATTCATTTTAACAAGGTAGAGTTCCTGCTCCCTTTAAATTCACAGCCTTCTTCACAAATGAAAACACATGAGCGGCTCCTCTGGAAAAAAAAGTTATAGGCTAACAAGGAAAAGAGAATAAGGCTTAGCACTTTTGATCATTTCAAACCCTGACTAACAGAAATAGTTGAAATGTGAATGTATTTTTCTTGAAAATGCATTTAGCTACTACGTAGCAGTTTTAAGTAGTATAATGACCTAAGAGGCTCGCAGTTGGTGCCTGGAGTTTTCTTGGTGAAGTCGCAATAAAAATCTGCATTCAACAAATATTCATAAATATTCATGCGTCATGTTTATTCTTTTATGTGGTTCATTGTATGACTCTTTATGGTGTATCAGTGATGTGAATTCTGGTGGGTGACTTTCAGGTGAAAACTTGTTTCTCATTTTTCACTTAAGGAGCTTTTATTCCCATTAAGATCGGGGCAACTATTGCCGCAAAGAATTGTGATTTGGCTTTCATATCAATATCAAGTAATATTGCAGATTTACCATGAAGGTATTTGAAGAAGAAAAGGCCAGCTCGTAAAACACTGAGTTTCCGACGAACCTGTGGAGGTAGCTACACATAATTAGTGTCTTGTTAATTGCGGAGAACCACTGTAACATACTTAGTGTGATGCTAGACTAAATTGTTTGCCAACAGAACATAATGATTTACACTCTGTAATTTTGTTTTGTGTAAGAGCTGCCTCCATTTTTCTTTTAACAAGAAATGTGAAATATCCTGAGGCATTATTTTTGAACTACTTTTATATAACAAGCTTATTGCATAAATAAAACATTTGCTTTCTGTCTGCAGGATATAGTGCAGCATCTCATATCACGTCTGGTGATATATGTAACTTTCAAAGCCACACTATCAAAGGTGGCTATAATAGGCTTCAAACTAACTGTCTAGATATATCTCAACCCTGTGATCTCTATCTGTCCATCACTGGAGTAATCTGACCATTGCGGATAAATACTGTGAAAGGTCTTAAAGCACTAGGAAGACCAGTACCTTAATCATGGCTAATCCCTGGTAGCTAGGCATGTCTTTGGGGGACACGGGATGGACACGTCACCCCAATTAGCAGTAGCTATAGCTTTAAAACCCAGTCATTAGGAGCCCATAACCTTCCTGTCACTCACTGTAGCTGCCGAAGCTTCTACTTAGTGCACTGTTAAAATTTGTCACATTTATGCACAACAGTTACATGGATTTGAGCACACGGTAGCATGAAACTCATATGCATGTGTGCCAGTGTACATACACTGATTTTTAAATGTCAGAAAGCAAATGGTGATAACGGAAGTCAATGCATATATGCAGCTTTCAATGAGGCAAATTGGGCATACCCCATGTTGCCTGCGGGTGTATAACATTAATCGGCTGATTTATGTATGACATTCCTCCAAGCATTAATATGGATAGACAGGGAATGTTGCCCAAGCTACAGAGTGCCCACAATGTTATGCCATGTTCAATAGACTCTGTAGTTGACATTTTAGAATTATACCTTGGAAAGAAACATGCATTTCAGATACTTTTCTTTTGGTTAATGAATGATAGGGGGACATGTACATGCATTTTGAATGTCCATATAACTATCGGCTCAGTATGCAGATAGGGTCCCTGGTGTTTTAGTGGGAGATAGTCTTTGCGGGCCTTTGCTAGTAGACAGTGGCGCATTAACTGTTATCTTGGCGAAAGCACCACCATTAAGCCTGCAACAATAAGTCCAGGGTCAAGGATGAACTTGAATGACAGCTCAGGATGAATATAATTGCCGAGGAAGCGATAAAGAGGGGTCTTGTACTCACACTAAAAAGCAGAATAATAATTTTTTCTCCAGGTTGTCTGCTCCTACATATTTTCATTCTTTGCTCCATTCTCAAGTGAAGAGGTCAGATATAAAGGAGGACAATGACCAAGCTAGTGAGATTGATGGTGAGGATGAACAGGCCAGCAGAATCTCAGCTAAATCAAAGCCATTCACCGTTAATGAAAATAAGAGAGAGACCGCACTGTAAATCATCTTATGGTCTAATGTATTAGTGATAATGAATTCACGCTGCCACATTTAACCTTAGTTTTGCAATTCATTATATTTGAGATTAACAAGGGAGGGAACTTAAGTGAACTGTCTGCAGGGAATTACAGCTGGGGCCTCATTGTCAATCAAGGATTGTGTTTCGATGTCTTTCATTAGGATTGGAGGAATTAAATAAGACTTTCTTCTAATGGTGGATGGCTCTCCCATTTAACGCTCTTCTTGCTCTCCCAAGATGGTTAACTCTTCATTACCCAAATTAAAGGCATCCATCTCTGTTGGCTCCTGCCACATTGCCATGACCTCTACCTGTCAAAACTTTCATGTAAGCTCTTGAGTGATGGATGATACCCCCAAACCCCATTGTCAAAATTATCCAGTGACTGTCCAACCCTCTCTGATCCATTCAATCCATCTACTCAGGCTACGTGCCACCAGCCATGATTTAACAATGAAGCTGAAGTGCTAATTTACTCTCATAGAAATTAGAAACTACCTTTTAATTATATGCCTGGGAGTGTTCTAAGAGTTCACATGGATCACCCCCAAAGCTTTTAACTTGACTTTGTGGGGTCTGATCATTTATATTCTTCAAACGTGTTATTTCAGGGGTCGTTCAACATACCTAGGACCAGAGGGAATTCGAGAAACCATCAGGAATAGGAAAGAAGGAGTGTTGAGTGTTAAAATCAATGTTCACATTTGAAGGTCACAGCGATTGTTAAAGGATATGATAAGATGGAAAAAAAACTTAAATGACCCAGTGCAAAAAATGTGAAAATATTTCTGAAAATCTGTGTATCAAGCCTGACTGAGAAAGGAATCCGTTTTCATACTATAGTTAATTGAATACTCAATACGGACTTGATGACTGATTTTAAAAAACCATAATATATGCAGGTGGCACTGATCAATAGATGATATGCACTCTGGGTGTTGCTGGTTCAGCTCTGGAATTTCATCATGCTTAACTGTTTATAGAGTGTGGTTGTTGACAAAGGAAGCACAGTTCTCTGAACTTCCTCCCTCTTTTTCCGTGTCTATTTGCATCACCTTCAGACACATGTAAATATTCAAACACATGCCACACGTCATACATAAAACATGATATAAGTGGTCCCATTCTTGTCTGACCTCTTGTCCTCCTGCTTCTCTCCCAGACAGATGTAGATAACACTACAGACACACCTCACTTCCTGAGAGGAGAGTTATGGCTTCCTGGGAGAGGCACTGCCGTCCCCTGGAGCCCATGAGGAGTTGGACAGCTACCTATGGAGAGGGCACATCTCTGACTTGTAGACCTGCTCTGAGGCTTCTCCTCTCACTTTGAGATCCTCCGTGTACCTGTCAAAGGGTCAAAAGGGTACGCTGGCTGCAGACAACAGGACTGTGTTTGTGCGTTTGGGCGTGCTTGTGTTTGCGTGTGTGTATGTATATGTGACCCCCCCCCTGTGACAGATGCCAGGCTGTTTATGTGTGAGGTGTGGGAGTGCTGGGTGGGCAGGTGGGCAGACACACATGTTTGCGAGTACGTGTGTGATGGGGACTGTGTGAGGTTTGTTGTGGGTGGGTTTGAGCAGTAGTATAATAAGAGAAACCGCGCTTGTCAGAATGTGCGGACATGCGTGTGAATGTATTTGCATACAGGGGCATATGTGTGGCACATGTGTCTGTACCTGCACACACTCCATCTAACTGCACGAGGAGTCAAATGAGAACCTGTTACCAAGCTCCATAAACACCCAAACCCAAAACTGCTGTCACAGAACCAGAGCATAACAGATGGGGGGCTGCTGCTCTGGAAGCCAGGCAAACGATGAGCTAATTGTAGTGAAGGAGGTGACTGTAGTTGGTTACAGCTTATTCAGGATTATGACTCAATCACTGAGGCTTATGGCACTTAGGTAATTATTTAATCAAAGAGTGGACGTGTCAGAAGAAGTCGACAAGAGATTAATTATAAGTCCGGGATGGCTTCAACTCATTGTTTTTACTGGCCCGCTGTCGTGACAGTGGCAGGAGGGAGAGTTGATGGGATCATTGGGAGGGTGAGTGACAGCACTAGTGGAGCAGGAATAATCAGAGTAGTGTAGTTAACACTAACCCCCCCTTAGCAGGGATTGGGATCAATATAGTGCTATCCTTGATTAAAATGTTTAATTAGCTGTATTAAGGTGCAATACAAAGCAAGGGAGAGGAGAGAAAACATCCTTTCTCCTCTATTTATGGATCAGTGGGGATATTTAACATCAGTGGGTGTCATGGGCTAACTGTTGCTCTATAGCTAGTGCCACCCTCACTTGTAGCTCAGACAGTATAACACAATGTGAAGCTATACGTGCATTTTTGAATGTGGGAAAGTGTGTGTGCTGAGCCCTCTGTGACAGCTATAGGTGAAGAGGCAGGCCAGTGTCAGTAAGGAGGAGGTGCATGAGTCACTCGGCCTATCCTTAGTAACCTGTCATTATTTATAGCAGACTGCAGGAGGATGAAAGGCACTGGAGAATTCTCTCTTAGTTATCTGCCAACAGCTTTCTACTAATAACTGTCATTCCTAAATGTACAAGGGCTTTCATGTCGGGAGGAGTGACCTGATGTACACTATCTCCACATCTGAGAGATTAGAGTGATGATGAATAAAATAGACTGCTCCCAAACTACTGCTACTCATCTTCAATGGCCTGAAGAAATGGCTAATTTAAGCAAAAAGTGGTGCCAAAATATGTCCTAGAACTTCTTACTGTTTAACTTTCTTTGTTGATATATCCAAGTGTAAGTAATTAAATGACTACTAAACAACTGCTAGACAGTTGTTTCATCTCTCATCTTTCTGTACTCATTCCTCTCCTTCTAAAGAGGAATGAGGATCTGCGAAGCTTTGTGCACGCTGATTCTAGGGATTCCCCTCCATGTGTTTTATCCAGTCCTACTGTTTTATTTGGCTGATGGGGAACAGGATGTGAGATTTACACCAGAAGAGAAAAACGGGGGCAAGTTGAGACACAAAGATGGACATGGTGGTTAACTCCCTGATCGTGTCATCAGAGAAGAGAGATAAATGGTGAAAGGAAAACAAGCAAGGGGAAGCTGACTATTTTTCTAAAAGCTGCACGGAAGTTTCTAATTATATCCACTTGGAGACCTGTAACCTCAACTCAGACACTCAGCCACACACTGAAACACATTAACCAGCATCTGCACACACACACACACACACACACACACACACACACATACACACCATTGCCGAGACCTAACCTTTGCTGGCCTTGCAGTCCCCTCCGAGCAAGAACCAAATTAGATGGCGAGAGGAAAATAATGTCCTCCCTCTTTGCTGCTGTTAAAGGCCAGTAATCCCTCATTTACACTGACATTAAGAAGAATCAAGTTTCACACTAACATATTCCTGTCATTAAAAATGTAAGGGAGAAGAGAAGAGAGGAGAAGGTGTGTACGAGAGGTTGATTAAGGGTAGGGCTGTCATGCCTGGTAATATGGACGCTAAGCCACAGAGCCCCCAGCCCCAGGCGGGCAGATGGTAGGGTGGGCAGTGAGGGGCGAGGGTCCCGTATCTCTAATTCTCAGCTGCACTTGTAATATATGTGCTATGTATGAAATGTGTTGGCAAGAATCCATGTCCTTCAACTCCTTATGTACCCCTGGTGGCTCCACCCGAGCCAGCTGTGTCTGTGTGAGCTCACTGGGCTCTGACAGCAGGGATCAAAACAACATGTGAACCAGCCGTGACACCGACCACCATCAAAACAAGTGAGCAGCCACGACAAGGCTCCCATAGCTACATCACAAGGGGTGAGGTGTGTGATGAGCGGTGCGGGGCATTCTGTGTGTGTGTCTGCGTTTGTGTCCCTATCACACACAACGATGGCTAATGCATTAGTCAGTCATTGTGTCACACTGTGATGTTGCTGAATACAATTAGCTTTTTCTGCTGCAACGGAAACCAAACGTGAACCAACATGAACTTTACGCTTTGTATTCAGATCAAGAGAAAGCTCAAAGCCCTTACAAACTTTGTTACTTTTTTTTCTTTCTTTTTTTTTGTAGAGTAATCAGACACACACACATTCTTACAGAAACATACCTCACAAAGACAGAGAGAATGAGAGAGACAGACAGAGTGAGTAAGCAGGAGACAGTGAGGGTTAGATGAACATTTCAGCAGTGTGCATGTACTGTATATTGATGGTTACCTTCCAGTCCATGTGGGCCAAAGACAGGAAATGTGTGCCTTCCTGTTTGATTATATTGGAACAGAAGAAGCTCAAATATAGACATGGGATGGTAGAAGTATTAGATAGGCCTGCTTATTTTAACTGCTGCACAGGTGTTTTCAATGAAGAAGCCCATTCATGAACCCATTAAATGCTGAGGGTATTAAAAAAAAAAAAAAGGACGGGGATGAAAGAATATTACAGACAAAAAATGAGGAAAACATCAAAGCCTCAACAGATGAAGTCTCAGTCAATTCTTAAATGCCCCTGGACTCAAGTTGTTCACAGCTGCAAAAAAGGAGCCCCATCCTTTGAAATTCTAAAGCAATCTAATGGACATGTTGGGGGGGTGGGGGGGTGGGGGGTGTATGGGTAAATTCATATGACCTGTGCGAACTGCGTTAATATATTAACCATATCAAAATCTATTCTTAAGAAACCTCACTCTGCTTTACTGTAGATCCAATAAAAAGTGAGAGTGATAGATGAAGATATATAGCAATGCGGCTCATCTTTCACGCAAGTGCATACACACACATGCACAAGTTAGCTCTGTCACAGATTTTTCGGAGGTTTTGTGGGCAGTATTCGTGGCTGACCAGAACAGATAATCAGTTGTTTTGCTAACTTCTTCTTCCTACAGGAAAGAGCTGACAGCCTTAGGCCATGACATAGGTCGCGTATTAGAGGCCTGCTGCAGTACCTTGGTGCCCACACACACACACACACACACACACACACACACACACACACACACACACACACAGTGATGCTCTGTGTTGCACTCACAGCAGATGGGGGCCTGAGTGACACATCCTGGCAGAGGAAGGTTACATCATGTAAATAATGTGATACTCTGCCAGACTTTAATGACATCAGATTTTAATTCCACCTCTGTTTTATGCCGTACACATACACACGCACACACATACACACACACATCTCTGTTTACTATTCTGGTTTGCATCTGTAAGCCTCAGCTGGCATTGAAATTATATTAATGGTAATTATGAATTTGATTATGACATTTTATCTTAATGTATTCTTAAGTTCAGAATACTTACTCGCACACCAAGGTATTTTGCTGATATTCTCCACTTGACAGTGCAGCCCTGCTAACCATATGCCGTTGAAAACTGATTATTAGATTTGATTAATGTGTATCATACACAATTACTGAAAGATAATTGAACACAGTGGTCGTTTTTGGCACTGCTCCCTGACAGTGGGCTTGAGCCGACACGACTAAGGGAGTTAAAAAGGCCAAGCAGCTGCAGAGGCAGACGTGCCTTCTGGTTGAGCCAAAAAAATGTTAAATGTTGAAAGTAGATTTCATTGTATTGTTTACTTAGAAGCCCCCAGATGTTGTGAACATGTGGATGTTTTATATGGTAGTTAACAGCAGGTCACGCTTAGACTGCCACTCCCTCAGAAACAATTAATAAACCGTAAACAGTCTAATATCCTCTCCGCTGAGCATTAAGTTCATACTGCTTCCATGCAGAGAAGAAAGGCAGTGAAAATCCGCTTTTGGTTCTGTGGAGGTGGTGGTGAGGGGGTTGGGGGGGGTGGGGTCGGGTTGGGCGGGGGTTTTTTACAGCTCCTCTGCCACAGAGCTGTAGCTGTGTAAATAAGGTGGTTCATTTGACCAGAAATGTGGAGACGGTGCTGCGACAGTAAACTTATCATGGTGCTGAACTTCCTGACCCAGGCTGTTGTTGTTTGCTGCTGTACACAGACACCTAATCCAAAAAGTAAGAGTAGTTTGTTTTAAGTGGGGCTTGTTCTAACATGATACAAGTAAATATAGCTTTTGTCTGGTGGTATCTGGTGTGATTAGTGTGCAATGAAAGGCTCCATTGAGCAAAGGAATCTGGTTTATGCAACATGTCTAATTATAAATGTATAAATGGATGACTACATCTCAGCTTTGACGGCAGATGGAAAATTCATTAAACCAAACAAGCGTAAATGGGAATCATGGAAATTCCTAGCTTCTGTTTATGCTTTTTTCGCTCAATCTTCACCTGTGCTTAAGGTTAAATGTATTAAACATTGGACTAGCACAAAGCAACAACGACACAATTTTTGAAGCAAACATAAAAGGTTAATTGTATCAATAGTTTCAAACATGCAGACCCAATGTGCAGGTTTGGGTTAAGTCATCACAGCCTCAGGAGCTAGCATTCTGAGTTTGGCTTATCCCTTACCCAGGATCCTCTAGCATGGGTGAGGGGTCACCCAGCCATCAGAGGAAGCGATCACTGAGTAGCTGACCCTTCCTCTGGCCCCCACCTTTCATCTGTCTCTCTGATTAGTTTGCCCATGTGAGATATAGCAACTTAAAATGAAACGCCCCATAGACACCCTCCCAGGAGAATCTCTCAAGCAAGATATATATACACATTCTTGCTGCTCTGCTAGTGAGTGCACTTTCAATTACAAGAGGAGAGGTGGGCCTTTAGATGTTCACTACTCATGGCTCGTAGCTCTGCTAGGTCTGTTGGCTTCTAGAGAGTAAATCCATTCACTTGCCTTCAGTGGCATATCAGGTGTCCTCTGGCTTGTCTCTCATGTGTGATTGGTGTGCTACTACCCTGCAGCTGCAGATGGGGCTCTGCTTGATGTGGTGGCATCCAATATCCATTCAATCTAGACATTATGTAATGGACAGCAAACAGAGGTTCAAACTAAACCTCACAGCCGCTATGTCTTCCCAGTCAGAATGTGGTCGCTGTGCTTATGGAGGAGGATATTTTTTGTGTTGTCCATTATTCTTTTTTGCATTTGATAATTCTATCTACCTTTTAATTTTCTTCTGTAATGTCTACATATACTTGTTTGGATTCAACGCATGCACTGACTGTCACTGGTAGTCACTGTGAAGCTGCATATTCTACTTGAAAGGTGTCACGTGTTCAAATTCACTACTCGAACATTAGGTACCTTTGTCTTGAATTATTGTGGAGAGGTGCAAAAAGAATGAAGTGTATCATGGGTGTAAAGGTGCTCTTTAGAAAAACAGGTACCTTTAAGTTGATTTCAAGATCTCCCTTTGCCTTCCACTTAGAGAAGTGTAGGCTGCGTGTTGATGCAGTCATCAGGGGGTGATTTGGCTGATATAAGAGGAGACCTATTGCTCATCAGAAAGCTATCCACCATGCTGATTGAGTCATATGTAGAGCCGCTGGGATAATTTGTCACAGGCCTGCCAGGTCAATGGACTTTGATTGGAACACGGTATGAACTCGAGGATTTGTACTGAGTTGAGTACTCTCACACCCGCACTCTGTCTCAAGATCTTTCCTCTCGCTCCGACACACTCTCATTTTCTCTACACTTCTGCCTTGTTTCTTCTTTTGTTTCTTCCTTTCTCAAACTTGATCAAAATCTGCCCATCTCCGCTTTGGTCTCTGCATTTCTCTCTGCCCTCTTTTCTCTCTGTCTCCCTGTATTTCCCTGGCCTCTCCCTGGCCTCAGCCTGGGGGCCCACTCTGCTTGTTGAAAGGTAACAGAATCTTCTGGAATGACCCACTGAAATCGCTGGGTTGATTCACTGATGTTTCTGTCAGGGAGAAGCACAAAGTACAGGACTGTGTTTCCCCCCACAAAACTAGAGGTGTCCATTACAGTGAGGATCTGTGTAAAAAGGAAGAAAAAAGGGGGCCCCGAGCCTGACTGGCCTGTTTTAATGTGACAGAAAGAAGAGGAGGTTAGTACATACACACGCACAAAGCACATACACAACCGCATATCTCCAAGAAGAACAGAAACCTTGTCTAAGACACCTGTTCATTTTGCTGTTAAGTCTGAAACTTTGAAACATGTGGCTTAGCTGGGGAGCTGTAAGTCTGCCAAATGCTTGAATATACAAGTTCAGCTGTGCACTGTAACTTTTAACACTTCACAGTGAAAATCACAGGCTCGCACTCCTAAGCCGAGTAACTCTGTTCCCCTTCATTACCTTTCTCCAGAAAAAAAGGAAGGAAAAAAAGAGGAAAGACAGCGAGGTTTGAAAGGAGGGAGAAAGAAAGGATGTGAACTTGAATAACTTCCAGAAGGAGCATGGCAAAATACCTGCAGTGAGTTTCAAAAACCACAAGATCTTTCATCTGACTGTTTTGGCATCGCTGGGTGGGAGCCTCGGCACTGACCATAACATAGGTATGCCTAATCCTCTTTCATCTACAATATTGCACAAAGGGAGTATCTGTCCGAGTGAAGAGGGAGATTCTGCAGACATAAAAGGCTGAAGGGGGAGTGTTGCATGTCTGTACCAACATTGTCCTGGTCCTTATTATTCTTTGCACATAGCTGTAAGTCTAAACAAGACCCGCTTCCTGAGGAGGACCGCTGTGCACTCACTGCACTCACGCTGGCCCTGGTGTTGTTCTGCTCCAGCATGTGTGGTGTGTGCGCGCGGGTGTGTGTTTGTGCGTGCGAGGCCGCGGTGCTGTTGAGATGACCCTGCTTTCTTTCTATAGGGGCTTTTCACTCTGCAAGCGCTCAGTCCCTGTAAAGAGGGAGCCTGTGCTGGTACCTCCTCTTAGCCTCTCTTTCTTGTGCAGGCGTCTCTTCTCTTTCATTCTCTCTCTCTCTCTCCCTCTCTCTCTCACTGCAGCAGCAGCAGCTTGAGTACTTCCAGCTGCCGACATTGAATACCGCCTCCCACACACGCACACACTCACAATTGACATACACACAGGTACAAACTGGTCCAGTATAGAACACATGTACACACACACACACACACACACACACACTACCTCCCTCATTTACTGAAATGCCTGCAGTAGTTTCTCATTGCCTCTCCATTTGTCCTTCTCCTGCCATTATATGTGGCGCATTTATGGTGTGGGCCTACATGTTTGCATGCGCGCCGGTCCTTTTGCCCTCATCTACCCTCCTGTGTCTGTGCTCCCAGACAAGGTGGATATGGGTGATGATTTATTGTCCATATCCATAATAAAACACTCCAGTCTCCTCACCGAGGCAGTGTCACAGGCACTTGCAGTACAGTAGGTAATCGGCCAAGAAACACATCTCACAGCACGCTGCTCTTCCCTCATGCCAAAGAAAACTCCAGCAAAGCAAAACAAAAAACAAAAAATACGAGAGAGAATGCAGATTCAAATCACTGTCGAACATGACTGCGCCGCTGTCTGTATGCGTTGTGGTAGAGATGTAGACATAAATACAGATCCACATGCTCATAAACACCGACGCATACACACACAGGAGTAAAACTAGAGTCCCTCAGTAGCAGCAGTGTGTCTGTCAGTTCTTTCATCATGTTATGAAATAAGAGGAGAGCACCAGAGGAACCTGTTGCTGGGCTATAAGACTGAAGTAGCCCAGGGAAAAAATGGTAATGCAAGCGAGAGCGGCGGCAGGGGTCTGCCGGGGTGTAACCATAGCTGCTAAACTTGCATTCAGGCCTTTTCCAGAGCTGGGCTCGGGGTATGCAGACGACCTAGGGGCTGGAGACTTAGGGAGGACTTTAAGCCTCTTTGTCAAGCTCCTCGGAGCTCAGTCGACCGCTGTGAAGAGGCCGAGGCATGCAGCTGTCTAGCAACAAGAACCCCTCATACCACAGATACTGGCCTGTGGTTAGGGAGTGCATGTACGAGTGTGTATGTAGTTCACATTGTGTTCCTGAACATGTGGGTTTGAATTTGTGAAAGTGGGCTGTTGATGAATATCGCACCAGGTGAGACACTAGGTATGTGGAAGGCTGAAGAACTATTTCCTGAATAAAAGAATATTCAAATCCAAATACATGCTTTATTCTATTTTTATTTAACATTTAAAATAACAATTCCAATAAAAATATATTGTATATAAATGTAAAGTAAGTAAATTTATGATAACATTTATTTTCAAAGAAAAATGTGATTGTTCTTGACCACTGCAATGAATCATTTGTTTTCACATGGGACTGTGGTAAGAAGAGATGTAGCAATGACACTCATTTATCAGTGTTTGAGATCTACAGTGCTTCTAATAGACACCTCATTTACATGAAGTACAATCTGTGAAACAGTGCCTACATCCACGTGCCACAGTCTTATTCATGAGCCCTGTCACATGTGCAACAGACAGGGCCGGAGACATTGGATGACATTGGACAACCCAAGTGCTGTCTTTCCATGAAAGTATTATCAGCGAAACTAACACCTTCTTTGGAATGCCACAGACCTGCCTGGAGACATGGAGGAGCTAGTTTTATGAAGCCCGTCCCTGCACTGCTCCAAATGAGCCATGGTGAATTCTTCACCGCCAGTCAATCCCTGGGGAGGCAGTCAAGAAAACCCTATTATATTTGGGGGCAGGCACCGCTCAAACTGACAGCAACTGCTGCGACAGCAACGCTTGCAGGAAGAGAGAGAGAGAGGTATGTTCACCGTCTTCATGTGACAAGAGTGAAATGCACACAGGTTGGTCTGATTTGCATTGGATGGTGAAGGTGCAGATAGAACAGTGCACTGCGCAGTTTAGATTAAACAAACTGTCTGAATTATGCTAACAACACAATAACAATTGAGAATTACGCAAACTTGTCTTGTAAGTGCTGCTCTGTCAGTTTGACACAAACCCAAGGTAAAACTAAGCTCTGTTCTTAAAAAATTTGCTTGTGTTGCTGAATATAATCTGAACAGTATATTGCTAACTGATTAAATGAGTTGGCAATAACTTCAGGCGTGGGGTCAGAAGTCTCTTCTCTGCAAATCTGTACGAAACATTAAAGCAACAGCAAAAAAGTAACATAAACGGAGTGGAAGCATGGGAGGAGGCATGTCCACGAGTGTTCGTTTCAAGCGATAACATGGAAAAGGTCAATTCTGAGTCGGCAGATCACACATAATCACCTCCCACACAATGCTGATGCCCTATTTTGCGGTAGCCTCCTGATGAGAGGAGGAGACAGATAGACAGAGGGAGAGACGGAAAGATAGAAAGCAGGGGAGGGATACAGAGAGAGAAAGGGAAGGAAGGGAAGACTGAAATAAGAGGAGAAGGAGGCATTATCATTCCAAGCATCAACCCCATAGCAGATGTGCTGCTTGTCTTGTGCTGTGAAGGAGTGGTGTGACCCTGTTCACCTCAGGCCTAATGAAAGATTGACTGACTCACTCACCTCACTATGCCGGGTTGTACGTATGCCCGACCAAATATTATTGGATGCAGGGCCTGGAAATGATCTAGGAGCTTATGGGGGAAGGAAAAAAGGACATCGCAGAACGTTGTCTGAATACAGGGCCAATACAGTGAACTAATCACAACTGTGGGTCAGTGCTATAGGCAGCACAGCAAAGCAAAGTAAAAAGAGATTTGTGTCTTGTTATATCAGTGCTTTGATATGGAACTGGACACAAGATGTCAGTGTAATCTTTGACCTTATTTCAGGTCACAGTCTGTGACAGGCAGCGTGAAACACAGTTAAATTATAAATGTATTTATAAATAACAAATACGTCACAGGTAAGAGTTTCTGTGGGTAAGTAGCAGTAATCAGAATCATTGGATACAGAATGTGTAATACACAGGCTCACACCCTGTCAACTGAACATGCATATAAATCTATACATGTATACAGTCAAATGTCTACATGCATACTCACTCTGTGAATACACAAGCATCACTCAATATTCAAAGTTCTAGGTCAATCATTCATCCAGTGGCAGCATGGCATCACTCGGAGACCTTAAACAGTAACTCAGCCTTTATCCCACCCCCTGCCAATGGTCCATTTGTGTATGTACAGCAAGAGATTACACGCAAAACACATACTGGGCAACCTTGGTTTGAGAGTAAAAATCATTTGTACATGCTGCACCATGTTTTGAAGAGCCCATACCTGATTGGTACTCCTAAAAGTATCACACAATGAATGTTTCCGCAGGAGGTCACAGAGCAAGGATAAGCGAGTAATCTTGACTGAATGCAAATAGACTGCATGTATAAGCAGGCAGCTACTGACATAAAAGCCCCCATTCAGGTGCTTATGAAAAGAAAAGTTTTTTCCCCCCCCGTTTAGAGCAAGCACTGAAGAGAAATTAAGCATCTTTGGAGGTGTCAGTCGCCAGAATTACTGCAGGAATTCATGTTTCAAATAATGTTTGCCGAGTGAATTAAGTTCTCCAAATCAGATGTGTGAACCTTCAATCATCTTATGTCAAAATTAATAATGAAGTTCTAAAGACATCAAGATGGGTGACTCTCTCTGCCATATCCAATTAGTTCTTCAGTGCTGTCTGGGTGCCTTTACAGTGTCAATCAGCAGGCAGTAAACATTGTCTTTCAGCAGCAGTCTACCTCAGGGGGACTGCCTTTAAACAACAAAGTCAGCTCTTTGATACCTCCCCTTCTCACCTTTCAGCACAGCCATCCCCAGACGTAAAAGCGTACCTTCCCATAAAACACAGCCACAAAACACTAATACACCCTCTTTTTAGACTTTATGGCCTCTCCTCACACAATTACCCATGATCACACAATCAGCGTTTGATTTTACGACTCAGACCTGAGCTGTGGGTATGTATATGTGTCTGAGTGCGTGTGTGTGCGTGCATGTCCGGAAAAGGCGAGAGGAAAGGGCCTGGACAGGGGTCGTGCCACAGACATGTGCGAGCAAAAACAGCACATTTATATACAGACAGGCAGACTCACGTAGACGTAAACACTAGTGCACAAAGACAGGGAGCTGAGAAGACACATGCCTGCTAATACACACAAACACAGATCTTCCCCGCCACCCGCTGTCTCTCTGAGGCCTCTCTCTCCTTGCCCTTAGCTGTTTCCCAGATTCCAGATGATGTCCTGACAGGAGGGCTGAGTGACTGGAGGTGAGGCTGTGTGGTGACAGACCAGGGCCTTTATCAGTGACCAGCACACTGCCAGCTTGCTGTTTGAAGATTAACAGGCAGATGGAAACCCAAAACTGCTGCCGTTCCTGCTTGACTCCCTGCCTCTTTACATATTTCCTTTTTTTTCCCCTTCTTTTTTCCCATTTAACCCCTAGTTTGCTGGCTGCAGGAGCTCTCTGGGTTTAATGTAATTGGCCTATTTCCTGCATATGAAGTTCCCGGTTTGTTGTAATTGACTAGGTCTTTTATTGGCTGTGAGACAGGTTAAATGGGAACCAAATGGAGAGGCAACACAGGAAGCTTAGGTCCAGGCTATCTGATACTCATCAAATCAGCCAACCTAGACGCAGAACAGCAAAGTGCTGAGAATGTGGCTGCAGTGATTAGCAGCTGCATGAGGATTAGTATGTTAGTATGGTTTTGGCATATGTTAGACAATGTTGGCTGTGAATTACGATCTTTAGTCAGTTCCATTACGTGGCATCTGTTTAGTGCACAGAGGAGGATATTTTAAGCTCTATCTCCCATGTGGAGTACTTATTTCTCTTATGGGCAAAAGTGAATCCTTACCAGCCAAGGATGTCAAGATCAACTTCCTTTTTATTTATTTGATTATGTTGTTTTGTAACTTCAGCCCATATGATTTCTCTGCAGCTTTCCTCTCAGTCGAGAAAAGGCATGGAGATAACATTCAGCTTGTTTCATCAAAATATCTCATGCCATAGTAAATGGCATTCAACAAAGCTGATATTCTGCTCTTTGATGTTTGCCAGAGTAAATGGACTATCGATGCAAAGTGTAAACACTCCTCTATGCTAATGTTCCTCTGGGGGTCTTTGATGGCACCACTAGTATCTGTGAAGTGTGTTTTGAAAAATTGCATTGGTAAGGCATCCAAACAGTAAGAATTAAAGCGTATTCACTCATTGTGCCTTTTCAGCCAGGGAAAAAAAAGAGAAAAGCTAGATTTGGAATATGGTACTTTGTAGTTAGGGAAATTGGAGCATAAACAAGGTACTGAGTAAGTGACTTGTAACAGACAGCACAGGCCAACCAAACCAACACTGTGGCAGGGGTCCAGTTTACTGCCAGGTGACATCATTTGGCATTGTTTCACCACTCCATTTATTTTATTGTGCTCATTGTCCTCCCACATTCACTCAATCAAGTGGGTCTTTTTGTGCTGGTTGTTTAGGTTGTCCAGGTGCACCATGCTCGTGGAGGCTTCCTGTCTCCCCAGAAGTCTTTTCAATGCCTCTCCTGCCGCGGGTATTGTCATATCCCACAGTGCATCTGAAAAGAAGCAGCAGCCCTGCGTAAATGTCAGCGAGGTGACTTGTTTTTAACTCTTAGCAGGCACTGAATGCCTAGCGTGTGTGGGTCAGCTTGAGTGTGCGTGCGCGTGTGTGTGTGTGTGTGTCTTTCTCTCTGTCTGCCTATGTGTGTGTGTGTTTGAATAAACCAGCTGCCCCCTGTGAGCATTTCCTCACTTTACTGTGCACAGTATTTAAAGTCTGGATTTACAGTGTGGCGCCCCCTGTTGAAATGCTGTTTCCCTTTTATCATTTTGTTGATATTGTTATTTACTTGAAGGTATCTTTTTTTTTTTTAAACCTAAAACAATTTTTTTTTTTTCATTCAAGATGTGGCAGCTACATTCTTTTTTTGTGTGTTCTGAGTATTTACAACTGTTTCTTTATGTACACTCTGGAGAAAGAACAAATTTCTGTTTTGATTTCTGACTGGCAAAAACTAAATTTCCCTGCCTCAGCAACTCAAAGTATGATGGCAGCCAAATTAATTCTTCACTCTGGCATTAAATTGGCTTAGCTAATTCCACCAGTATTTTTGTAGATTTCACACTTTCCAGCAGAGCTTCACACTTTCCAATAAAAAGACAATTTATTTTCGATCATAGAGGTGCTACTGTATCACTCACAATGAAGGCTTTATTAAGTGGATGCGTGTTTCAGGAGCACAGCAGGACAATGAGACGAACATGGCTAATGATTATAACATGAGTGAGAAGACAAATAGAGGCCGAGCCAAAGAGGAAGCCACAGAAGTAAAGTCATGTCAGGTTCAATTAGACCATCTGAAGAGCTTAGCACGCAGAGCTGACAAAGTCCAATTTGTCCAACATATTTCAGCCCACCTTTCCCACATGTGCTCGCTACTCACAGCTTTCAGCACCCCATTTGGGCAAATATTCACTTTCCCACAAAACCCTCTGAGGAAAAGATGCCTTGGACTTTCACTTGGGGGTTCAGTTTATCTACGAAAGCCATGGGCCAAGGTTTTTCTGCATGTAAGTTAATTCCTCCTCTCCCCTACACCCCAATGGACAAGGTATTAGTCTACGGAGAGGAGAAAAAGACACTTTTCGGTCTCTTTTCCTGCTGTCTCTCTTATTCACTCACCCACAACCTGTCTTTCTGTTGTACACACACAGGCACACACTGAGCTGTACCCTGTGGTGAATGTCTCACATATGCCATCCAGTTAGCAGGGTATTTTTGTCTGTGTGAGTGGGCAGCAGTGTCACTCAGCAAGCTTTGAGCTCAGTGGAGGGAGAGCTGTGAAAGCCAGCCACTAACAAGCAGAGAGATTCCCTCCCTGCATCCCACAGCCAGATGGTTAATCTCGGCAGAATAAGAAACATACTTTATAATCAGATTTAGAGAAGTGAAAAAAAAAAAAAAAAAAAGACCCACCATCAACGGAACAATTCAAATGTCTTGTGGTCACAAGTTGCCTGGAATGAGGTGACAACAACATAAAACAACGTCTCCTCTTGTCAGAACGGATTCAATAATTAGACACACTGGAATAGCCTCGGTTAGCTTGCAAAACAGACACCAGCGCTCGAGACTGGCCCTGCAAATTGGAATAATTTTTTGTTTTCAGGGCTGGTGTAGGGTCTGCCTGAAGTGGATGATGGCTGGAAAAAAAACAAAACAACCCAGAGTTATTTATTTATTTTTAACCCTCTAGGAATGAGACAGCATCCATGCTGTTCCTACCTCCTCCCAACCCCTGAAAAAATAAAAAAATAAAGAATAAATAAAAATCTAAACACTCTCCTTATGCCTGTCTCTGCCTGTGGCCTGAATGATGACAGGCTTGATTCCTGCTGGCACTGTGCCAGCGGTTACCCCGAGGATGCCCGCGGGTTTCTGAGGCAGTGTATCCATTAGCTACCTGTGTAGACTGTTCCTCGGAGATACACAGACACTGATGTATACTTTCCTTCCTTTTCCCGAGATCCCGGAGCCACGCATGCACACACACACACCTGAAGCCTACCATCTGGCCGAGGCTTGAGGACCATGCTGCCGCAGCCACCGATGGTCTGACCGCTCGGCCCTCTTCCTGTCAATCAGCCTCGTCAGCCGAAGCTGTCAGCACAGGTGGCATTCTCTTATTCCTTTCTCTACTGGGGAGAGCAGCTTGACAGAAATGAATATTACTAAGCTTTGAGCTATATATACACACACGGTGACCAGAAAAACAGAAAGCCCCGTACAATATAAAGCAGCGTAACACATTACAATATCCCTGCAATAAACAGCCTGCTGAGACTGTTGACTCAACAGGATGGTAATTTTTGAGGTTATCGCTTGGGATGTTGCTGTATTGGAAAAAATTACATAAGAGCATTGAAAAAAAATCTCACCACACAGTCCATTAGCCATGCAGTTCCCTAGCTGTAATGGAATTGTAGCTGTTCAAAATTTAATTTTCCTGACCACTTTAAGAACTTTTTGACATTGTAAGACATAAGAGGGTGTTTTTCATATTTTGTCCTCAGATAAGTTGGAAAAAATATTTAAAACATCTAGTGCAAAATACATTATTTATTTATTTACTTGGTAATTTAGTCAGGATTTTTGACTACAGTGTCATATAGAGGGCTCCCCGTGTTTCCCGTTGCAGAAGTGAAATGGTTCTCTTTTTCATAGCAGTATGATAGAAAAATATATTTGTTGGTTACTTCATCCTTGTAATGTGTTTCAAATGAATAACGTTATGTACTGAAATTGAGCCTTCATTTACCCCTTCAACAAAAATGCAATGCATTCAGCCATTCTTGATTTGTGCAACGCATGCAAAGCCTAATTAATGTTATTTACACTCAGTGTGGAATCAGAAGCTTGATTTCGTGAACACCAGGAATCAAGACCAACTGTTTGATAGAGAAAACTAATGATGTCATGCCCAGCACCCTCAGCGGGGAGCACAGCACCACGGGGGCTGTCACTCAACAGCAGACTGTCAGCTGCAGCAGGGCCTCTGTTTGGGGAAGGCACTTGTCAATCATCTCTCAGGCAGCAGGGCAGCAGGTGGGCTGACCAATCAGAGAGGGTCCCAGCACAGCAGGCTCAGGACCAGGAAGTGAAGCGCCATCTGGAGTGAAGATGAGCTGTGAGTGGGCGACTGAAACAAAGTGATGACCTGTTAGAGGAAAGCTGGCGCAGTGTGCAGCTGGATATAACAAGGGCATTTGGATTCATGCTGCCTATCATACCAACTCCGGTGTTGATTCTAGTAGTCAGATGGTGCTTATTAAAGATGTGCACGGGCTGCCATTCCTGTCATATCGGGGTGGACGACAGTTGTGTATCTGTGTGCTTGTATTTCTAGTCCAGGTATCACTCATGTTGTGGGAGCCTAAATCTGTTTACACAGTCACATTATGGGGACTTATCTTTCTTATGGGGACAAAAAGAAGGTCCCCATAACATAAATCATTAAATTTTAAGGTGAAGATGCGTTTTAAGGTTAGGGTGAGGTTAGGTGTAGTTTAAGGGTAAGGGTTTGGTTAAGTAGTATGGTAGTTAGGTAAGTAAGTATGGTTAAGGTTAGGGAAAGTCTCCAGGAAATGAATGTAAGTCAATGTAATGTCATCTAAAGTCACATAGACACGACTGGGGTTAGGGTTAGGTTGTGTGTGTGCGTGCGTGTGCGTGTGTGTGTGTGTGTGTGTGTGTGTGTGTGTGTGTGTGTGTGTGTGTGTGACTGAGATACCCAGCTAGTATGGTGCTTAAAATAGTGTTAAATAGTGCAATAACACAGTGCACTGGACATGGTATCACAATACTCACAATGAGTAGTGTAACAGCCCTTCCATCACACACACTGTGTATTTATCAGTCAGATATTATACTTATCCCAGGACCAGTCTATTTCCAGCTGCAGGGTGTCACTTTAACTTTGACAGTTGACAATTTGCCAGCTCATAAAATAAAAAAAGGAAAAAATGGTGGCAGTGAAAACTGGCAAATTAAAAATTATGACACTGAGTTTGATTTGGGGAAAAGGATGAAAAAATCCATTAAAACAGGTTCTGCATGGAAAGAGCTCTCTCTTTCTCGCTTTCCTCTTTTATGTAACAATGATCTTTTATTCCTTTGATAAGAGACAGATCTGCTGAGAGATAGGTCTGAGGAAATGGAATTGAATGGAAATCTTTGCGCTACATTTACTGAATCATCAATGTGATTAATAGCAGTTAACACCTCGTAAAAATAGAGCCGCAATTACAGCGGAAAATTAGGGGCCAACATTACCATCATGCTAATAAGTACTAAATATAATTACATTTATCGCAGTATTGTCACAGAGATTGATAAATTCACGCTCAATCTTGTTAATCTCTCAATAACATCCAGCACAGAATTTAACAATTATCTTTTTTGTCATCCTGAATAAAAAAAGGGCAAAAGACAAAGAGGAGGAGAAAGACTTGAGAGATTGCAAAAGTAGACGGCGGTAGGAGAAGATAGAGAGAGGCAGTGTGCAAGAAGGAGAGAGAGAGCAGATATGCTACTGTCCATCTCGAGTATTTTTCATCCTATTCCCAGCAGAGGGGATATAACAGATAATTACCAACTCTAAAAACTGTGTCTTTGTGTGCTGCTCTGAAAGGAGAAACTCTCCAGCACTGAAGAGATAAAGCTCAAAACAAAAGCAGCCTGAATTGGACCAGGATTAGCTTTAATGGTGGTAATTACCAGAGGGGATAACAGCCCGGTCCTCTCTGCCCATCACTGAGGCCCAGAGCAGAGGACAGCAGGAGGGGGAGAGAAAGACCTGAATCAGGTCCCATCCCTGGCTGCCTGTGTGGCTGCATGGTGGCAGCGGTTTAGCACATTCAATTGTAAAACACTTGGACGACCCATCTATGTCTGGCCTCTCCTGTGCTAAAAGCCACTACTGTATCTCACCACCCCAGTAATGGCTGTGCATAAAAAAGGACTGGGCCCTTCACACTGTTGCTTCTTGAATTACAATCTGAGCTGATGGCATGGATAAGAGTACCCTAAATTATAGCAGCAGGGGCACTGAGGCCTCTCTTTCTCTCTTTCTCTTTCTCTGTCTCTATCTCATCTTAATGGCTGAGTAGCATCAGCAAGCTGCACCGTGTGCACCCATAAAACGTTATTATTTGGGCCATTGACAGTGATGGGGTCTGCTGACTAAAAACAAGAGAAATTAAAATGCAACATGGTGCCACCTTACACCCACTGTGGAAGATGGGCCCCCAGACATCAGTTGGAACAAAAGAGAGAAACGAGAAGAGCCATGTGCAGGACATTCAGCTGCTCAGTAGGCTATAATTTTTGTTGTTTTAAATCTCTACTTCCAAACCCTAATTTGAATGTCAGCCCTCTAGCCCTGGAGCATCACATGCTAATTTCTAAATCAAATATACTGGAGCCATGTGTTGCTGCTTTTTAACTCTCAACCACTTCTGCTACCTGTATACAATATTTCTAGTGTCCACATTCCCAAGGTGTTCGTGGATGTCTGACCTGTGGTGTGTTTGTTTCCTGAAACTCGGATCAATAAAGAACAACCCACCAGACAATCAATCCACAGGGAGGCTGGATCTATAAATATCTCATATGTCCAGCTGAGCCAGACTGTCCACACCGTGGACTGCATTAAATGACCTCACAGTTTCATGATGAGGAGAATAAAATGCTCTCCCCGTGTTTCTCATCTTCCCATTGATCATATAAATGCGTGAATTGTTTCTATATCTGTATCGAATGGATGTGTTTATTGTTTCCTTATCAGTGTCAAACACATGAGGAAGAAGAGCCAGGACCTTAAAGGCTGTAGTAGCGATCCATTAGCAGCATATGTTTAACCTGTAAAAATTCAGTAAGGGCCTGTACTGTAGTATGCAATTGTAATGAGAAATACCCTGCAGCCAGAACCCTAGTCTCTTTTAATTAGCTCTTTTGAGCTCTAACAGAAAAGCCTTCACTTGAGAGAATGGACCTGCCATTCAAAACTCCACCTGTGACAACCAAGCTCCATTGGAGGCATTTTTGTCGGTTCTGTAGCTCTTATCTAGCGGATGAATCAAGAGGCATCATCACATTTCTCAGTCTCTTAAAGCTACTGGTTGACCCCCCCCCCCTTTGGCTCTCTGCAGGATTTATCTTTTTCATCCATCCACAATAAACCAAGTGTATTTGTGTTCACCTGAAATGTAATATGGATTATTAGCAGGCAAATCACTGGATGGCAATGCAAATGAATATGGAAAACATAAACACGACCAGATTATTACCTTTTTTTTTTTTTACTGAATTCCAACAATGTTGCTTATGATTTGATGATACCAAGAAGGTGATGCAAGATAACTCAGCAAAGCTGAGTTACATCAATACAGTCAGCATCTGAGCCATTTGTGCAAACAAATTCTTTGAGGCTGACATCAAACATCCAACCACATGTCTGCCTGCCCTTGTGAGGAAGTCACAATGGAAATCCCCCTCATCCCTCCACCCCTTCCCAAGAAGTTAGTGGTTAGCATCTTTTTCTCTCCCTATTTTAATCCAAGAGAAACTCTGCAGATGAAAGCAGAGCAATGTTGCTAATGTGTGCAATAGTCACAGCCACATACACCCACCACAATAAATTAAAGACCACAGGCGTTCATCTTGGCCTCATGTGACCAAACCCCCAGATACAAATAGACATACGGTCACACAGTCACACATTGTCCTCCAACGCCCTCCAAACCAGAAGCAGCCAGCAGGCAGGCGCCCACGTTCCCCACCCCAGACCTATCTGGCTGTGGAGATAAAACCATACTGTAAACATAACAACATTTGACTCATCTCAGAGACATGACTGGGAAGCTGAATGATGAGGGAAACCTAATAGCTCTCTGCTGCACAGAGAGCTCTGTAGCTTATGCAACAAAGTTTCAGTTGCTTTAATATTTGAACGAGGTGCGGCTAAAGCTGTCTTCAGCTGTACTGTTACTGTATGACTCTGCTCTTCATATGTGGTCTTGCTTTAATGTGATTCTGACATGCGTGACAGGAAGACATATGATTTGAATAAGTCCAAACTCTTTGCACTTTCTATTATGTACATCCACCATGTATATGTACATGTTAAGTTTAAACACATGCTTTTCCTGCAATACACGCATACACTGATAGACAATTTATGTGCCCTCTCTCCCTCTCTCTTTCACACACACACACACACACACACACACACACACACACACACACACACACACACACACACACACACACACACACACACACACACACACACACACACACACACACACACACGGCACCCATAAAATTCAGATGTCTCCACACTCCATCCTTTGTGAGACCTTATTGTCCTGGTTATTACCCTGGGTATTGTTACAGAGAATTGGTATGCTTATCAAGGCCTGTAGTCTAAAGTTGATACGACACTGGCCTGGCAGCTTCATTAAGATTGATATCCTGCCGCAGCACACCCAGATGAGCTGATCTAGGACATGGGAGGGAGCAGCCAAGCAGAGTTAGAGAGAGAGTTAGAGAAAGACAGAAAGAAAGAATGAAGGGGGGGAAAGAGAAAGGGACTGCAGGTTCACCTCCCAAGAAGCTCAATTGGCATCTATTGAGCCACTTGAGCTCAGGAGAGAGGGGCCAGGCATGCATACCTCTCTCTTAAGGGGACGCTCCCCCTGTAACCTCACCCTGCCAGTCATAAATTACCTTCCCTGGCTCAGTCCTTTCACAGGAGTTGCACAGAAGGCCCCTATAGCCTCTCTTTGAGCAATTAAGGCCTCAATAGGACGGTATCAAACCACCCTGACCCCATCCAACCTCTCTTGTCATTGTCACCTCCTAAAAGGTCCTCTCCATTTTGTCCCCAGAGTGGCAGAGTGCTCTGGCAGGGTGCATTTTACTGGCCACTGGCCATCCAGAGTTTTATCCTGAGCAGTATAAACAAGGTCAAAGGTCAACTAGACTGGAAGTTTTTCTTTTGTATATTTTTGAGTAATGTTTACAGCTGGTTAAATACAGGCTAGTTCACTCCAAATGTGCTGAACTCTGACTGTGTCATTTTATTAGCTGTCTGACAACACTGCTGTCTCATTTAACAGATTATTTTCATTCCAGTGGATGGCCTTTCTAGTCATCCTATCATCTTGGCCACATTCATTCTGTTTAGCCAACTGGAATGAAACTTCTGCTTTATGAGAAATCCCAAGTGCTAAATTCAGCCTGTATAGGTCAGGGAAGATTGCAGTGTGTACATTAACAGAGCACACTGGCGTGTCTAATTTGCTGTGGTGGACAAAACAAAGGCTTTCATTGATATCTCCATATCGAGTCAACCCTGGATTCAGTGGATAGGCCTGGTTTCCACTGGCCAGACCTAATGATTTATTGCACCACTGACTAGCCTGCACACTATCTGATTGGCAAGGCAGGGGCCCATTTACAGGCATATATTTTTAATCACTGTTTACCATGTCAATAGCAATGCTAATCACTTCAAATGTGTGTTAATATTCCTGTGCTGGCTGATAAACCAGAGCGAGTCTTTCTAGTGTGTGTGTGGTTTTTTTTTATCTCAATAAAAAACGACATTGAATCAAGTAATACTACAGCTTTCATTTCACCTTTAAGAACCTTCATTAAAGAAAGGAGTCCCAAATGTGAGCCACTGAGTAAACATCTGTTTCTGAAAGTCATAACGTCAAGCCAAATGTGCACCATTCTCCTCGTCACGATGCTGTCAGATTTAAATAGGTGGAGTGCCTTTTAGGAAGTGATAACACCAACAGAGTGGGTTGAAATGAAATTCTTTTCATTAAGATAATCGTATGCTGACACTCTTTAATGCCAGCAATGACATTGTAATGGTGAGATCCTTTATTGTCAATCATATCAGTGCAACATTATGACCAAAGCACTAATTTTATGTTTTTATCCCAGTGCTTCACTACACTTATGTACTTCAGATGATTGGCTTTTTATGATGTTACATTTCTCCTAGCATCTTGAGGAAAATGGGATGACGTGACAGCGAGTTTAATGTGCGTGTGGTGAAATGTCAAGCTCTATCAAGCCCACTGGCCAGCGTAGTGCAAACAGAGTAGTATTATGGAAGTGGGGCAGTTGCAGCAGGCCTCTCTGATGGCCTATAGAGTGCTCCCTATATGCACACAGAGTCACTGGGCAGATGTGACCTCGCCAGCACACAGAGGCTCTTTGTGTCCGAGGGATTTAGAGTCCCCTGGGCCTCCTGACTCTAAACATTAACAGACCTACTGCAGAAGGAACGAAAGAGAGACCCTTACTCTACTGACATGCAACATTAACTGGGTCCAACTCTCTCTCCCTACTTACAATATCAGGAAGGGCCCTATATGTAGGATGCATGCAAAGGTGCATGTGGTGGGTTGATGCAAGGGCATGGCCACAGCTCAGGTACACACTAATGAGGTGAAGCAGTGTACTTAGGGAAAATATATCAGTTATTGGACTGAGGACATATATTTATATGGCTCTTTACACTTGCTTACATGCAATAAGGCAAGCCCTCAAAGCACTCCACTTAGAGGACTCCAATACAGGCTCTATCCATTTCATTCATTTTTATGCTGCAATATGAGCAGAGGTCAGCATCCTTAACATGATTCTACTCATCTTCCGTGATGTAACTGTTGTCTTGTAACTGGAATGTGTTTGGAAGACACATCCCTAACCACACTTTAAAAAAAAAAAAAAAAAAAAAATTATCTGTCAAGGATTGATGTTATGAGCCTGACATACATAAACTTATCTGGATTCTTGGTGCTTTCTTTCCTCTCTGTAATAGTGCGATTATTCACCACAGTAGTTAAAGCTGCTTTGTGATTCACTGATATTCTCGTCATTTTTGTTAATAATAATGATACAACATTTGCATAAAGGAAATGAAACAAGTTACATTTGCATATATTAAACATTTATATGTATGCATATAATATGTTTGCTCATTTCAGGAAACTAGGCAAGATAATAGTAAGACTAAGACAGGAAATAGAAGGAGCACAAATCCACAGTAAATATTGCCCTTCGTTATCTGCCATCCCCTTAGACAGGAGGCTGTATCATTTTTCAGCAAAGAGCCCCCTGTTCTTGAAGACTAGGCCAGGCCTGGCTTTATTAAATTATCTCCCTTGCTTCGCAAATACAATTTCCTGCATAAATCACTCAAATGATCCTTCAGACTGTCAGGTCCAAGAGAGTGTTTTTATATCCTATCTGCCTCCGACCAGGTTATGCAAATCCCCACCACTCTGTGTTCGATATCTATTGAGATGCTTCAATTGTCTGCATTTGGCCCTAAATCCTTAGCGTGTCCCCATATTATTCTCCTGCCCTTGATAAAAGTGACACTAAGCATCAAGCCATCACCAAGTCAGTAGTCCATTACCAAAAAAAGAACATGCCAATTTAACTAAGCCAGAAACACTGACCCTGCAACCTTGACCTTGTAAACATTACAATGGGGGGAGGCCACAGTTTGTGCATTGGCGATCTGCTTGGTGGAGCATTGGTAAGGGCTTATTATGGCCCCTAAGCTGGGACTGAATTCAATCACATAGGAAAGGGGCTGAACAGAGAAATCTTTACTAGGGGTCAGCTTGGTTTAAGACCCCAGTACAGAAAAACCAAACGGCACCAAGTTGGCCAGATAGAAGTCTGCATTATCATTCTCCCTACAGCTAGCTAGCCAGCATACTAATTCTGAAGGATAAACATCTGTAATGCATTCACTCAAATGAGAGCCAGTTTAGAGCGACTTCAGCTTGATCCCAGACAGCTGTTTGGGGAGCAGATATGGCCCGAGTGCACAGGGGGTCTCGGTGGATGTCCTGAAAAGGGACCTCCAAAAATCTAAAGGGACAAAGGAATCTCCTGAACAATGTTCTTGCTGATACAATGGTGGTGCACAGGGAGGAAGGGGCAAAGGAGCACTGCCTATTCTGGGGCGTGAATGACCAGTGCATTCCTCTCCAGTCGCCGAGCAGTGAGCGCAGTGACCAAGAGTGACAAGTCTTTACACCGCTTTGTTGACACTCTGTGTGCTTGACCAATACATTCCTTCTGTTCGCTCTCTCAACCTCCCTTCTCTCCCTTTCTCACTTTTTTGCTCCCTTGCTCCTTTGCGTCTAATTCTACAACTACACTTCTGTTGGTTTATTTTGTTCTGCATGGCTAGCCTTGAGTCTACTAAGCAGTGTCAGTCTAGTTACATATTGCTCATATTCAGAATAAAATATGAAATGACTCGGTAATGCACATGCACATAAATACACGTTGGGGTCAGGTCACTGCGGAGCCTTACTGACACAAATTTGGAACACATGTTTGTTCTCCATACAAGCCACATATCAGCCCCTAGACAAGTGAAATGGGTGAATATAACATATGGGACAGTATCAAGGGTTCATGTGGAGGACAGGGAATTACAGACTTCCTTCCTCTCTCACACACCCTCTTTCTCTCTCTCTCATAGACACACACATTCATAAACACACACAGAAGAGGGATCTCTGGACTGCTCAAAAAAATCCCCAAATCCTAAAGACTAACGACCTAATTTAAAAGATTAAATTTAAAGTTATGATAAAGTTGTAGTTGCACTGAAGTCGTAAGGAATTCATTTAGGAATCAACAGATATGTGAAGGAAGGGCCACTGAGCAGCTGGAAATCCAGCGAAATTGTGCCTTCAAGTTTATGGCACTGACTAGTAAAGAAATTAAAGTTATATCCGTATGATTAAAACTTGAGTGCATTTCCTTGGGTGAGAGGCCTCAGTGTTATCATCTACAAACCACTGATTTCAAGAAAGAAGAGAGTGACAGTATGAAAACAGATCTGCACAGTGCATAGTTTTGGTGCTTGTTTTGTGTGAATACCTTATACTCCTTAATTGACTGGGTAAGGCCTGTGTTAAGCCCCGCAGAGCTTCGGCATCAGCAGATTCACACCTGTGACAGCAGTGCAAGAATGACGGGGCTCATTAAAACTTGATTCAGATCTTCAGCAGGAACCCTGTTGAGTCGCTTTAAAGCAACACGCTCACTGGAATGATAGGTGGCAAATACAGTAGCAAGGGAAAATTGGACTTGAAAAGGAATGTCTGTCTCTCCATTTTTTAAAGCCTTCCTCTTAATAACCTGTTTTCCTTTGTAGTCTGAAACAAAATGGCTTCTATAGTTGTACACAGGGGCCTTTGAAGGTGAGCCATGACTGGCATACACGGATGTCTTCTTGTAGGGCCTTAATTTGATGCTTGAGCACTGCTGAAACTCCCTTATGTGTTCGTTTCCTCCTTTTGAAAAGAGTAGACTTTCACTTGAGTTAAAGTAAACTGCATCAATTTTTCATGTACCTGTCCTAAAGATAGACACTGCACTTTCCTACTCCAAAAGAATGATTCCCGTTGTATTCTATGAACTGCATTCTGCAACTGATGTCTGACCTTGTAACTCTGCCTATCAATGAGGGAAGTGATTCTGTAGTAGGGCTGAGATGGTGCATGGTGGTATGGTGTACAAGCAGAGAAAGTGAATTCAGTACAGTGTAAGACTCTTGTGATGAGAAATGTTCTGGTAAATTATGACACAAAGCATAATTCATGTGATAAAAAGGGGGAAATATTGCATAGATGGAGCTGATTATTGGTTTGAAGGCGCATACCTCGAGGCTATGAATATCTGAACTACCTCATGTAAGAGATAATAAGGAGCATCTTAATGGTTTATGAATCTCATCAGATTTATGGTTATTAGACATAGAAGAGTTATAGCGGTTCTGTATTGATGGACAAGGATAGAGCTCATGTGACTGAAAATGTACAACCTGCCAGCTTGCAGAAAAGACATGGTAGGCAGCCATCGTTAGTACACACTGAATTCTACAATAACCTGACCTACAAAACATCATGCTCTTAGTTCTATTCTTGACAATCTTTCCACTGGTTGAAAAAAAAAAAAAAAAACTTTCCCCAACTAAAAAGTAGCTTCAAGCTAATCATCAGTTCTTCGATTTATTCTTGTTAGTGATGCCAGAAGTAGAAGTAAATGGGGAGGAGGGAGAGGAAAAAAGAGAAGGTTTTATCCAGGGGACCGACACCATTCCCGTCCCGCACACGCCTCCAAGCGAGCACATCCCCTTGTCGACCCCCCCCCAAAAAAAAGAAGAAAAAAAAGAGCATCAATAAAAGAACTGTGGTGCAGATTGGAGAAGGCATGAGCAGATTTTCAATGGGATTTCAGGAGAAGGCACAAGGGGCAGAAATCTTTTGCTTTTGTCTGCCGTTCAAATGGGTCTGATGAGCCTCAAGCTGGAGGCTCTGCTTGTCAAAGAGGTCCTGATCTCTTGTGAGAATTGATTTCCATCATTTGGGGGGAGCTGTACAGACTGGGGGTATATTCCTGCCTGGCAGAGCAAGATAAGGGCCAAATGAACTGAGACCAACTTACTTTACAAAAAAAAAGAGCCTGAAAAACCCTAAGATGAGGCTCTAAGGAGTAAGAAACAAAGACTGAAAGACAACAAAAATAAAAATATATTAAGTTGTCTTACAGTCCATTCTCAAAGAGTAGGAAGCCCTGTCCTGTTGTGACGTTTTCTCTCTGCCAAGCATTTCATCTGATTATGAGTACTTTGCAATCTGCGACAGCATGATTGATGCTCCACTTTCATGAGGGGAATTTTAACAGCACCTCTTCAGCGCTCAATGCGCACCCAATTATGCGTCTGAGCTGGTAACCTTGAATTTATGTCACCATGGCAACAAAACCCCTGGTCATGCATTATGGATTATCATTGAAATTCTACACCCCTACCTAACATAATGAGAGCCCAGGACTTAATCAAATCAGCCCATTCTGTGTGACACAAAGTGAAGAAGGAGCTCTCATTGTATTGGGGTTGAGGCTGGGAGAAGCCAGCCAGGCAGGCAGGCAGGCAGGCAGGCATGCAGGCAGGCAGGCAGGCAGGCAGGCAGGCAGGCGGGCGGGTGGCAGACTGGGCTGTGACGGCCCCAGCAGCTGCAGGGCTAGCAGCCTGATAGATGGCTCCCATATACATCAGTGAACATATAGACAGATGGCCCTCAATGCCTGGAATTTCCAACCCAGGAAGCAGCTGTTCAGCCTAACCTCTGCTGTCCGTCTCACCTTGTTGTCATGGAACATTGAGCAGAGAAGGAGAATGTGGATGGTGACATGGTGCGGAGTGTGGTAGAGCACCATGAACCTTCAGCACTGGGACAAGGGAAGGGGGCTTGAGCAGAGGCTGAAGCAGGGCTTGCTGAATTTACATTAGGTGGCACTTTCTCATTGCGTCTCCCTCTCGCTAGATCCCTCCTCCTAATTTTTTTCTGCATAGTTTATTTTTGGAGGGGTAGCCTGAGGATCTGGTTGGCGAGTCTTGCTTTCTTACTCATGACCACATACAGTAAATAGAGGTGGCAGCCCAGAATTACTTAACGCTCTTTTCGCTCTGTCTGTCTATCAGATGGATGACATAATTGTTGTACATCACTGCAATGGATTAATGCAATCTATTTTTCATCTCCCCCTTCACTACTGCAGGCCCAGCCTGGGCTGTTACATAAAATATTGATTGCTCTTGTGTATTTCTCTTATTGTATGTAAGCATTTTTATTAGCTAACAGGCGAGCAGGGGAAACCAGTCCCCCCCCTATAAGAACTTTTTATAACTCAGCAGATTTTCGTTCCTCTGCTCTGTTTGACTGCATCATCCCTGTAGACTACAGGGAAGCCCTGAAGATTTCAGCTTGGAAATGCTGGAGGAATACTACAGGAAATACAAAAATAGGCTCTTCTCAAGCAATGGTTAAGAAATTGTGGATGCACAGGTCTATGAGATTTTAAAATATTAACTTTGCTTGTGGGAAGCATACTTTTAGTAAACCCACATATAAATAATGAATAATAAAATCCAAGAAATTCAGTTGGGCAAACATTTCAAAATATTGTTTAAAAAACTGTCTAGAAATGACACAAATGTATATAACTGGACACATGTTGTCCAATACTTAGCCAATGTAACTAATGTAACTAATCACCAATACTTATTTTTTTGCCTTCCTGGATATAAACAGGAAAACCTTTAAATGGAGTCTGCCAGGAATTAAAGATAGAAAACTACCCAGCTTCAAAATGACAAACATATGATTCACACTGACTTTGCAAGGATTTAATGTTTTGGCCACAACCTTATGTCACTGTGAGGAGCATTCTACTAAACGGCTAATTTGCATAACTTTTCTTAGGCTCTTTTCCAAAGCAATCATGACAGTTTTTGGGACGCTCTCTCAATGGAATGTGAGGCTTGGATGTTTATTGAGTCTATAACAACTGCTTTTTTTGAGTCTATAACAACAAAGTCTACTGCAGGCACTCAGGCATATCAAATTTATTCTGAGCACAGCAGTGAAAAGGGACAGCCTATCAGCATCGGAATACTAATATCCCATATTCTGTGGAAAAAAGAAACGAAGAAAAAGTATTTTAAAGTAAAATAAAAAGTTTATGTAAAACAAATGGGAATTCAGTCATTCATCTGCACCCCGGGTCCTCTGCAGCTGTCTAATACATCTGCATATTTCCAATAAACATAACAGGGTAGTAAATGTTATTTTCTTTGAAATAAGTGCATCACAAGTGGAGGTGTCATCTAAAATGTATTTGTGATGTGCTTGATGAAGCCTGCTCATCCCTCTGTAATGACACCCCAGCCTCTCTCATGTGTTATGCATCACATCTTGTTACCATCTTCGTCTGAGCATGGCTGTCATCATGTGTCTTCCTAGGCCCCTCCGGAAGCATTGCATCAGCTAAGGGATACATGGCGAAGGGAAGGGAGAGGACTGGCATTATTAGATGCCTCCTCAACTTCTCAAACTCCAGAAGGTGTCGTTCTCATCTATATTTGCTGAGGCCACCTTTTTCCCCCTGCCAGACTGATTCATTACAGAGCAGAAAGGAGACAGTGAAATCTGTGAAATAGTAGGTGTGAGAGCAGTTTGCGTGAGTCCGTTCTCACAATACATTATTGATGCTGTATTTTTGCTATTACCTCTCCTGCATTATACATATCAAGTTCATGTAGAGTATTATCATTTTATTGTTTTACTTACCCTAATAAGTATGAGAACATTTTAGCCTCGACTTGAACCTGCTGGGGAACATATAGGATGTACTTACATCGCAGTTTTATTTCAGTGAGGTTTTTATTTCAGTGAAAACACAGATTTGTTACTGAAAGTATTTCAATGTCTCCATGGCATTTCAGTCCATTATGTAATGCTTGTGCAGCCTCTTTCATGATTGTGGCTACAAAAAATGAGACGGAATATCTTGCAAGACACTATGTCCACTGTACCATGTTGTGTTTAAATCACAGTCTAATGCAAATCAGGTCCAACCAGGATGTTCACTCTGGATGAAAATAAATAATCACTTATAAATTATGCTTCTTTAGTAGTGCATGCATAATTGAAAAAAAAGAAACATTAACATGGACTGAGGGATAAACTCAGGTCTTCCATAACGGGGGATGCATTTATGGTAGAAATGCCAAAAGACAGCCTCATATTGTTAATGCCCCATAGGCCCCTTGTTATGTGTATCAATGCATGTGCACCATTAAGACATAGAAAAGCATACAACAAAGCATACTGAAAAGTTACTTTTGCACATCTTATTCGTTAATCATCAAGAGGAAGACTGAAGCTATATGGAAGGACTGTTACAAACTAACGACTTTGCCTCTCTTTGTAACCTTCCTCTGACAGCTATACTGTTGGGTTACAAGGAGAGTCATGGTAGTGCAGTCCCCACTGCCTCATTTGCATAGAATTAATGATGCATGTATATGCAAATGAGCATTTTAAACAATGTTGATTACTGCCTATGTATTCATAGGCCAACAGTCACACATGTCTGACATGCCACTTCTGCATGTAATTTGCACCACAGTAAAGGGCAACTGGTACCGTCTCTCACGTAGGCTCATCATGGCTGCAGGCAGTGATGATAACTGCTTAATCTGTGTCTTGACTGATGTTTATTTATTGGTCTGAATCTCTTTTCTGAGATGAGACCATATATCTGATAATGTCAACAGAGCAGAATTAGCAATGTTGTGCAGGTAAATACAAGATTTACATTTAATTCAAGGCTAAATGAGTTCAGCAACAATTGACAAGTTCCACATGCATGCTACATGTGTTGTATTGGAGCATAACGTTAATCCTTTACCAGTGTCTTCTGTGTCTAGTCCTCTGCACAAACAGAACAGAAATGGTCTGTCACACACGCACACTACCCATTTAAATCTGCTATAGTTTTTTTCTCCTTTAAGACAAGATGAGTCAGGATGGAATCTTATTTCAGACCCCAGATGTTCACAAGCCTCTGAGTCTGTCGATACATCATAGCATGCTTTCATCCAGCTCCTGGCCTGCTGAGGCCCACAGAGGCCTGTGGAAGCCATCCAGACCAGCCCTCTCATTTGGTTAAGGGCTCTTCAGTTGTAGCCCAACAGTATCGAGAGCCCTTGCATGTCAACCCCCCCCCAGGTCAGCCCTGCTCTTAGACTGTTGCATTTGTAATATCTACATGTCGTGCTATGACTTACCACTGCCCTACAGCAACAGTCAAGAGAAGAGAATATCTTTAAAAGGAATGAGAAATGGAAGAAACTAAGTCAGCATTAATATAAAGTAAATAGTGAAGAAGTGGACAATTATGACTGTGACACATAACCACCAATCTTTCTAGACTTTAAAATCCAAAATATTATAGCCAAGTCTTTAAATGGGTGATTATTCTAAAATGTAAAGGAGATCTGCTGTAATGTTTATTATGAGAAGGAATCTGCACTTTTGTAGCCCTATTTTCCCTTTACAATCAGGGTCAAAACCCCTGCTTTTACAAGGTTCCATTTCAACATGTATTACACTTTACTGCATCAATATTTACAATCCGGTTGTAACCTACATTCACATTATATCTGCGCTTTGTCACAATTTGCATTTATGGACTTAAGCTAAATGGCCTATTTCACTTCTATATGTTCTTGTAAGGGTAACTCTAAAGTCATGCGTATTTTTAGATTCCAGGGGATCACAAGGTTTTACATGAAACCTGATTTAAAAAAAAAGGTATTAGAATCAATATACTAATGTATTTTTTTCTATTTTGATTTCATTTCTGTAGCCTGATACAAAATTGTAATGAATGCTCAGGGGATGTTTACCCCATTTAGATTTCATAGAACTTGGTGTCTGCATTGATTAATGTGTGCCTAACCTATGTTTTCATTATGAGAGGAGGAGGTGTGTTAGTGTGCGTGTGTATTTGTCTGTGAGTGTGAGTCTGTTTAGGGGCTGGATGGGGGTTATATTTTGGGGTGGTATGATTGAAACCCCCATTGCCTCCATGTGGAGGTAATGAACGTGAAGACAGGCAGCAGCTAGGCTGAAATTTCATGCATTGAGAGAGTGTCAGGGCATACATAAGGCTGGCTTGGTCATTTGTTATCATTAATCTTTACATTTATGGCTGCAAATATGTTATTAGGAGGTGTGTCCTGAGTATTTCACTCTGATTGGGCTGTGCTCTATGCCATATTGATCAGTTGAGTTGGGGAAGGGACAGGCAAGAGGCCAAAGTGACCGAGACCTTGACTTTGGACATCTGCAAGAAGTGACCGTGACTGTCTGGCTCATATTCAGCATCCCTGGTAATTTCCCTTTGTAGGGGAATCAGTGGCACGTAAAGCCCATCACATTTAGGTCGACCACTAGCTGGCTGGGTGAGTAAGTGACAGCATACACAGAAACCAAGATGGGGTCTGGCAATGACCAGCAGCCTCCTTTGGATTACATTCCAGGAAATCCTATCCATCTTCATTCAAGCATTTCACTGCTCAGTGAAATGGTATGGCAGGGTGGACCAGATTCAGATTGGTTCTATGTGTTGTGTGTGTCTATGTGTGTGTACGCATAAGTCATATACAAGTCACTGTTACCCCAGACATCACCAGCTATTCCAGGATGTCCTACCTTGGGTAGCTCTTAACATGCATGCTCACACCCCTCCACTGCCTGCTGAATTGAGCCCTAATAAGCTGACATGATTCTCGTATTAATCATCCATGGAAATTTTTATAGGTGAGCTGCAATTTACCAAGGCCCCGGGTCAAAGCCAGCAGCCCTTGCGTTTTCCTGCATACAGCTCATGTCTGCTCCCATCGAGAAACGACAGCCCCTGGATCTCAATCAATTATATAGCAGTCTGAAGCTATAACAGCACTTGCTATTTGCTAGTTCAAGCAGCAAATCCCATGATAAAACCAACAGCAACCTATCACATGCAAAAAGAAAAATGTGAGAGTTAGTTTATTAATGAACCACGTCTAGCGCACCTATTTACGTGGTGGCATTGCTTGCACCATATCTGTCTTTGTAAGTCAGAAAACAATGTGCCATTAGTCATATGAAAATTCAGGGATGGAAAATTTCCAATTCATGAAAAAAGGTTTCATATATATACATGCACATATACATTTGGGGGCAATGTTGTGGAACTCAATGATCAGTGTCTGATGAAGGTAACATTTCTCTCTGTCTGCAGTTAGACTAATGTGAAGGGGAAAGCCATTTTGCACACTGTACTGGGTGACATTTGTGAAGATTTAGTGATTTCTGGAGAAAGACAATTGCAACAGAATGTGTGTGAATCAGCGTTACTCTATAAGGTGATGTTATGCTTGTAGTCACTAAGGTGTTGCTATGCTCACATGCTGAATGTGCTTGGTAATTATGGAATTTGTTTAATCCAAGCCCTGAAATGCTTTGTAATAGAGATACATCACTAGCACACTTTTTTCTTCTTCTTCCTTGTTTCAGACATGATTTTCTCTGAATCCGGGACTTTATCCATGTGATCATCTTCATGATTCATGATTGCTCATACAGCATGTCTTGAGCTATTAATACCCACTTGCAAGGGTTACGATAAATTTGGATAAGATTAAAGAAAAACTATATAAAAAATAATCACATAATAAACCAGAGCACAGTAGAAAAAACAAAACAAAAAGGAAACAATTCCATTTCAAATCAGGCAGAAATACAGGCTGTAGTGCATATGATAAGCGGAGTGGTTTCCGGCCACAGTGTTTTCAAGTAGACAATTTACTTAGCCGATTTAAAATGAAGATTAAGCTTGGTGTTGACCCAGCTACCTAGGGACTGTAATCCCAGTCCCAACTTCAAGCCATATTTTATGCTAATAACAGTTCATTTTATTAATTCGCCATTAAAAGTGGCGATGTGTGTGTGTGTGTGTATATATATATATATATATATATATATATATATATTATCATGCTAAAATGTCATCAAGATTAATGGAAAGACCAACGGACATTGCATTTATGGAAATTACAAAATTACTCTTTGTAAACCATGGTCCCTGCTAATGGATTTTATGCACCTTTATGGCAGAAAGCCATGGCACCTAGAGAATAGAGATCAGGTGGAAATGTGTAGGTCATTCTGCATCTGGACTCCCAACCTTCTCCTCTCCTTAGCCCAGTGCCCAGCTCCAGGCTGTAAATTAGAGGGACAAGTTGTGTGCGACGATCTCTGTTTATTGCTCTGTTTAAATTCACCCTCCATTCGGAACGACACATTACAGGGTGTAGCTTTAAAAAAAAAAAAAAAAAAGAAGGCATTTAATATAAATGATCTGGCGTTGATTGTGATGGATATACTATGCAGAGACACCTTGCCTTCAAGGGCATCGAGGGATAAGCTATCATTTTCTTCCTCTTACGCATGAAGGGAAGAATGACAGAGGGTCCAATGTCATCACAGTGTCTACAATAACACACCTTAACTCACAGAACCACACACAACCTGCTATGGAACAACAAATTGTTTTTACAGCTTAAATGTATTATTCTGGATAGTTTGCATGGTTTGAAATGTACAATGAAAGCCCGGGCTATTGGCATTTAAGCATGGAGTGAAGCCTGTGTGGAAATAAAACACCATCTTAAATTTTCTCCTTGGCTGTTCTCTGCAAAAATGGCCCCATATGTGCAACAGCAAACAACAGACTCCTCACTCTGTTGGTGAGTGGGTGACCTTCTGTCACACATTTTGCTGAAGCTACTGCAAGTTTTAGTCTCAGTAGCTTTTACCTCTTCTCACCTTTGCTGATATTTCAATAAAGAGAGCCAAAGTGACCCAGCTTTATAAACGTGTGCTCAGCATAATAAGCCTATGTTACGATTAATGAGATACCCAGGGCATTATTTGTTATCTTATATATCTTATTGATTGCATTGTCTTTCATCTTTGCAGGAGCGTACTCGCTCTGTCTCTCTGACTCTCTCCACCAACTCTCTTTCCACCCTCTGGCTGTCTGTTTTGCTCTCTCTCCGTCTCGCCTCTCGTTCTCTCCCCTGAGCCCGCTGTTCTCGGTTATATAGGAGTTGTTGAAGGTTGAATAGTCATGGCATGCAAAGTGCAAGCTTGTATAACTACGCTTCCATTACCTGCAGCGTGTGTGTGCTAATAAGTCATCTTAAGTCAATGACCCGTACATATCAAGCTTCTTAGAGTAGCGATCCAGGATCACTGCCCATGCAGGTCCCCTTAACCATCTTATTTATAACAGACTTCAAAAGCTCAACTGATTCTCGATCAGGCCTCCCACTTTGAGATGTCTGGTAAAAAAAAAAAAAAAAACCTACATGCTGCAGGGGAACTGAGAGTCACACACTCACATGCACATGAATATACATGCACACCCATACACGCACATGCACAGCCTCCACACAAATAGTGCCTTAAGTGTTGATTGACCTTGTCTCAGTTCAAGAACGTGAGAGTGATGCCTTCAGGAAGCTGGACAGCCACATTTTGTTTGATCACATCCAGCACTGCGGTTACTGGCAAAATCCAAATGCTGCTCATTTATGGAAGGAAAGCTCTGCTGTTTAATGGGAGCAGAGAGGATTGGAAGTGACACAGCATAAACAGGAACTGTCAAACAATTAAACAGTGTAAACAGCACAGATGAGCCTCTGATGAATCCGGCTGTCAGAAGCCATTTAGTGAGGCCAAGCCAAGTCTCCTGAAAGGTGGTTCTATCTGTCCATCCTTCCATTTGTGACATTTGCTCACACTGACTTAGACAAATACTTTTAAGTATCTGCATGAATGCAACAGCTTAAAATATTAAGAACTGTGTTTTAACTTTAAAGAGTGTTTTATGGCTTACTTAATAATGTCTGTAATTAAAGCTTAAATTGTTGTAGGTTGTTCAGAGGCTGCCTTTTGAAGAATAACTGATCTTGGCTGGGAGTGCTTGGGAATTTGAGAATATGCAATGTAAGCACAATTACTAAGGCTTTTAACCTTGAAATCATTATACAAAGAGGAGAAGAATGACACTAAGGAGAAAAAAGACTTCTCATAATAGAAAAATTACCGGGAAAGCTGTGAGCAACTAAGAGTTCTTGAAATGAAACTGGGAGAAATAAGAAGCAAGCAGAGCAAAGTATTGTTAATAACAGAACAATCCCAATGAAGCAATGAATATTAATGCAGAGATGCACGGTTTCTTTGTGAGTGCCTGAATCACTGTTGTATGTTTATGATAAATGAGCTCTCCTTCTCTCTGTGTCAGGGTCCCTTGACCGACAAATAGCAGGCTAATGACAATAGCTAAAACATATGGTAATGGACCTTCACAATGCTCTGCTATCAATGACACCTGCAACCCGCAGGGTTACTATTCATGTGAACTATACAGTCATCTTCATTTTTAGTGCCAACTGTGTATTGTTTAGGATGAATGAGTATCTGATTAGCATTATGTTTACTGCAACCCATTGTGTCTCACTGAATGAGAACATATTCTGAAAGATTTCAATACACAAAACCTGGTGTTAGGGAATTTTGAAAGGACATTTTGCTTTATCTTTGGATCTTTAGAGCACTTTAGTGGGAGATATTAGATAGTATATTGTGATGACCATGGACTGTATTCTGTTTAGTTTACAAAATCACTGTCGTCATATTGTGTGAAGATTTTTAATCACCAAAACGCCACATCTTGAATGTTATGGTGTGCACCTGGGTTTCATGTGATAGGTAATCTCCCCCTTTTTAATTTTGGTCATGTTGTCCATACAGCATATCATGCCAACCCTGGGATTCATTTTCTAATCTTCATTTTATTTGTACTTTAAACATTCTAAAATAGATCCACACAAGTGCACATGCATGCAACACCTCCCAAAACTCTCATCTACACCCCATGTCCCAGTAGGCAGTGACCAGAATCCTGAATCCCTTCTTAGCTGTGTGTGAAATGTAGAATAGCTCTCCTCTCCCCTGTGCTAATCCAGGCCCGTCCATCCCCACAGCACTGGCCTGTGACAGATATAAAGTATGGGTAGCGCTGCTAATCTCAGAGCCCCTGTAGCCTGGGGGTCAGTGGGGATCACCTCTGCCTAAGCAGGGCCATCCTGGGAGGCCAGGGCGGGAGATAGCTAGGCCTCAGCCCTCAGTGCAAAAGCCCTGCCTGTCGGATTAATGCACCTAGAGGGACATGGTGTTTCTGATGGGCCGCAGGCTCACAGGATCACAGGATCACAGGCTCACATCACATGGGACGCTGTAGTTATTACAGGAGAGAGCTGAAGTTGTGTGCTATCACACTGCTAGCATCCAATCCACCAGCACATTTCGCAGAGAGATAAAGACAAATGGGATGGGAAGAGAGAAAACAACAAAGCCAGACAGTGAGTCTGAGACATAAAGATAAAAGGAGTCTGTTATGTTTACAAGTTGAACTTCTAAGTGTGAATTTAGCTTGAGGGCTATATGTAGGACAGTAGAGGAAAGCTCAAATTGTACATTAGCAGAGAAAAACATTTTCCTTTCCTTTCCTTTCCCTGAAGGATGCAGCAGTGCACTTACATGATGATGGAGAATTAATTCAATAATTAATGGTGATAACCATCATCAGCAGCTCAAATCGATTCTTATCTTTGCCTGTGTTGAGCAATGCTACATTTTTAATGTTCTTGTCATTTTGATTAAGATCATGTCATTGCCTTTGTCCTCACTTATAATGTGAGTCAGAGAGCTCTGAGCGCTAGTATTTTTTTCATGTGTTTAATTAGGCTTATCCAACATGTAGCATCCTTTACGCAGAGCTATCATACAGACTTTTGCCTAACACAACTTACGTATTTTGTTAAATTTAAAAAGGAATGCATTTAAATACATTAAATGCGTGTGTGTGTGTGTGTGTGTGTGTGTGTGTGTGTGTGTGTGTGTGTGTGTGTGTGTGTGTGAAACTGTGCTTTTGTTCACGTGCATGAGGCAACAATTTCAATTGTATGGCGTTAATTACAGCAATGTGAGACCACTTTCCCATCCAAGTGACTGGGAACGTGGTCTCAGACTTCTGGACCCCACTGTAGTTATGAGCTACAAAGTTAACTTTGAACTATCAAGCTACCTTAAAGCAGCAGCATGTGCTAAAATTAGTCACTCCTTTTGAACTCTGATTCATCCGTCTGCTCCATGACAGTGGTTCCAGCCAGTTTTTCTATCCGCTAGCTTCAGTGCAAAGGGTTTACTTAGTACGTGTAGCACAAATTAGTAGTGGGTTGCTTGTTGCTCTGTATTAATAGGATAAAATGGGCAATCCTAGAATTTACAATAGAAACGAGAGAGCCCAGTTTGAGTGCACTATCAGGTGTAAAGTATATGCAAACAGTGAGGGGGTGCCGCACAAATGCTATCTCAGAATTTCCATGCATTCCCCTTCCACTACAGCCGTGCTTCAGTTTGTAAACCGATATTCATAAACCATCCAATCACTGATAATTCTAAAAATCAATTAACCACAGAAAGCATTTTGTTGACCATTAAGATTAAGTTGCAGGTGAGCATTCTGAAGGTTAGTATGGTGTTTAGTCAGTTAAGTCCTGCTTCAAATCATGCAATCACATTTTGTACCGGCAAACACGCGCACTCTTGCATACTAATGCGCCTGCACCTGAGCAGGCAACACAGCAGCATCAGTATCCTGTGGTAGATACACACCAAATGACTGGAACCCTGAAGGCTCAGGCAGCCATGATGAGGAGGGATTAGGAGTGGTGAGTTGTCAGCAGGATGCATTTGTCAGTGTGTCTGTGTGTATTTCTGCAAGTGTGTAAGTGTGATACAGAGAGAGAGAGAGGGAGCGAGAGAGAGACAGAAATCTTGCTGTTTCGCTATTACATGACTACTGAATCTTGTTTGTGGCTTTTGAGGCCTAAAGATGTCCTTGCACCTGAAATCCTGAAATCTGCTTTGGAATTGATGAGGTATTAGAAAGGGATGCACAGGTAAATTGGGTCCAGGTCTCAAATAGTTTGGTAAATGTCAGAGAATGAAGCAATTTCAGGTCACAATCTTGGCAAAAAGTGGAAACCGTTATTTCCATTCGCATGTGCAGCTTCTAGAATACTCATAGTATTACAGCGCTGCTTTTATATCACATCCATATTCAAATATCAATTTCTCAACAAATTTCGCTTAAATGATAGAATTTCAGCTACATAGGATGCTATTCTGTGGCACAATTGTAACCCTATTTCATATTCATAAACCTTCCAAATGACATTTTCCCACTCTTGTGTGATATCCTGCGTCCACACAGCACTCCTTTTTAGAGTGCCTTCTCATCCAAGCTCTAATTCAAAGCCTAAAATTATGGCTAAGTTAAATGTTCTGTTCCTAATGCACTGAAATAATGCTAAATTACAGATGGCTGGTTTTATTTGTGTGAATAAATTTGTGAGCTTAATGGTTTGTAAAACATGTTTTCTATGCGTAGTTTACAAACAGGGAAGGATGAAGGAAGCTGTGTTATTCCATGAAATACAATCATCATTAATTTAAGCAACATACAATAATTAAGTGAAGAACAAAAAAAATTGTAGTTTCCCACTGTGAGTTGGGAAAATAACTCCATAAACAATTTTGACTTGATTTCTGTGCTGATCAAAAACCAGTGGAGCATTCTTGCGTCTTTTTGGCTACAATACACAATACTGTGGCTCAAACCCAAATGAGCTTTAGTAGTACACATATGTAACCTTTGCACAATGAGATAGCTCCAAATAGTGCTATAAATAAATACATATGTAATCTCCATTTAGGATAATGATAGCAAATGTGTACCATATCTGATCACTCTGTCTGAAAATTATATCTAATCCTAACAGATGGTAAAACACTACCCACAATTAGGCAGCACATGGCCAAGATCTGTCCATTTCTGGAAAGTAAAGCTGACATATTTTCCAGTTATCTGCCAGTATCTGACATTAATCTGGCAATAGAAAAAAGCATTTGGCACGGCATCCAGTGCCCGTTGTGGTGTGTTTCCTGTCTGTATCTTTGGACGATACTCTATCCGGGACTATAGCTTTTGAGCTTATGTTGGATTGAAAACTGATTTTGATGTGGATGTGGAGACAACCTCTTGTCATAATAATTTCTAAACTCATCTGAGGAACAGCTGGCCACTGACAGAAGAAAAGTGCTACACTTGCAGGCTTGGAAGTTCTCTACTTTTTGTTTGCACTAAGCACATTCATAAGCCTCATATTGGAATTGTCAATTATTTACATAAAGAATGATATGGGAATCATCTGTCAATTCATCTGCATTACAATTTCTGACATGCTAAATGTGCAATGTTGCAGACAGTGACAATTCAGAACATGGGGGATGGCTGGTAAGCAGACTTGATCAAGATTGAGCACAGCAATAATCAAACACCATTCGACACAACACCTGCTAACACTGCAGAGATCTCAATTGTTGAGAAAGATGGGCACCATCCAATCAGCAGAGCAGGGGTAGTGTGGAGTTGCCAAGGCTGTGAGGTTATGCCCCTTCCAGTTGTTCTGAACACTCATCTCATGCCACAGAACACAGGGAAAGGGGGAGTTTAAGGCATGGAGCCTTTTATCTTAGTTAATGATTGAACAAACAGTCGTGGCCTTTAGAGCTGTGCCCTCTAGTGGGTGTGGCTACCCTGAGGCCGTGGAGCCGCTCTCTAATAAGCGTCCCCTCACAAAAAAAGCCCAATATTTGCTCAGCAACTGGAGGAGGAGATGGAAGAGCCGTTAGGGAGCAGGATATTGGTTGGCCATGACAGCGCACATGAAGACTGAGCAAGATTTGGGGGCTGGAGTGGGGGGGGGGGCACATTGAGGGATGGATGGAGTGACGGGGGGGTGTACTGAAGGAGGAGGAGGAAGGGGATGAAGTAGTGGTGAGTGCTGATGGTTGGTAGGGGGCCTTTTCTGCCACATATAGCACTACGAGGAACAGATGGGGCCTGATAAATCCTGAAAGGGAGGCATTACCTGCCCAAGTCACCAAGCAGCCACAATTATCACAGGGCTCTGGGTTCATTGTCAATTAGAGTGGCAGTTAAAGCCAGGCAGCAGCTGTGGCAGATGGCTGGGATCCAGAGACGCTGGGGGAGCCGGGACAGAGGCCAGCCCCCAGGCTCTCTCCATCTCTCCTCCTACTTTTCTCTCCATCTCTCTGTCTCTCTCTACGGTACAGCTAGGTCTGCTTTAGAGCAGGATCACTCTCTTATTTTTTGCGGCCGTGTGTGACAGAGAGAGAAAAACGTGGTAGAGTGAGGAGGAAGTGTACAGTGAGGACCAGAAACACCACTCATTAGAGAGATTACAAGAAAACAGTGTTGTTAGACATGGGATTTTTTTCTCTTGAGTGTCTGAAAAAAATCTCATATCTATAGAACAGCATCTTTTGTGATGTAGTCAGCAAATTGCACATTCATTATCCAAGTGAGCAATTAGTATTTTCAATTTTTTGCGGTTATAGCAAACGTCTTGGCTGACATTCTGACCACAGTAAGTAATTTACGTGGATGACATCATGATTAATAGTGAAGAAGCCTTGTCCCACTAGATACTATATTAGAAGACTATCAGGAGGACTAATTCACTACAGTGAACAACAGTCATATGGTAATAATTGCAATTTTCTCTGCCTTTCTCTTACTTTTCTCTGCCGGGATTCCTCGCTCAACAGTGTTGGAGAATGCCCAAAACCAAAAGGTGCCGTAGTGGATTTTATTATGGTTTCTGAATCCCTATAAGATGGAAAGCAAGAGACTCTTTGGGCACGAGTTTAGGCTCCAGCTCTTTTTTTTTTTTAATGTTACCCATTTCTGTGGTTGTGTGCCAACAGTGAGCCTGCCATCTCGGTGAAGTATATGGGCGACTGAAGGGCAGCCTTTCGCTGAGTTTGTCCCCGTGATCTTCCAAGCAGTCTCCCCCTGCTTCCCAGCCTGAGCCAAGGCTCACCAGCAGGCTTCACTTTCAGCAAGTACCACCATTCATCACCAGGCAGGGGTGCTGGAGGGGGGTGGGTGGGTTAGGGGGTATGGCAGGGGGCCAGTAACGGGGCAGTGTGTGCCCCTCAACCCTCCTCTTTTCTTCTCCACAGGCTGCTGAGAATATAGGCCTCTGCCACAGACAGCAGCCACACTCCTCTCTTACACCCTTTACAATGGAGCTCCAAATTTATTCAGGGGAGGAGAGACCTGCTCCCTTCTATTGCTCCCTTGCTCCTTCACCCTTGTCTCTTGCCCCCTCCTATTCTGCTTTTCTTTCTCTTTGTCGCCCTCTTCCCTTGACTCTCCTCCCTCATCCCTTTCCCCTCTCCCTCCTCTCCGCCTCTCTGGTCCCTCTCGCCGTTTTCTCCCCACTGGGGCATCATTCCTCCTACTTTGTTCCGCCAGTCCGGAGCCCGATGTCTGGGCTGTCCTGATAGCAGAGAAGAAGTAGCAGCCTATCCATCTGCCTGCCCCGGGCCTGCCAATGAAGAAAGAGGAGCAGAGGTCCTCATTCATAACAATAGCCATTAACAATGCTAACAGCACTGCTGTTGCTGCTGTGGAGGCTGTGGAGCGAGAGGTTGCAGGGACTGGGACAGGGGGCTGCAAGGACTGGGACTGCAGGGGCCAGACAGTGAAGTGAGAGCAGGGGCCTGGGAGGGCCTGTCGCTGGGCAGAGTTGGAGATTGTAGAGATTCGATAGGTTTACGGGACAGACAGTGCTCTAAAGCATGTTGTTAGGGTGTTAAGCAAGCCCTTAAGAGTCTCCCAGCCCTGTAAAGAAATATTGATTTCTCTTTTTTTTGCCCATGGTAAGACAGCATGTGAAGTCCTGTCCATGTGAAGCTAGGTACTCTCTCATATTGCCTTGTTATTTGGGAGTCTACAGTTCAGCAGTTTTTATTTCAGATGTTGTGGATTGTTTTTATTTGTAAAAAAAAAAAAAAAACGATTCTTAAAAGTGTAAAAAAATTAAATAAATAAAACGTAAACATCTTAAAACAAGTAGAAGTAAAAGTGCATTTTAACTTGCTTTCAGAAAATATAAGACAAGTGGACACCACATAACAACACCACAAAATGAGAGGTAAAGCAATTTGCTTAGCAGGCACTGCATCAGCAAAAACACAATACAATGTGGGTGAACTTACTCGCTGTCACACCATAGCTGTAATGATGCCAAAGTAGGCCGAATTTACCTCTGGTACTTTCCTGGCTTCCCTCCTGAGTTTTGACACATTTTCACATTTATCAGGAATGCCTATCTGTCTCCAGTAACAACAAAAGGCACCCCATCTAAAGAACAACCCTGCATGGAGCCTCCTGTGAAATGGTTACAGTAGGCCCTCCTTCACCATGCCTCTCATCCCTCCAATCAAACTGTCAAAAAAGCACAGTCCTTTGTATTGAGTGTTTTAATTAGATTTGGATGGATTTCAAATCTGCTCCTGTTTCCTGGAATGATTCTGAGTGAAAGAAGAAACCCTACAACAAGATTAACCACTAATCTATTCTTTAGTTACAGCTACTAAAATCTGTCCATCTGCCCATCCATTCAAACACACAGTAGAGCTTTTGTAGATGTTAAAATTTGCATATTCTCTTCTCTCGCATTAATTGCTCATCTTGAAAATCTATATAAATGACTTTGGGGGGCATCAGGAACCTACAGTAGATTTACAATATATTTATGTGATTTGCATTTCTTTCAATGAAATGTTAGTCTTCTAAGCCACCACTTGTATAGAACACATTGTAGAGCAGGGTGGGTGTAACATAACTTGATTAATTGGTTGCATAACATTCTCCTATTCCTCTTACATGCAGTATGGAATAGGTATGCACTTGATCCTCTCAATGTGCTTTCATCAATAGAATTGAATTTTTCCACAACGCAGTGAAACATACTGTATACCATCAATGATTCTGATCAATATGATCCCGTTATGGCAACTTATTCTAGTTGGCACAATCAATACTGCACATTGTCAACATCGTTGTCTTCCAGACTAATAGTCCTCAGAATCCAATATGGAGTTCAGCAATCTTTTTTCCAAGAGCCTTACTAGACATACAGTGGAATCATACAGTATCAAGACCCCTTCACCTTTTGCAAAAATTTTGTGTTGCAGATTTAATTTTTTGTTTTAATGGATAAAAATTACCATTATTTCCCATCAATTTACACTCAATAATCCATATTGACAAAGTGAAAACAAAAAAAAAGTTTGCATGTAGAAAAATGTAGAACTGTTTGCAAATTATTAAAAATCAAAAACTGAAATCTCTCATTTGAAAATTATTCAGACTCTTAATTCAGTACTTTGTGGAAGACCCTTTTGCAGAAATAACAGCTTTGTGTCTACTTGGGTAAGACTCTACAAGCTTTGCACAACTGGATTTGGGCATTTCATGACATTCTTCCTGAAAGATCCTCCCAAGCTCCATCAGATTGGATGGGAAGCATTTGTGAACTGCCATCTTCAGGTATCTCCACAGATTTTTTTAGGGCTTTAGGTCTGGACTTTGGCTGGGTCACTCAAGGACAGTCACAGCATGTCCTGAAGTCACTCTGGCTTTGTCCTGGCTGTGTGCTTAAAGTCATTGATCTGATCTGATTCTGATCATCTCCCTGACCAAGGCCCTTCTTGCCTGGTTACTCAGTTTGGCCAGATGTGCCAACTCTAGGAAGAGTCCTGGTGGTTCCAAACTCCCCTTTTTCACAATTATTGAGGTCATTGTGCTCCTGGGAACACTCAAAGCTCTACAAATGGTTTTATACTCTTGCCCTGATCTATGCCTCACAACAATTTTATCACAGAGGTCCACAGAGACTTCCTTGGACTGGCTTTTGCCCTGACATACAGTGTGAATTATTGGACCTATGAACACAGGTGTGTGCCTTTCTATACTATGTCCAAACAATTCCACTTGCCACCGGTGGACTCCAGTCAAATTCTAGACACATCTCAAGGATAATTAAAGCATAAAGGACGCACCTGACACCAATTTGGAGTCCCACAGGAAAGGGTCTGAATGGGTTTGTAAATGAGAGATTTCAGTTTTTGACTTTTAATAAACTTGCAAAAAATTCTAAAAACATTTTTTCACTTTGTCATTATGGGTAATTTGTTGTAGATTGTTGGGCAAAAATGTCAATCTCATCCATTTACAGTTAAATCTACAACACAAAAATGTGTTCAAAAGTGGAGAGGTCTGAAAAAATATGGCTGAAAAATACGAGTGCATGTAAAGGTATGGACAGCTCCCAGCAAAAGCATAAAAATCTTTTCCTCACAGTGTGTTGCAACAGTTTTTAGAAGCAAACACAGTAAGTAAACAACTTGATGACTTATAAGGAAATTGCCTGGAAACCTGACACAGACTAAGCACAGTTTGCTGACAAAATTGTCAATGAGTTAATGATCATGGAGAATTGGCAGAGCATTGCAGCTTTTCAATCCATCTCTAATACTTTCATTTCTATTGGCAGGCGCTGAGCTCTTTCCCCTCAGTGACAACAAAGGCCTCGTACATACACAGAACTGTCTGCGGATCACAGAATATACCAAGACTAAAATGAAATGCTTTTATTTGCTGTGAGGCACTTGTTTGAATCAGCCTCCAACACCAGTTTGGTTGAAGTTTAAGTTTGGGGCTTTTCAATTTATTCCAGTATTATGCTCTGTGACCCTGCAATTAGCTGGTGAAACAAATATTACATTATATCATCTTTCCTGTGTCTCCTAATTGTTTAGGAAACTTTTTATTTTACATCTTACAGTACAAAGTTATGGAAAAAATTATATTTGCAGAGAAAACGTCATTTGAAATTGAAATCTTAGTTGAGCATTTTCTTCTGACAGCTCATAGAAAAAGGAAGGAAACAACCAAGGATTCAGACCAAAAACAGCTCTCTATTAAAACTGCACAGGGGGCCATGTTGGTGGAGGCGTGTCATTTAAGGTACCAGTCAGACAATAAAATCCAGAGAGTCGAGTTTGAATAACAGATCAACGCATTTAACAGCTTAAAGGCACCAAAACACTGCACAACAGTTTGTAATGCTTACAGACATAATTTTACAGCTCTGGAAAGTAATCACGGCAGCAACTATTTTAACTTTTGTCAATGACGATTGCGAGGGAATTCAGAAGAAATTACAATGTTCACTTTACAAAGTAATCCACCTGGAATTCACCAATTCGCTCACTCGGTAAGCAGCTCTGAGAACAACTGTGTTGTTTTAAAAATACGACAATCTGGCTGTGTATACATTCTCAGCCCATTCCTGGAAAGGGGCTTCCAGAGATCTGATCTTGTCCTAGTGACCTGATACTTGCCATCTTTTCTTAGGGAGCGGTGAACATAAAGGGTGCTGTCAATGTCCACCTCAGCACTTTCTAAGACTTGGCAATTTGCCATTGGATGATTGTCTTGTGTAAGCAACAGAGAGCCAATAATGTGTAATTTTGTCTTTGTTGGAATACTATAAATGCTGAAATCTGTTCATCCTTTGGAGAGGCATACCGTTCTGGCTTCTGACCACTGTAAGGTATTGTCTCCTATATATATATATATATGTCAGTATATGTATTTACTCTGCAACCTATCAGTGTTTTGTGCATTATTTCCAGAGTGCTGAGTCTTTAATGATGCAATTTCTGTCACACTTTTGTGAAATCTTGTGTTTTCTGAAATGTTGTTGTATTTTCTGAAATGTCGCTGTGTTCTGACCCTCAAGGCAGCCATAGTTTGATGCTGAGAGTTAATATGCATTTGTTTGGTATTGTGTGTAATACTCTGGTGGCTTTCATGCACTCGACTGCTTATTCAGAGTCCAACCTCCTCAAAGGTAACTTGTGAGATTCATTATTCAAATGCTTAGAAACAAATTATTTTCTAATTTGCAGTAGCTGAAGATGGTATTTTGCCTGGTTGGACCTGCCAATAGAATCCAATTCAGATCCCAGAGGAGTACAAGAGCTTGGGTTTTCTATTAGAAGTGGAACAATGTTTTAGAATGGGCTGCAGCCTGTACCCCCAACACTCTCCTATCAGTGTAGACACAGGATGATTTACACAGACATTCTGGTTCCAAATGAAAAAGAAAGTTGGCATGAGAAATGTTATTGTTTTTAGATTATTATGGCAACTGATATTTCTGGAACATCAGGGTCTTTAAGGAAAAATCAATTATCTCCCCAAATCATTCTCACTTGCCTGCTTCCTGACACCCCCCAAACATGACTCCTTCCACTTGTGATAAACCCTTTTCATATAGACAAACTTGCAAATGCTAATGAAAGCTATTATATTTTACATATTTTCTTATGGTTATTGGTTCCATTGATGCAGTAAATAAATTGTATAATATAGCAAATGATATAAATCAACCAAAAAGAACAACGCACATAATTTGAATAAATAAGAACAATTTAATGGCATCAATGTGTCAAATTATATTGATATTTTCCAGTTAATGCTAGTTTTTTTTCTGCAAATCCCAATAAATTGGCTTTAAGCCAGCTTTTTAGGTCAGACGGTGACTTTTTGTTGGTATCGGAACAACAGGGCTGACCCTTTCACTCAGCACATGAATCCAGAAGATGTTTACACAGACATGATCCAAATTGGTCTTGAATCCCTGCCTGTTTGTCCTTCCACTCTTTGCCCTCTTATAATGTGTTCATCTTTTCAGCATGCATAATTTAATTTATTGTCATATTTAAAATGAGCCAAAAAACAAAAACAGTGACCCTGCTCAAAAAAGGAGCAACAAACCTCATTGTACCAATTTTAGGATGCAGGAGCTCTGGTTTGTTTTTGTCATTTTTGCCCCTGACCCCCCAAAATGTCTTTGCACAGTCCTAGAAACAAACAAATCTGCTTAAAGTAAAAAAAAAAAGTTTACATAATATGAAAATGAGAATTTCTGTTCTTTTTTCCCCCTGAATGGACCCCTGTATTGGATTTTGTGCAGCGGCTGACACTCCTCAATAACTGTAAGCTCTTGATACATGTCATAAAGTATGAACTCTGTCTGCTGATAATGAAGCAGGTGACTGCTGTATGGCTTCAGAATGGTCTCAAATGCACAGTTTAATGAATGTATGTGTCTACATGTGTGTGTGTGTGTGTGTGTCATCCTTGTGTGGCTCTTTCACAAGGCTCCTGTCAGGTCCATAATTGACAGTCTAAGTGGGGCAGCCGAGAGGCCAGGCCCTGTTAATTTATTTTCTCAGACTCTCCATCCATATTTATGAGCCCCTGCTGTTTTGTCTATCACTGCCGATCAAACTTACTGTGTAATTGTACTCGCTAAAGCAATAGAGCCACGTGTGAGTGGTCACTCGGCCCACAACATTCACATTAGTCGTTATTATTTCATTAATTCATATACCCAGATCGGGAGTGAGAGGCAGAGAGAAATAGAGAGACAGAGAAAGATGCCAGTAGCAGCCATGATTAGAGATCAGGAATAGAATAAGCTGCCAGAATCAGGTCATTATGCCAGCACCCTCTGATCTGGCTGAAACTAATTGCTGCGGCTCCTGTGGGTGTGGGTCTCCTTTTAGCCCTAATAGTCATGTCTATCATGGTGTGGCACAAACTCATTCATCATAAACCATCATTAACACAATGATATTCTAAACACAAAAAAAACTCTAAGCTTAGGGAAAACACTTTCTAATATAAACCAATGATAATCAGTTCTATGCATCATCTAGCTATAATGTAAGATAAGCAGTCCAATGACGTGGTGAATTGCATTATATTTACTTGGGCAGGGATAATTCTTTGCCTATGAAAACCACAAGCAACACACAAGGCATGTTGGTGTTTACCTCCAGTCGTCCCCCTTTAATGAATTTAATTTGTTTACAAGCTAACCTCAAGGAAATATTTGCTGGAGAGACCTTGATGTTTGTGGTGTTAGATGGGGGCATACCTGTATTGTCAGGGGTAATAGTATAATTACGTGTTATTTTGAACCCACAAACATACATTCATTTCCATTCATAATGACTTGTTATGTTTTCATCAAAACAACACTGTAGCCTGATGTAAGCATGCATAATAGGGATTACTGTAGGTGGTCTGGTGCCGACCAGCTCCAGTATCGCTCCAAACCATCACTTTAAAAAGTCAGTTAAGTCTTGGTTAATGTAGACTTGTGCTCACTTCAACTAAAGTTTTAGGATCATAGGATTAAGTAACACTTGTGGTATCCTTTTTGCATTCATTATATTGCTCTGTGGTTGTTGTGAAAGAAATATTGAATAAGTATTATGGAATTTGGTTTTTGCATTAGGTCCAGAGACTCAACAATGCATACTTAAAAGGCAGCACTTTTTACACACTGGATAAATCATTTAAGTTGCTCATTTACTTGAGCTCAAAAGCTTTAATTTGCATGTTGTTTTTCGAATTTTCATTCTGATTTTTTTTCTCTCTCTTCAAAAGCTCTGATTGAGTGCAGTTGCTAATGGCCGCATTGTGAGTTATAAACTACAAATGAATTCTCTTCAGTCCAAATGAAACTTACTCTGATATGGGTTCCCAACGTGCATTGATGATTATAGAAACCCTCCCCGTGAAATTGTTTTTGTAATTGTCCCACTGCTCATGGTAAGCTAGATACTTCCCTAATAAACCAAACTGAGGAGACACTTAAATAACCTTGCAGAGTGAAATTGCTCCCCCATATGATTTCAATTCTAAATTTTTATCAACTATCCCCATTTTCATTTGGTGGTGTTTGCCAGTGTTTGGACCTTATCAGTTTTATTTTCATTTGATCATTATAATCTGTGTACTAAAAATAAAGTGACAAGAGGTAAATGTAAAATGTTCAAAATAACAGTAAGATGTGGTGATTCCTTAGATTTTAAATCAATAATAAGGTTAATTATTCTTGTATGCAACTACAATGCAAAGCAGTTTTGTGATTAGCGTCGGACAGTAAATGTCAACCAGGCCTGTAAGTTCCACATCTATAGCAAAACATATTGTGCTTACAGTCTGTTTACCAAATGCACTGCTCTGTCATCCTCTCAGGGCATCCGTTTCAGACTCCATTGAAACATCATCTGTCCTATAGTCCCCGGGCCAGTCTCAAATCTCTTTTCTTGTGTCCTCTCTTGGTAACACTGTATGCACCAGAGATGAAGCAAAACATGCTGCATTACCATACGTCTGCTTTTAATTTTTATTAGGGCTCTACAGCTTTTTAACATAATCAATTACTTCAAGGAAAGAGGAGAGAGGGAGACGAAGGAAAGATATGAGGAAATTAATTACAGAGAGGAAGCAACTTCAGACTACTGGAATGTGCCCCAGGTGAAAATATGTCATTGGATTGACTTCTCTGGGAACAGAGGTTGGACCTGCATGCCTTGATTAATCAATGTGCTGTGTTTTCTCCCCTACTTGAACCCAAGGCCAAGCCATATTTCACAGGAACAAATTGAGCGGGGGACTGACACAGGTCTGACCATAAAAACAAAGGTAATTAGGAACCACTGGAAGACGTTCCATAAAAGACAGTGGGTCAGACACATTCAATATACCCTATGGAAGCTGCACAGACACAAACAGAACCACCGGCTCTATGCGGACAAAGCAGGGAGACCACAGGAATATAGTGGTTGAAAGGAGAGACAAGGCAGTTTTCACCAGATCTATTATGAATTCACTATGTTGCAAGTGTGCAAATTTTGATAAATAATACCTTCAGATCAGGGCGGTAATTTGATTTCCTATGAGGTAATCTGAAGTAATTGACATGAGAATTGAGTGAGCAACACACTGACGTTAAGGCTGGCACAACATTCGAAGCAACATGTTTTCTGCGCGTCAGGATGGAGTGAATGCATGTCCCGTGTGATGCCTGTCGGTTCAGTTGAGGCAGCCTTCCCCTTTCATTCAATAACATGCCAGCGTCTTACTATGAAGATCTCTCGTGTCTCACAATGTCTGTCCCTTCTCTCGCTTATTTGGAAACATGAGCGCTCGTCATTATGGCGAAGCATATGAGCAAAAGAAGACTGTAGAGAATGTGTAGAATTGCCAGAGAAAGGAGCTTTCATCGAGGTAGAGTTGCAGAGAAGACAAGAAAAAGCAGGCCTATCAGTTAGTCATTTTTCCTAAAAGCCTTCGCTGCAGTACACCCCTGGTTAAAGGTCCCTTTTTTATTATACCACTGTTATGAAATCTGCCAAGGAGCATCTCTTCTGGCTCTGTGGTTAATGTAGCTCGAAAAGCAAATGGTCAGACATTCATTCTTTTGAGCTTTCCTCATTACAGGGAGAGACAGAGAATGACAGAGAGAGAGAGAGAGAGAGAGAGAGAGAGAGAGAGCTACAGTCCTTCTTTTCCTTTTCAGACAAATATTTTGATGTTTATATTCACAGTGAGAGAGGGAGGGAGAGCTGCAGATTGCACTGTAAGCATTCCAGGCCAGTGATGAAAAAACATGGACTGTTATTAAATCTATATTTAGATGTATAGGGTATAGCAGCCAAGATCCTGTTGCATGGGACTCACTTGCCATATTAATACCTATAATTTAAGCAACTCCAGATCGTGGAAATTGGGAAGTGTCAACATGAAAGAATAAATAATAATAATGAAAGAGAGAGCGAGAGAGAGAGAGAGGGAGAGCACAACTGCCTTTTCCATGAACGAAAGAGTATCAGAAAATTAAAAATTAGACAGGCCTTGGATAAGTATGTCTTCAATTTCATCTAAACCACAATTTTGACTCAAATCACTATACATGCTGATGTTAATTTCCCTGCAGTCGATTAAAATAAGTCTTAACACTTCCCTCCAAACTTTATACGTACTATACCCACTGTAATGGATACAAAAGGATTCGTTCCTCTTTGCGTGTCCTGATTTCTATAGTGATATCTGTCTGCTGTCAGCTGATACCCACTAAAATCAGTCACATAGGAGTCCATGTGGAGGTATGCATGTCAACAAAAAAAGAAAAAAAAATGACCAAAAAAAACTGGCAGTTTAATTTTCCAAAAAAGAGGCCAGCCTGGTTAGATCACCAGTCCGGGTGGCATGAGAAGATGTTGTGGCAGTCAAGCAGACTTTCCAGATGGCATATGTGGCATGACCTTCTGCAGCACGGGTACACAGGGGCACCGAGTCACTGTGCAAACAGCAGGCAGGGTCCTCAGATGTGTGTGGCCCCCCGGGGACACGGCAGCAGAATGAGATGCCCATCACTCTGTGGCTCTGCAGATGCTCCTCACAACTGCCAGGCTTTCAGCTTCATTAGGCCTGGATCAGATACATACAGAGGAGTGCAGCCTGAGGCTATCACTGCAGCCTCGCTGCGATGTGGGCACACACACACACACACACACACACACACACACACACACACACACACACACACACACACACACACACACTCACACACACACACACACACACATTTGGAATCATTTCTAAAAGGAGCCAATTTCATCTGGACTGTGATGGTGTGGGATTTGGTCTTTTTTTCTGTTTTGTGTTTTGAATATGTGCAGGGAAGAGGAGATAAAGCCCTTGTGACATGAAGGAGTCTGTGAATGTGTATGAATACAGAAATCTTTTAATGAACACAGGGAGGAAATTTGTTTCAAGTTGTACCAAATTATGATGGAAACTAGTGATATGGGAATGTCATTCATGGTGGTATATCTTAGGATAAGCTCCTCAAAACATAGTCTTAGGGAGGCTTTTTTTCCCCCAATAAAACGACAAACAAGAAGCCTCTGGAAACAGTGACAAATAAATAGATATGACTTGGATCAAGAGGTCCTACTCCAATACATTATCTTCTTTACTGTGAAGCCAGCTTGACTGATAAAGAGCAGCATTCCCCATCAGTGAAATTGTAACACTTCCCCGTGAGCAGTTGGACTTTTATTCATCACCAGTGGAGACGTTCCCCCCCATGCAATATGTAATTAGTGTGTAATCCCCTGCCTTTTTAAAATGAGACCAAAAAATGATGATGTGGAACCATAATGAGATATTAATTCAGAAGCACTGCAGATAGGCATTTATTTTCTTTTTTCTTCCCCACCTCAATAAAGCAATGCTGTGTAAGTTATTACAAAGCTTTAATGTAGATATGGTTATTACAGCAATTTGTATGGGGAACCAGTTTTTCATTTTTCCCTTCTGTCTGTCTTTGTCTCATTAAAACCTCAATCCCTATCCATAAGTTGTCTGTTTGTTCTGAATAACTTATTGGTGTAAGAGACATAAAGGAAGATAATACAGGAGGGAGCACACAGATACAAATATTGCACACATCTCTTGCCAAAATTTCACATTCTTATTCGGCCTGGCTCCCTGAATGTTGTCATGTGTATCCAATCTCAAACATTTGGCTCAATCATGTAAAATATGTCCCAGGTGACATACGCAGGTGGTCCACAATTTAATCCCCCCCCCCCCCATTAACCAATGCAGTTCCACCCCTCTCAGGTTCTGAATGTATGTATGTGTGAATCCGCTTCAGTGTATGCGCGTCTATCTCGTGCTTTTCGGATTGAATATTTGAATTAGACAGAAATTACTCCAATGAGTTCCCATTTTAGACTGAAGGAGTTTGAGCAGTGACAAATGAAAAATGAGTGAATAGAAGAGCAATGCCCAAATGTGATTAACATGAAGAACTGTATTTGAATAATTGTATTTGAATATTTGGCCAATCTATCAAAAAGCCAGAGATAATTTATCTTAGCTAGAGTTCTTCTCAGGAATTTGGCTTGACAGTCATCACTTTTAATGTGAAACACAGTGTTTAACCAAATGGCCTCAAGCACCGCATTCATGCTATTAAATTATTACATACACTACACTTTTTGAAAACCCCCCATTATTTTTGTCCTTCATCAAAATGCCACAAAGTTGCCGCAACACATTTGTAATCAAAATATTGAGAGCCAGCATATTTAAGTATTTCAGTCCCATTATTTCAGCGGACACTATTGCTTAAGTTTTCTGGTTGAAATGTTCCTTTAAAAACCCATCCGAAGTAAAAGGGTTTTATGTAAGAAATTTCCAGCTGAGTAATCTTATACCTTCAATAAAAAGATGGCTGTGCCTTCCAACACTGATTTGGTGTTTGCATGTGCTGAGACATATTTGTCACCAGCACCATTTCATATCTCACATTAGAACGGGGAAAGGTGCTCTCCGATTGCATTTTTGGCACTGTGTCAAGACTGTAATTGAGCATGTGTGTTTGTGTGTGCTTGTGTGTGTGTGTGTGTGTGTGTGTGTGTGTGTGTGTGTGTGTGTGTGTGTGTGTGTGTGTGTGCGTGTGTGCGTGCCAGAGTGCATGTGCCTGTGCGCGTGCGTGTATGTGTGTTTTTGTGCGTTTGGGGGTGTGGGGAAGGAGGGGGTCGAAGGGGCTTAAGAGAGTTGGGTCATCCTGTTGCCTGGTAACAAGCCTCGGATTGACAAAGGAAGAGCAATTTAGGACTACTTTCCCCAGAAATCAATACAACAGGCCTGATGTGATGATGTGAGATTATCCAAGGGAGAAAAGCCAACATATTTGGCAGGGACTACTTCATAACCAAGAGAAGAGGGTGTGGAGGAGATTGCATCTGAAACATTGAATATAAAGCTATAAGGTCTGGGTACCTGGCTTCTGAAATCTTACTAAAATGAGACTTCTGTAGCCCTTGTCTCCCTCAGGTAATGGGAGCTTTGGCAAAGTGAACACTCATGGGAAGGGAAGAATCTGATTTTAGCTTTCTTGTTTAATACTGTCTGTCAGACTGTCGCTAATATTGCCCTGGGCGAGGGGATTCGGTGCAAGGCTGTAATATTGGAAAAGATTGGAGTAAAAAAGAAATGGAAGTTGAATAAAACTTTAGGACAGCTGTAGACATGTAGACTCTCTATGCATAAAACATGTTCACTGCCTCTTGCTGAGGAGGTTCAAAATCACTGAACTTAGAAATATTTTATGCTGAAAATACAATTCTGGCCTATTGGACATAATTAGTCTTTAATTCATTCCTAACAACAACTCGGTAAAATATCAAATGTTGCTGTGGAGGGTGACAAGTTACAATTTCTTCTAAATATATGTTACTCGCTTTTTAACACAGATTAGTGAACAACAAGCAGAGATAATTCAATTTTTGGCCAATTGGGGCCAGCAGAATATGCTCTAAACACTCCACTGAGATATTATCAGCTTTGAAAGTTGTTGTGGTGAAGTGTTAGCTCTCTTTTGGTCTTAAATACCTCCTGAGGGAAATATGTGGCCCTTTAGCGGCTGAGTGCGGTATTGTGTTCACCAGCTAGTCGCTAACAATGTCTGTAGGTAGTTGGTGCTGGGCAGTTTGCATTTCAGCGCATTTTAACTTAAAACAGCTGCATGCTGTGGCTGTAAAATACGGTTGATGAGAGTGGTAAGAACGAACCAAAACAGTAAAGTTAGCAAAAGGTGTCACACTCCATAGAGGAGAGGGGACTTGCCTAGTTGGATGGTAATTCTCTGTGGGTTAATCACTGTACGGTAAATGACGCCTTTAACATTACATCTACTTCTTTGACCCACTGTTAATATGAAAACATTGGCTTGTGCAAAACTATTAAAGAATTAGCTTAACAGTTTGAGTTGTTCAAATACATTGAATATTTTTCTTGCCATATTTTGTTGATTTGTAAGCAAATTAAATTCATAAATATTTAGGCAGTGGAGGAAACAGGGGGCACGTGCTGAGTTTGAGGAGCTGTCTATCTATAGAGCCAGCAAAGCAGGAAGCCAATCAACACCCTGTCTGATACAGAGAATCTATCAGAAAGAGAGTAGAGTAACCCAGAGAGCCCATGCTCTTCTTGTTGACCACCCAGAAGTTTGCTTCACGCAGGGTTTCACAGATATCCAGTGGAAGCTGTGCAAACAGCTTGTCCAAAGACATCCATGTTAAGTGAACTTGAAACTCTAAATTGCCTGTAGGTGTGAATGGAAGAGTCAATTTGTTTGTCTATATCTCTGAGCCCTGTGAGAGACTGGCAACGACTACATCTCCTCCAGTGCATGCTGGGATAGGATCATTGAAGCAGCTGTGACCCTGAACAGAAAATTCAGTTATAGATGGATGGATGACAGTTTTAGTTGAACACTCTTGCCCAGCTTCCATTATTTTCTGCATACATTTAAAACCCTGTGGGATTAGAAATCTGTTGATGAAACCAGTGGTTCAAATCCTGTTAGGACAACAAACTGTAATGCTGTAATACATGCAGGAGGTCAGTAGGGGCAAATTTTAGTAAAAAGAAGGAGCAGGGGCCATATGCCACCAAAGGCATTAAAATGCTCTTGTGTGAAAAAGTTATAGAGGAGTGTGTTAAATGACCCTTATTGATTTATCCCCAAACATACAAATATTGCTGCTATTTGGCCCTTGGCAGATAGTAGTTTTGAATCATGACTAAACAATCTACAGCACATATGTGGAGGAATTAGCCTGCCCTGAAAGGTATAGAGACTGAGAAGACAAGAATGAAACAGATACAGTGAGTCACTCACTCACACACAGACACACAGACACACACACACACACACACACACACACACACACACACACACACACACACACACACAGTGACCAGAAAGGGAGAATAGATATGCAGGTGGAAAATGAGAGACAGGCACACATACACAATGACTAATCTGGAAGACTGGAAGAAGAGATGAAGGATTAGATAGAGAAACATTGACAAAGGCTTTTCTCCCAATATAGTCCAGTGTAACCAGACCCCTGTAAGGCTGGATGGTGGGAGCTCTTGATGGGCAGGAATGTTGATCCTGAGAGCACAGAGAGCAGATTGGTGGGGACCGAGAACGGGGAGGAATGTATCGACTCCCGGGCCAGTGGGAACAGAACGGCAGGACAGGATCACTGTGACCTGTGCTGACACCTCTGTCATCACACGTCCTCTGTCTAAGGCCAGGGAGAAGACGGGGTAATCAGGAGAAGGAGGGACTGGAGGAGGAGGAAAGGGGAGAAGGATGAGGAAGGGAAGGAGAGGGGGGTGGAGGTTAAAGGGGAGTGGGTCTCTTCAGTGCTGACAGCAGGAGGCAGAATGTGCCCAGACACCGGAGGAAAACCATGTTGTGTATGCAGTCTGACTTGCAGGGAATCTATACCAGCCTGAACCTGAAAAAGAGGGACAGAAGCCTGTGCAGACAACAAACACACACTAACAAACCTTGTTTGCCTTCAGAGAGAGTAATTCAAAATCTGGTTTCTTTTCATTTAAAAACATGACCAGATGTGTTAAAAGCTGACCTTCAAAGACCTTTCCCTACAACATTTTGTCTGTGCAGCGCAAACAAAATGTGAATAATTGGCAATGTGAGACATCACTTCAAAAGACTGTCACATCAGCTAGTCCGCAGCGGTATTCGGTATCTGCCAGATTCACAATCAGCTCTCATATCAAGTCCATAATCAATTCATTGATCAGTGCCTGGGATGAAGTCAGGCAGAAAAAGAGTGACCCTGGAGAAATGAACTCCATAGTCTTTCTGCTTGTCTCCCCTATACAGTGATGAGGCAATCAGTCCTAATAAGCTCTCTCTCTCTCTCTCTCCCTCCTCCCATCTGTCTCTTTCCATCTCTAACATTGCCCGTCATTTAACAATGTCTGTATCATTAGTCTGCCTGGTCCAGCCCTTCTGGACTGATGTCTCTGTGTCAGGACCTGCTGCATTAGCCCGCCGCTCAGGTGCCATAATTCACCTCAGTATGGGCAAAGGGTCAATAGAGAGATGAGGCCTACTGGCCATTAGCTACTCAGAGGAAGACAGTGAGGTTGTGTCAGGGTCAGCGAGGGTCAGCATTGTTAAGCAGAGTACTGCAGGAGGAAAGGAAGGCGGGGAGCGGTGTTGGTATTAAAATGAAAGGAATGGAACAAGGAACAAAAGTGTGAACAGCTTAATTATGAGGCTTGAACTGGTTGTCTGGATGGATGAGAGGGGGTTGAGCTCAGCTGATTTTGGTGCTATGAGCTGGAGAAATACTTCAGTATTGTTACTGACATTACCAAGCTAGGCTTCAATACGGCATGGCTTGGTTTAATACGTTGCATTTACTGCAATTTTAACTTTAACTTTAACTTTATTTCATCTGGATGATCTGCTCAGTGTCAATATTGATGTCCACCCATAGAGTCCTGGGTCGACATATCAACAAAACTAGGAGTTCACAGTCAATGTAGCAGTTCTGTGAGGCTGTGGTTAGTCGTGGCAGAGCTTTGAGCTAAATGCAAACGCTAGCATGGCTTACAATGACAATGCTAACATGCTGATATTTAGCAAGTATCATGTTTACATTCATTTGGCAATTCGCACTAAAAAGTTCATGGATTTAGTTTTGAAGTATAAACCAAGAATTTGATCAATTAAAATTTTGCTCTGATGATGCCCGGTAATGAAAATTTAAGGGTTGACCGAAGTTCTCACAGGTCATCCTGCTGGGGACATGAATGTCTGCACCAAATTCCACAGTAATCCATCCAACAGTTGTCGACGCATTTCACCAAAATCCAAAAATTTCAACTTGTTGGCAGCGCTAAAAGACTCATTCCATGGCAATCAATGCAATAGTTGCTGAGATTGATAAGTCTGGACCAAAGTCGTGGACCGACTAACAGACAAAAAGACCAACCAGTATTGCCAACCTTAGAGCCACGGTATAAGCATGGCTAAAAACAAACAGTTGAAATATATCAAACAGTCTTCGCAGTCAAGCTTACTTGCAAAGCACACTAGTATGTTCCCTTACAAACCTTCCAGAGAGTGCCTCCATAACACTGGAGACTGCTCTGGAGCGCAGCATTTTTGGCTGCAGAGATTTTCACAAAATAAATGTTTGCCGCTGATCTCAAGGTGCAGGAATCACCTAAATAGTTCTGCTTGGTAAGGTGGGGCAACGTGAGGAATAGATTTAGGCTACGTCATGCAGCAGCTCTGTTGATTACTTGTTGTATCTGGCAAAATTGTCCATGTAAGACTCATGATACACATGTGCCTCACTCATTGAGATAAATACAACATGCAACGAGCTCGTCTACTGTGCTCTGCTTGCTGTCAGTTTTTTTCTATACATGACTTTTATTTTTTTATACACCATTACATCATTCATTAGCTGCTGACTGGAAATTTTTTATCTATCTTCATACACTATATCTTGCAAGTAAAAAAAAAAAAAGCCCATTGAAGAATCAAGTGACTCAGACTTGGCTGGCAATTGCTGTGACTCAAATATCTGTTAACAGACTGCTTCCTGGCAGAGTTGCATCAGCTCTGGCACCAGGCAGGCACACAGAGAGAGACATTAGTCAGCACTATTCTCTCTCCGGCTACAGCTACTGCGGTGCATCCGGCGGGGGGTTCACAGATCAGCTGTTAACTCATAGTTACTGTCATTTATTGTTATCTGGGTCTCTTATAAAATCATATTCGAGGCTAAGGCAGCCATATTATCTATTGCTGACTTTGGTTATAGAATCCATGAGCATCTGCTCCTTAGTCTAGAAAGTGGTTTAATAGCAGGGCTGTGCATGGAAGTATGTTCAGTGTTACACACTTTGTTTTATGGTCCCCTGGTCATCCATGCTGGTCTGCATGTGTACATTTGTGTTTACAAACTCTTGGGAATGCAAACCACATTGCATGTCAATTCCAGAGACCCAGCCTTTTGCAGACAAGGCCTCTTCTTTGATAGAGCCCATTATTGTATGGCAAATTGCTTAATGTTGGCAGTGAAGGCGATGTGACAAGGAGAGAGCAAGGAATGAATCCTCTGCTTGTAATCCAAGGCGGGATGTGTCACGCTCGGGAGTGTTATCACCGACACAGCATGGGATGAATTCCGCCATTTTCTCTCCACAGGGCCATGACAGAGCCCTCCTTTCTAGCAGGCCCCGAGGGGGAGGAAGAAGGAAAGGGAACCCGGAGAAGAGAGCACAAAGAAGGAGTAACGGATTGACTAGGAGCTGTTGATAAACTTTCAGAATAGTTCTCTGTTGGAAATGGCTCAGCGGCCCCCTCGTGAAAGAAAGACGAAGAGAAAGAAAGAAGAAAAAAGAGAGGACTGAAGGAGAGGGATTGAAGGGTTTCCTTGGCTTAATCAGAAGCAGCTGAGTGGAAGGCGACAGTTTGGGAACAAGTGCGGTTTCACTCTTTGGGCAATGTTTCAAATTATTTTTAAAGTCTACATAGCTATAGCACAACCCTATACACAATGACTGGGCTCAAAGCTGTTTGCTGGCATGAACGTAATGTCTGTGCATTCTTACACGCTCCGGCAGTATGTATTTTGCCCACAGTTACACGGGCAATAATTTTCACAAGGTTCACTCAAACATTCAGAAACCTGTCAGGACTGTATTTCCTAAAATGAGTCATCAAAAAAACTGCCTTCAATCAAACACAATTTGGTGTTCTGATCCTTTACAAGAACCTGACAGGCCCTAATAACTCAACTTCACAAAGTAATGCTTAAATAATTACTTGTCCTAATTATGATGGCAGAGGAGTGTTATGCATTCTTTTTCGATAGCAATTCTCTAATTAGCATATTTTCATTATCTTGGCAAATGAATAATTTAGAGGGTCTGTAATAGACATGAATTATTAGACTATGGTACAGTGATGGATTTAAAGGGGCACTACACTCAATTTGTGTCTCAGTCCCTCCCAGGGTGACATGAATAATTAGTAGAAAAGCGGCCCTGTGAGTCTTTTCAAGTGTTTGGAAGTTAATATTGCTGTACTGAATGAATAACATCTTGGTCACATTATACTCTTTCTAGGTTTTATTTTTCTCGAAGACACGTTAGCCTATTTGCACTTCTTCCTTTTTATTCAGGGCAGGATCCAAGGTATGTAGGAAACACATAACACTAACACTTCACTTGTCTATTTGTATATTTTCATACTTTTTTTCAAAATCTTGTTTATCCTTCTTTTTGTCATTTGCAGGTTGAACTGAATAATTCTTAAACGGCATAATCATACGTTTTTTTAGGGGCTACAGAAGACAGATTTGAAAAAATGTGGTTATTTCTGCCTTTCTCTCTGTCCCTCCAAGTGTCACTTTAGATTTTTTTCTTGTTTTCTGTCACTTTCACTCTCCAACTCCCACATTCTCAGCCATTTCTCCCTGGTCCAGTTCTAAACAGACTCTGTCAGAGTAAGATGAAAATAAAATGATTTATGTTGTCCCCCTCCCCACTTGTTCAAAGTAATGAGATTCCATATTTCAACTCGGTTGACAGATGGATTGGAAATTAAAAGCCTTAGATAAGTAATGCCTTTTTGATGTTGGACTGTGAATAACTCACACAGGCTGATTGATTTCAAAACTCTTGTGACAAAGTGCACATGCTGTACAGGGGACAACATGCCCATACCACTATGTGTCACACATTAGTTAATGTGGAGGGCCCGTCTCAGAGAATGCACTTTCCAGGAAGCCTTATTCTCATTCATGGCAGTACATTAGAATAGTATAGGGTCGATATTTACAGGGGCAATTGTTGCCAAACCAAAAGGAGAGGCAATGCATTATGTAGGAGTAGGCGCTTCACCTTGAAAATGAAGGTAGTGTAGCATTAGTTTGAATTCCATGATAGGCCCTATATTTCCCATCACGGAGTTGTATACAGTTGGATTTCAGAGCTGTTTCTTGAGTGTGACAGCTTTATACAGTACAAAGAAAGTACAAACCATCAAGAACATCTTCTTGATGTTAATGTCTGTAAGATATTTTGTGCAATGAACAACCCAATTTTCCCATGACTGGAACATTCCTCTGTAAGTACCTTACTCTCTTTACACCCCCTCTGCTGTGATTGGTACAAATTCAGTAAGGGAAATCAATAAGGGATGATGGGTTTAACCCACTTATTTTAAATTTACCTAAATGGTGTTCATCATGAAAGGAGTAAAAACCCCATCATCATCATCATCATCACCATCGTCATTTTATCTATTTAGTGTGCAGTATTCATCTGAGCTATGCACATTATATAATTTCTGCATATGACCTTTGCCTCAGGGTAATTCTGCTCTTGGTATCCCTAGAAGCCAGTGCTACTATGCTTTCATTACATCAGCACCTGCAGTCAATTTGTGAGAACAGACAGCTGTCTATTGCTTTAGAAAAGACAGAGTGAAAATATCGAACCGGCTCATTCCACGAAGAGACAACACCACCAACATAACAGTGATTCATCAAAAAAAGTGCTTGACAAGCAGAGTCTTCACTCCACTTTCTATATTTCATCAAACATTTCAGCCACAAAATGTAATGCCCCATATGAAGTGGTGCTCCGCAGGTATCTGAATGGATGGTATTAAAGGTAATCAATGCTGTCACCTGCTGCTGAAAGGCAGAATTTTAAAACATATGACCGAGTGATTGATTATGCCAATGTGTTTTCTAGAGGTCATGTTGATTGGGGTTCTAAGAGGTAAACTCCTATTTTTACTATCAAAGTGATACTCTATTGACATGACCCCATACATACCTTTGCAATATAAATACTGATAGAGAATACATTGAAAAATTCAGAAAGGGAGTTATAATGAAGCAAGGGCACAATATAAGACAACCTTTTTTGTTCCTCTCGCAAGTTAGGTTATAGGTTGGAAGATCTTTTTACAGTTATGAATTAAAATTCAGCCAGAGCTTACTTTATTTTTCCATTTAAAAGAAATTGGAAGCTGAAAACCCAGTTATTGGATATGGCTGATGTTAGAGCAGCCAGCCTCATTAGGACCACAGGTGTGTAATGCCAGCACCCCCCCCCTTGGGTGTTTCCTGTCTTATTTTCTGTTGTGAGGGAAGCATATTAGCGGTTACACAAAGCTAAGAATCATCTGCTTGTGGTTAAAAACAATGCAAACCCAAACAAACCAACTCCCTCCAAAAAAAAAATGTATAAAAAGTATTGACCAAGTCAACAAGACTGTAAAAGTTCTGTGTGCTTTCCCCAAAATGAGACGGTTGCACAAATAATCCATCTCACAAACAAATACATACAAATGAATAAATAAAGACGGATTCCAGGAGCTGCCTGCCATGCTTATTTCTTGCTTGTGTCTCTGAGAAACAGTGGGTGCTCTCATTAGGCACAGGGACGACATCTAGTGATTCATTACCCGCTCCATGCAAAACCCTGCTATTAAAACTCTAAAAGCCATTAGAGAAATCCATAATGAACCCCACCAGCAGCAGGTGCACATGGGGGGCTGGCTCTTAGAGATGACACAAACAACACTGCTACACGACAGTTTGGGACTCTGTTGCCCATTAGCATCACAACCACCGCTGCCACCACCATTTTGGTGTAGTTTTATGCCAGGCGGTTTTAAGTAGCTGTTGTTCCAACTCCCTTCATTTAACATGCAGTGCAAGTCAGTGAGGCACTGGTTGTTGGCTTGGCATGGAGGTGTAAGTCAAACGTGGTGTGACAGTATTGACTGCGGCCTGTTTACTGAAAGGAGTTTAGAACAGGATCAGCTAAACATACATTATGGTAGATCGATACTAGCTGAAGAACTGAGCAATGAGCTTGATATTAGTCTGGCTTCACTACCAGCCGGCACTTGGCCACTTAAAATTTCCCTTCCTGCAGCTTTTTCCCATCTCCGCCACACAGACCAATAACAGCTGGAGGGGAGTTATTCTTTTGTGGTACCACAGATTGATCTGGTGTGAATCTGGTATGAGGCTAAACAAGCAAACATCTCAAGACCAGCCAGTTTAAAAAAAACCAAAAAAACCCCCAAAAAACAGTAAATGCAAAACAGAGCGCGGGAGAGAGAAAAAGAGAGAGAGAAATGTGTATTTCGTCTCCTGGGTCTTGGCTCCCCATCATTATAACCTTAGTCATACTTCATACTTCCTTCCCTTTTATCTTTGACACACTCCATCTGCTTCTCATGATGTGAAACTCCAATATAAATACAGTACCAGGCCTGTGTAGTGCACAGAGCACTTTGTGTTTACAGTCAGATACTGTAGATATAGATACAGATAAAGATACAGTCCCAGTGCATGGGAAGGTTACTGTACAAAAAAATCAAGGGAAACAAGAAAGCCAGTGGTGTTACAGAATCACAACAGATGTGCAGCTGGTTTGCAAAACAGATGCTACCCTTAACTCCACAAACAAACTGGATGACAGACATACACCACAGGTAACTCTCCAGTGTTCTAACCTTCCATGTCAGAACACAATGGTCATATTGACCTCCTGGGAGAGCAGGGTTCAAGACCAACTGACCCCTAAATACCCCATCAAACACAAAAGCAAAACAAGTGTGTTCATGCAGGGGTCACAGTTTACACTGAGAACCACCCTGCCTTTAGCCCGCTCAACCTGCAAGGTGTGTGGGTGGATGGAGGACCGATCCATGGGGAGAGGGGGCCTAGAAATGAAGTATGTCCTGGGCGGCTGTGATTGCCCCACCACAGTGTACCTCATCCCTTCTTCCAGGGTATGCAACCATGAAGTCAATCAGCACAACACCAGGACATCAATCACTCAAACTCCCTTTGGGGTGACCTGCTTGGTCCTGAAAAGCATACAGAGAAAAAAAAAAGGAGGAAAAAAAAAAGAAAGAAAAGCAGCATATATTCCAGAAACGGGCAGTGGGCATGGGTAGGTTTGTTCCAATCCATTTCTAGCCCAGGCTGCACAATGCAAGTTATCAAGGTATTGGATTTATCAGTTAACTGTACTTTTTTAATCTCATGAGATCTCACATTGTATTTTTTGATTAAAATGATTTGGGTGAAAGAGTAACAACCATACATTCTGTCCAGATCCTCATATCTTCCAATTTCAGACTGTGTGAAAGGAGAGAAAACCATTTTTTTCTCCTCTCGATTATCTTGCATGCAGTTCTGCATCCTCCTCCAAACAAATCTCCTGCTCCAAAGGGCCCTGGCCCCATTAATAATTTCCTCTCTAATCTCCCCCTTCCATCTGATCAGGTCTTTTCTTCACAGCCCCTCTCCATTTCTCACCTGCCCAGAAACTCCATCAACACCTCCTCCTCTCCCTCTGTGCAGGGTTCGCCGCTTTTGATGTCCTGTTGTTAGCTTAAAATGAGCTTTAACAACTGTATAATCTGAAATAACATTGCCTTAGCCAATTCCTGGAAGGCCAAGAGGAGAAGAGGAGAAGACGAAGAGGAAGAAAGAACATGTTCCGAGCTAATGGATGTCCCCTGGATGTGTAATGTAATAATTTTGGTGAAAAGGACCAGGAGAGTATAGGGGGAAGAAAAAATTGTGAAATGGATGGATGAGTGGGGGATAGCTGAATTGAGGGCAGGTTGAGAGGCAGCCAGTGAAAGAGTGAGAAAGGAAAGAGGGGAAAGCAGATGGATCCAGTTGGAGGTTGGGCTGATTTAATCTATACGCAGGGCCTGTGGTTGCTCCTCTCAGACCACTCTGGCAGACAGAAAGGATTTGGCAGACTGATCAAAATTATAATCTGACACCCTTCTCACATCACATTGGCAGATGGCATGCATTTGGTCGCTCTCCAGAGTTCTTCTTTCCAATGATGCCATTGAATATGTGATAATAGCTGATAATGTATTGAAGGAAAGGTCTTGATTTGGCCTGACTTTGAGGCCACTGTGCAACCTTATTCCCTTTCTTTCACCCTGAATTTATTACTTGCACAGTCTTTACAGTATGAAAGGGAAAACTTTAAAATATTCCATAGGCTTTCTGAAATGTTGATGTACCCACAGTTTAAAATGTATCTCTCTGAGCTTGCATGCTCGGCTGGAAGTTTGTCTGATGTTTAATTCATAATCATTATGCAACTCAGCAGTGGACTAGCCTTTACTCGACCTCAGTAATCTTTGACGATTTCATTGTTAGAGATAGCAATCTCAGATACTGCAGAGGAAAAAGGACCACACTCTAATTCACTCTACCATGACTCATCATTACACTCTAGAGCCTCAGCAAGTAGCTGCACCACCTCCACTCTGTCCTCATCAGGACTAATTCCCATTTCCTTCTTCCCCTTTACCTAGCATTAAGTAGCCGGCCCTCCTCCCTCTCCCCATTCAAACCCTTGGTGTTGGATGTCACTAACAGCACTTACTGGTCCTGCAATACAGCAAAGAAGCCTGCAGCTGCCTGGCCGCCAGTCCCTGGTGTGGTCAGAGTAGGAGGCCTATTGTGGCCAAGGCATTGATCGAGAGAAGTAATGGATCTGGCTTAGGCTGATAATGCATGATGTAATTGTCAGAGGAGTTTAATTATATGCTTATTACATGAGGCACTGCGTATTCACGCTCCCTGCCCATTTACTGCACACTCTCCGTGAAGGCCATAAGGAAAAAAAAAATCGTGCGTGTCATTTAAGAGGAAGATTTAAGGTTGTAGGTGCTCTGTGTGCAGTACACTTCCATTTAAACCACTGGACATTGATCAAATTATTATTAGTATAATAATGATTATACTAATATTGATAATAATAAAAAATGTCAAAACACAGTATATTTCTGGTTTGGAGTTTCCAGATGTCATACACACAAGTATTTCCAGTTCAACCACTGACATTGAGAGAAATGTGAGGGTCCCAGTTAATCTAAAATTTCTATCATGGCACGCAGCCCTTCTATCTCTGCATCCCCTCATCCCTTCAGGCCATGCTGAACCATAATGGCGGCCTCATCACATGTCTGAGTGCATACGCTACACTGAGCGATGCTTTTCAATTACCTGCACTGGAGCCCTGGACAAAAACACATAGCACATATTTCTGAGGCAAAATGCTTAGGTCAGACGCACAGAAAAATAAAATATACCTTTTTTCATTTAATTTGACAGTTGTCCTTTCCCAGCTATTGAATAGAGGTCGTCACATGTACAGCTGTGATAGCATAGCTGTGTACAGTGAATGTGGATGTGTGCAGTCAGTGCAGATGTGCCTGTCAATCAGGACATTCATGCTGGTATTTAGCTTTGAAATTCTATGGATCCATACACAACATCCCAGCTACATTTTTCATCTCAGCAGGTGAAAAAAACCCCAATATAACCCTTATAACCTCATCATCACCTGCGTGAGAAAACCATAGGGTTTAGGTTTCTGTGTCCTCTAGATGTAACATATGAAAATTGTAACCCGATCATTAGCAGCAAAAACTTGAATGTTTACAACTTCCTAACCCTCTCAGTGCATACAGTAGATGACATAGAACACACAACTAGTTGTTAAAAGGTGACACAACTTTTGAGGCTAGTGAGACACTCAAGAGGCGCTAACTAGCATGCCAGGCAGTGAAAAATTAAAGAAAACACATTAGTGACAGAACAACGGTAGGGAAGAGAAAGAGAGCATAGAAAATGTAGAGCTAACAAAACGGTTAGGAAATAAAATAGGAATACCGCTAACTACAATGTTAATTTTCCGCATAGACTCTAAGTAATTGTTCAACATGCTGCATCAACAGCAAATCCCCACAGGCCGTATTTAGAAAAATCCCTCATTGGACAACAGCTTACTCCACTGTTTATGGTCTCATCTGATTCAAAATGTGTGAGACAGAAATGTGTCGGCGCTGCACTAAGTCATGCCCAGCAACGTTCAGGCCAGTTTTACCTGGGGATCAGACTGCTAAATAAATCCCATTAATCATGTTTTTTGGGGAGAAAGGAAGAAAGGGAGGGGAGGGAGGAAGAAAAGAGGAGGGGTTGGAAATCTCCTGGTGTCCGCCCATGTTGGAGAGTACATTAATGAGCTTCAAGTAGGGAACAGAGGCTGAGGCCAGGTCTGTAATGGTGTCCGCCTGGAATAGATGGGGTTGTGTTTGTGTGTGTGTGTGTGTGTGTGTGTGTGTGTGTGTGTGTGTGTGTGTGTGTGTGTGTGTGTGTGTGTGTGTGTGTGTGTGTGTGTTTGTGTGTGTGTGTGTGTGTGAGAGAGAGAGAGAAGAAGAGAAAGAGTTAGAATACATGGAGTTGTTTGTAAGAGAGGAAACAGGACACTTCTCATCTCTCCCACACAAATCATAGAGAAAATCACTGGCTCTGGCTGCTAGAGTTTGCTCTATGCATCTGCCTCCCTACACAACCTCCAGCTGGACTGGCATTGCTGTTTATGAAGTTGGCAGACACCCAGCTATGCAGCTATGTATTTTCCGTGTTTTTGATATGGAATCAACGGGGCTTTGACAAAAATACACATTTGCCTGATTGCACACACAAACTTTGGAAAACACAGATAGAAAACACAGTGAGGCATTTGAACCGAAACATAACATCAAGCCGCCTTGTGAACATTAGTTTGGAGGTTACACTCTAGCCCTATTTGCAGCATTTAGCAATGAGGTGGAAATGCTCAGATCAAATATGGAACAACAAACACTAGCAGTTATCTTTTTATAATCTCATGTATGGAAATGAGTGTTTGATTTTCTCCTCATGCAAATGAGATTTTCAATTAATTAAAAAAAAAAATCTGGGGCTTGGCAGAGCGTTTCACGCTTGTCTATTGTGTCCTCCCCACACAGAAATAAATTATGAATACCTAAATAGCATTTCACATTTGAGATAATTATGGTGCTGGGAGAGAGAGAGGGAGAGAAAGAGAGCATCTTTTAACATGCAAATAAAATACACCACTTTGTTTTCTCTTGCAAAGATCAATCATAATTGGGCAGGTACACACAATCACAGGGGTAATTTGATGACCCATTTTATTTTTGGATCACGCACCCTAAATCTCTCTGCTCCTCTCCCATGTGTGCTGCTCTGTGTGTACTCTGTATTCACTAACTTCGGTAAAAGAAAAGTCTGATTATCAAAGGCCCTCCACGCTGACGGCACAGCACATAGGCGCATTTCACGGTATTTTCCTGTTCACTACCTCAATAAGACATCCCCAACTTTTTTTTCTCCATTTGAAAAGAATAGCATGCCGATTCACATTTCAGGTTCTCCGGCTTCATTTGGAAGTCTATCTGCTTTTCAAATGGCAGAGAAGTAATTGAATGGAATTGCACTCTGATCTGTACTCATTCTGAAATCCTTATCACAGTGTCTGAGTTCAAAAGATAAAGGCTTACGCTGTGGAGCAGCTCCTTATGCACCACTAATGAATGTTCCGACAGCGGATTGTTGAATGAGGCACCAGACAAGTCATTAACAATGAATAGTGTACACATACAGAGGAGAAATGTACAGTGCATTATATAAATAAACTGAGTATACTCTCACATATGCATGAAGACCCACCCAATCCACTGACACACACAAACGATACATATTCCATGATTGCCAGGCCAATTAGGTTATACAAGGGTTGACATAAACATTACAGAGCCTTGGTTTTGTCCTCCCTTAGGGCTCATGGGTTATGAGTTTGCCCCAGCCTTATGCAAGTTGCCTCCCTTGCCTTCTTCACACTCCCTGTGGGCTTTGTGAACAGTACAGAATCGCTGTCTAATGTAATCTTGTGGACTCTGGGGAAAAAGGCCAAAGCTCTCAAAAAGAGAAAGGCAGAAGAGACAGCAGGAGGTCACTCAAAGTCATGTCTGAAAGGGGATTTGAGGGACTACCACGACCAAGAGATCACAAAGAGGTGAATGGTTGAAACACGCCGTATGCCACCTCAGAGTACAGTGTATGCCTGTCAACACATGTTTGCACACGCCTGTGCACACATCCTGTACATGCACCTCCTTGGTTTTAAAAGTGCTAAAAGCAAACTCACCAAGTGAAAAGATGATGGAACAAGTGCTGAAGTCAGACTCAGCGATGTTTGGATTTACTGTATAGTAGTACAGTCATTCACTTACCACTTCAGTGAGTCGAACATTTAGAGATATGAGTGTATGTGTGTATACAGTGTGCACTGCAAAACGAGAGTGCTGAGATTGATGTGAACACCTTTGAGAGCTGCTGGGTGTGTTTACCAGTGGATTTCCACTGTACCACGGGCTAATTCTATGGGCCTATACACACTCACAAGTATCAATCTTTTCTGCCCTGGCCTCGAGCTGTGTCCTCCCAGAGGAAGTAACTCTTGTCTTCTTCCTCCCTCTATTTCCATCTCACTTCCTCTCCTTCCTTATCCCTTTCTCTTACAGCCTCCCTTTATTTCCCCTTCCCCTCAGTTTTCTCATTTCCTTTCACTCACTCTCCTTCACGTTCCACCTCCTGCGTCTCACCCTCTCTGTCCTCTCCGCTTTCCCTCCATTTCTCTTCCTCTATCTGACCTCATCCCTCCACTAAATCTCTCTCCTGTCAAATGAAGCACCAGGAACGTGGAAGTTGTGAACTTGTGAGGAGTGAGATCAATAAAGCAAGGACAGGCTGAACGATCTACCCAGAGACAATGCATTTTGTACCGAGGATGGGCACCATGGGCCATAAATCCTGCCATCCAGACCGTCTGCTGGGCAAAAAGCGTTGATCGTCATCATCGTTGTCCTCGTGATCTGGCGGGAGCATAGGAGTCGCTGTAAACAGTTACGTCAGCCACCCCATCACTGCCAGTGGAACAGATAAATCCATATTAGCAGGAGTGATGAAAAGGACTTTGATGCATGTTCATAACTGAGTTGCATCAATGAAATATGAATGGGCTGTGTCATATATGTCATGACAACATACTGTAGATGGGTTTTCATAGAGGGAGCTACCTACAGCGGCTGGGATGAGCTCACCATAAACTGGTGATGATAAGTGTGATTGGCAACTGAGCAGAAGCATAATCTGCAACCTCTGAGAACTTGAACGCATCTTTGACCTTTTATATGACTCTCTGTAATGATCCATGTTATTTTAGATGCTGATCTACTGGTAGATGCCAGATATGTAAATCAAAATCACAATATACAGAAACACACACACAAACATACACACATAGTGCCTTAAGTGTTGGTTAAAAGAATTCAATGACACTACCAGTAGCAACTTTTTTTTTTTGGGGGGGTGGGGTGTTTGGGTCTATGTGTGGGTTAAGAGAACCCACACAAAATATTTTATTTATATTCCATACATAAATAGTAGGCTGTTTGGTCCCATCCCAGCAGTCTTCATATTTCCTGGTGACATTATCAGCTGTCTCCATCATGTGCAGAGCGGGAAATAAATTGCATTTTTGCCGGTGGTTCTGTGGCTGCAGACGGCAGGAGGAGCATTATAATATAAAACATGAATAAACAAAATCACTCATGAGCAAATGTGCAGGAGCATGGGGAGGTAATCTCCTTTAGGCATGGTCCTTGAAATTAACTCAAAGAATCTGCACATGAAACGTGTTAAGAAGATTAATCAAATATTTCTCCTCCCCTGCAACCCCCCCTCCCAACTCCTGCTTCCATTCAAAGTTTTTTTCTTCTTCTATTTTTTTATTCAAACATTATGGTAATAATGTTGTTTACTTATTATTGTGCTTACTTGAGGAAGATTGCGTGGCCACAGGTGAATCGAAGTGAGGCAAAGGATAACGCTATGTGTGTGAAATTGTCATATCATCTATTTTCTAATGTGGCTTAGGCTGGGCATGAGTGTGCCAAATGTGAGAGATGTGCATGGCAGAGAAGGTGCAGTATGGTGTGCACAGGGGCAGTGGGCTTGAATAAGCCAGAGAGCAAGTGAACTAGGCAGATAATACTTTTAAACTTTGAAAACTGTAATTGGAAAACTTGAAAAAAAATGCACAGAAGAGAGGGCAAGCATTGGGTCAGAGAATATTGGCTGACTTTCACCATAGACATTCAGGACTGAGTATTGGAAGGTGCCTGTTGAGGTACAGCAAAGGAATAAACCCTTTTTTCTCTGCATACTTTGGCATCAACACAAGTTCTAAGAGTTAAGTTAGAATTAAGATACATGTATACATATAATTCTGTAAGCCTAAATGGAAAAACAAAGTGTCAAAGTGTTTTGAATCACAAAGGAGTTTTCTTGTGTGAAGCATGGGATGAACGTAATTTAGGTGTCCCAGTGGTGAAATTTGCTAAATAAACATAATTCCTTGTGTCTTGCACCTCCTCACGGTTATACGGCAAATGCAGGATATGATGCAAGCCTCGTTCAGGAGTAACAGTTAAAGAATACAGGATCAAATGCCAGTCATGTGTCCTTCATCTAAAACGGCTGTCAGACATAAGCACAGGTAAATCACTCATCTGTCCATGTAATCATGCAAATTTGTATTATCCCTCATGTCCTGCCCACCTCTTGTCACTCATTTATGCATGTTTTCTTCACACCTCATCGCCCACATCATGTTGAACAAATGCTGTTTAAAACATACAATATGTGCTTTTTGCTACAGCATCTAGGGAATATCAGTCTGTTGGTCTAAGATCTCAACAACGGGATGGCTTGCCATGAAATCTGAGGAAGACATTCATGATCCCCTGAAGGATGAATCCTAATGACTTTGGTGATCCCCTGACTTTTCATCTAATGCCACCAATAGGTCAAACTCATTTGTCCAGTACTGCGGTTTATGATATACCACTTAAATGAATAACAGAATTTCCATCACAGTCGCTCTACTGCATGTTATCTCAAAGATTACTCTGAGATAACATGCTAAATGCCAATGAACACTACAGCCTCATGAGGCCATTACTTTCAGTATTCTATTATTCTAGTATTCTTTGGGGAAACATCCTCGAAGCCTGGCCAGTGGGGTTTAGGCAAGATTTTTAATTATTTTAAAAACAAATAAGCATGTACTCAAAAGTTGCAGACATGAATGAATCACATTACATTAAAAACAAAAATACAACACATAAACTCAAAAGTGGCACACCGAAACTGGTTAAAGCTTTATATTTTCATGAAATTCATATTTGACTATATAATTGAAGGCTTAACTATATGACAAACACAGAAGTACTCTATAACAACTAACTAAAAACATTAAAGCTATAAATAAAAGTATGGAAATCCATTTTGAAGGAGCAGACAGTGTGACAAAACAAGCCCCTGTGGCCTTCAGCTTCACACACAATCTAGGCAGAGTGACAGAATTTTGAAAGGCAAAGTCACACTCAGACCTTGGAATATGATATGCTATGGTTTCACCAGAGAGTATGGATATTGGTATGGATATAGGGGAAATGGAAGGAAGGGGTGAGTTTGTGAATGTCCCCAGTGAACAGAGGGTGTGCATGGCTGATCAGTCTGTGGCCTGGTCTGGTCCACGATGACTGATGAGATGGCAGTGGACCTTGGAGGTTTGGGTGATAGCCTTTCAGTGTGTGATTCACGGGGAGCGCCCTGTGCACTGACATCCGCTCACGCTGTGATTGAGTTCACAATCCTGCGCCATTCCTCCCAAGTATATATGGCTCCCAAATAAATAAATGGCAGAATCATGAGATCCCAACTGCAATACAGTATCTGTAACTGTACAGGATATATACACCCACATTGCAGATAAGATTATCTATAATAGTATTTTTTATTTATTTATTTTATTTTACTTGGTCTACTCATACTTCTGCATACTTATAAACTTAGCTGGGCTAGTTTGATATTATCAGCATTGAGGTAGATCCAACAGCTCATCGGTTACTGGATATACAACCAGAAGCTTAGCATAAAGACTGGAAACAGGACGAAACAGCTAGCCTGGCCCTGTGCAAAATCAAATAAAATCTGCCAGCATCTCTGAAGGTCACTAATTAACATGTTATTATAAATGGGGTGGGGTTGGGGGTTATGTGCCAAGAAATAGTCCAGCACACGAAAATCCAACGATAAACTAAAGTTTCCACTTCACACTGACAACAACACTGAGGACATTGCTGTGCCTGACCAAGAAATAGCCCAGCACATACTGTAAACCCCTGTAAAACGATAAATCATTGCTTTTACACTTCGGTTTTAGTACGTATTAAACAAACAAAATAAAACATGTTAATTAGTGAGCTTTAGAGGCGGTAGTAGGCTGATTTTACTCCCAGAGCTAGGCTGGCCATTTCCCTCTGCTTTCAGCCTTTACGCTAAGCTAAACTAACTATCTCCAGGCTGTAGCTTCATATTTATTGGACAGATATGAAAGTGGTATCAATTTTCTCATATAACTCTCAGCAAGAAAACAAATAAGCATGTTTCCCAAAATGTGGAACTACACTATTCCTTCAAACTCATCTGCTGCACTGGATATAAAAACTTGAGAGCTCAATGATTATTAACGTTGAGCTCTTTGAATCATTCGGGTTCTTCAAGAGCCTAGAAAGACAGATTGTTTCCTCCTTGCCTCGCGCACAGACCTCTGGCAGAGCAACTGATATCATGTAAAAACAGGATTTGCACAAATAACACCATAATCTCCAACAGCCAGTAACAGGGTGACGTAATTGTTGCTGTTAGTGAATAACGAGGCAATATGGAGGTGAGTCATTCCTCAGTGAGAAAGGGGTCTTAGCCAAAGACTTTAAGCAGATAAGCCTGTTTAGGCTAATGAATGGGCAGATTCAGAGATGTCATCTGAGATTTCTCTTCCTCATGTAAATGTCAACAGGACATACTGAGGAAGGGCACACAAGATTGCCAGGAATAAAAACCTTTAGATTCAATAAAAATATACAGTTGTGTTATTCATATTATGTTAAATCTTGTTAAGATCCACCAGCAACTTTATTATACACATATGAGGCACATAAAAAAAAGACAACTGTCTTTGATGTAGACAATAAAGACTTCCTGCTTGCATGACTATCCAGTCGCTGTTGTATTAATATCAAAGCATCACTATCAGCACAGCAACATTTGTTTTTCACCACTGCACCCTTATTAAGGATGAAATTAGCTGTGCTTGAAATGAGTGAGAGCTGCATACTGAACTCCTCATAATGCTGGCGCTGTGGACAGAGATAGGGATCAGGGAGAGAGCAGGACGTACCGGCTCTCCAGACCTCAGATGTTCAATGTGAGAGCTGCTCGTCTTATCAGTCCCCTGAAATGGCCCTCTAATTGGGGACATGTTTCTATGAAATGTGTATAAATTGGCGGTAATTGCTTTTGTATGCATGGAAATGCTAATTTTCCTCTATAATGGCTATCAAGAGAAACATACAAACTAGTTCAGTGAGTTCCTGTATCATGGATGGGAGAACAGTAAATAAACGCAGGCCATGCACGCAGTCCTAATGTAAGGCAAATGCAAATTTGAAACAGAACTACTTTCTCTCGTCCTTTCGAGTGCTCCTATGGTAATTACTGACTTAAACCTACACAACTGTGGCCTCCCCATCTCATGTTTTCTCTCCAGAGAATAGAATGTGGACATGAAATGCAGCATCAGAACACTTTTCTGAGGCACTGCACCCACTTGAGATGCTGACTGCTTGTGATAACTCCTGGGTTCAACGTCCCATAGGCAGAGCTTTGGAATAATCCATTCTCCATACAGATTTCTCCCACGGAAGCTGCTTTATCCCATTATCACAGGCATTATACAAATGTATACTGCTGTAATCCACACACTTAGAGCCTGATGCTTTTGGAAAAGCCATGTTGTCAGTGACAAACAGCTTCCAATACAGTACAGCACAAAGAGAGTAACTCTGGTACATGTCAATACAGTACATGTACTGGAGGTAGGCCATGTTCACAACAATGTTAAAATCAAAGTTTGTTTGTTTGTGTACATGTGTTGATGCAAATGAGTGTTCTGAGCAAACTATTTTCTGAGGGAGATGTTGCATCTAGAAAACTTGGTCTCGGCCGTATGGGGGTGTTTAACATATCCAAGGTCTCCAGCAGAGACATACAGAGACACAAGCGGGTCATGGGGGATGTAGATAGCTCTGTGAACTCAGCAGGTGGCTGAGCACAAGATGTGATAACTAGATGTTCTCAATGACAACAGTGGTAGAGCTGGTCTGTCCCTAATGTAATGTATTTGCCTAATAACACAGCAGGCAGCAGAGGTGTGGGTGTGATGAGGAAGAGCCCCCCATCACAAACACAGAAGAAGACGTACTGTCACGCCCCATATACCCTACAGGCCATGTGACCCATGAAGGACTAAGGATAAATAAATAAAAATCTAAGTGTTTCTGTACATCAAAGGAAGGCAGGGAGAAAGAAAGAAAGAAAGGAAGAAAAGAAAAGAAAGTCTCTAAAAAAATAATGATAAACCAGCAATTATATTTTTCTCAGCTGCTTAATTAAAATAGGCTTTTTGGTCTGGCAGCATCTTGCAGACATTGTTGTTAAGGTGAAGCTTGCTAACTGATGGTTGAGATTTATGCTTCATTGGCTTGCATGGTGCTGGGGGAGACATCATCCACTGGCAGATGTGCACAGCTCACCACTCTCTGCCACCTCTATAATTGACATCTGCATGTAAGAGAATGGCAGCGGCACCAGTCTGTGCCATGTTTCTGGGAAATAAGGCAGAGAATAAGCAGAGCACATCCTGAGAGGTTTGCATCAACTGTCTCTCTAATGCCTGCGAGTGCTCTGGCATTAATGGAACATATTATGCCTCAAATTATGGAATCATATACAGCAGCTGTTGATCCAATTTGGATGTGGCGCTACAGCTAAAACAAGTCCCTCCAGGGGAGAATGTCTAGTTTTGGTTTATATGGCAAGATTCTGATCTCTTCAGCTGGCATCCGTGGTGCATTTCATGACTTTTTGCAAAAATCCTCCATTATTTTGGAAAGGATAAAGACATGCCTCTGAGGTTGGAAGTGAAGAACTAACTACAATGCAATGATCAATAGGACAATGCAATCAGCAGAGGCATCTGAACAAGTCACTGCATTCCAGTGATTAAATCCATACAAGTGTATTCTGTTATTGGTTCAAATCTTGGGCTATTGGATTCATTCAGTCGTAACAAACTGTCACAGAGCTGGCTGATGGCTTAATATTTCTTTCCCTTTTTGTCTTTGCCTTTATTTCTTTCACAATACATTAATTTTTCCTATGATTTTAGTCCTCTCCTTTCATAAATATATATACCAAAGTCTCAACAGTCTCTAGTAATACATACTTTAATAGCAACTGCAGAAAACATGATGCTTTTTTTGATATCTTGAATTATAACATGTACACTGGAAAAAATTAACTTCTACCTTCAACTGGGATTAAGTACAGCCACCGTAACTAATCAGATTTCTATGATGGAGAGAATTCATCGAGATTTACTGTGCAGCCCCCCCCCCATTTGAGGTTAATGAGTGTCTTCCACTGCCTCCTCATAGCTATTTCATACCTCGGGGATTTGAATAATTCCCATTGATAGTTTCAAAATCTCAAATGAGACAGGATTAATCAAAAGCAGAGAAAGTAAAGCTGATGAGGGTGAAGCGGCGCAGGAGGATGAGGATATCCAAATCAGGAGGAAGGTGACTAGTTATACACAGTGGGCAACATACTCACAATGTTTTAATAGCTGGTGGGGGTCTGTGACTAAAACAGCGTAAGTAGGTTCACAAAAGAGCATAACGATATTTAGAGCTTGAAGTGTGCTTCCCCACTTTAATCAAAAGAAGTCTCTACATACTGTAGCTGTCATTTTTAATAAAAAGTGAAGATGGCCCATGGTATCGCACCTTTTCTTCTTACAGTCTAGTAAGGTTCAAATGTGGGCTAGTCATTATGTTAGTAGTTAATTGGCAATTGGCTGTTCTGTGTTTCTTCTTTTTTGAGCTGGAGGAAAGTGCGAGACAAGTGAGATTCAATATGTTGAAGAGCTTGCAGTCTGATCGACAACTTGTAAAGACAAGCTGTAGCAAACAAACATGTTAGAGTCAATTCATTAATATGTTTAAAAACCTTTGAGTGAAATAACAAGAAGTTGTATCTGCGAGCATTTTGATTTTACATCATGCTTGGAGAGGTCCATGGCTATCCGACTGTTCAGAACTACCACTGTCAATCCTTCCACATCCATTCATTCATCTTAGACAAGTCAATTTCATTATTCACAGCGGGGTTTTTGCAAAGCATGGGGAACTTGAGCACTTGCAGGGTGGTAGCTCTATGTGGTATGGGCATTGGTATTTAAGTTCCCTGGGATAAATCATTTATGTCAATTCAGTTACTGATGAGGCATGAATACATATGGCGAATTCTGTTCAGATGTGATTTATTTTAATTGTCACACTGGGACCTGCTATTACACTGCTGCAGAATGGGTCACTGCATTAGAAAATTAAAGCAGAGGCTCTAATTTGAAATCTATTTGTAAATTCTGGCCTGTGGGATAAAGATGTGCTGAGCGCATATAAATGTCCTCCCAGAGTGGCTTGAACTTCTTCTAAACTGGCGAACAGTCACCTGGGTGCATCACTCCCTCCCAGGCGGACTCTGCCACTGTGCTCGTTCTGAGGGAACTCAATTTAAGCCGCAGCAAAGGCACATGTCTTACATGAGTGAGCATACGTGTGTGGTGTCTAGGGTGTGGTGTGGATTGTGAGGTCAGCAAGTGTGTAGCCTGCTGGAGGCTGCTTAGTGTATGTTCTGGATTTCATGGGCTCCATTTCCATGGATCATTTAATTCTTTCCCTCATCCATTTTTGGGGATATACCAGTGGAAGTTGTGTCTAGCAGTTGCAGTTGGCAGCGATCCTTATACAACTTGGGATTTAAAGCAATTAAAGTTGCCAAACTAATGTGTTATTACATTATTCATAATGGTCACTTTGTGATATAACAGCACTGATACAGCTAATGCCAAGAACAGTTGTCATCTAAACTGCTTACTGTTTGTCAGTGTTAGCTGACAGGTAGTCAAGTGTCCAGTAAAAATTTATGTCTAACCCTCAAACTGGTTATTTTAAGACCTTCCTCAAAAGGCGTGCTCCCTGGTGGCATGTCATATCTACTGGCAGACAGGCCAGGAACCCCAAAACGCTGTATGACAGGTTAGAGAGCATGGTATAGTTTATAAAACTGCTCTTTCAGGAGGCCTTTTGTCTTTTGTTGTCATCAGTGTCTTTCTTGCTTTGATGTTTCAAACAGTTTGGGACCGCAGTGTTCCAGACCAAAGAGGTGCTCACTGTACTTGCTTTAAGGGAGAAACAGAGGCCATGGTTTTGTTCCGAATGTCAGAAAAATATGCCCTTTCTCCTACACAGTCAACTTTTTCCCTGACTTGTCTTGCGTCTTTTGCCAGCATCACTGCAGGAAGTAATGAAGTAATTGGCAATAATGTCCTGAGAACAGAGACAGTCGTTTCAGGTTGAGTATGAGGTCATGACGAGTGATATTATATTATGATTACAGATCAAACAACGACGCTGTTATGGATTCAGTTCCAACAAAGTGAATAAGCTCCATTTAGCCTATATTTTTAACATTAAAATATATACTGAAATAATCCTCAGCCCAGTTTTTTCACTTCCAGTGCCAAAGTTTATTAAAATTCATGATTTCTAAAATATGACTAATTTTAGGGAAAGATGGTGGCTATGGCAAATGAACTATGGTTAGGGTTGTGCGTGATTAGGCTTTGGCAACTAAAACTCGTGGTTATGGTTGGTAAAAAGGTGAACTTTCTTTCTTTCATGGGGTGCAAACTCTCCTGTCTCCCCTGCATGTCAGATATTCTACATGCCCATCCACCTCCCTGGCCTGCACACCCTTACATTGGTATTGGGTGTAAATCGGGAGATGAGAAATTGTCCAATCATCTGCCCCCAAACATAATGACACTTCTAAAGCTCCTACTACAGCAACTTTCAACATTCATAAAAACAATAACCAGCGTTATTCAAAAGCATGTTTTAGGGGCATAATGAAAGACTGATCATTTCCATCACACCACCTGCACAGAGGAAAAGTATGGTTTCCTTTATTCTGTGAGGGGTTTGGATATCATCTTTTAATAGACCTATGTGTTCTTTCTCCTGTAAAGCAGAAATCACTAGCTTCCAAATAGGCTTTTTTTCGATAATGATCAATCATGAGCGGAGTGGGTAGTGGGTCTGAAATAATGAGATCCTATTTCCCTTTCATTCTACCTTTGCCTTCCAATAGTAAAGCCAAGTTTAAGTAGAGAGAGAGAAGATGATAGATTAGTTGAGAAGGTTTCTGACATGAGAAGGAGAAGGAGATAAAGAGAAATAGAAACCAAGGAACAGCAGCTGTCCCATCAAGCTTGGATAAAAGTGCTGCGTAATGTGCCCTCCTTTTGAAATGCTGTGGTACCTCTAGATCCCCCATCGACATCTCGGCAAGCAGAGGAGGAAGTACAAATGAGATCATGACAATTGGAAAAATTCCATGGAATGTCATTCAAATCTAAAAATAAAAAGCGAGGCAAATCAATTATCCAGTTTGTGGCCTACAAAACAGACTGTATGAAGGCAGATGGAGCTCAAGAAATACAGCGCTGAAGTAAGCATGTCAGGGCTTCTGAGGAATAGTAGGAAGGACGGGCACATGAATGTGTGTAAATCTTTCAATTGACATTTCATCATGTGTGCTTTGTCCCCACATAAACTCATAAATCAGCAAACAGAATGTCATAATTTACATATACAAACATATCGGCCGTTGATGCTATGCTTGCTCGATGTCAAACACTCTATCTTCCAATCAAACCTCTCCAATCAGTGGGGGAAGGAGGCTGTCTGTGGAGAGCATCTGTCTGAATTATGCAAGTGAGTTTCTTTAGTTCATATTTTGTAGAAAACTATGTTGTGTTCAGAATAAGTGAGCGGAAAAAGGACAAAGTAGCCTCCTAGCACATTTACTGACTGTAAAAAAGTTTGGAATAGTTTGACATTATGTGAAATAATGCTTTTCTGCTTTCTGGTGGTGAGTTAGATGAGAAGATTGATACCACTCTCATGTCCATTCAGTATAGGGCTACAGCCACAGTGTTCTTAAAAATACTACATGATATTAAATATTAGTTGGCTTTGTCTGTAGTGTCACAGTCAATGGTTGTGTGTGAATGTGTCACAGTTTTTTTTGAGTTACAATCATAGTCCTAGAATATCTTATTCCATAATATTTCTTCATGATGAATTTAAAGCCTCACATTCTGTTTTGAACATTGTCTCCAAATAAAAAAAAAAAAAAAAAAAAATCATCATCATGCTTCTTATGAAACCAGCACTGGAAATTCATACTTCTGCCTCCTTCTTATTGCAATGAAAAACATCACTCCAACACCAATTTCTTGGGCTGAAAAATAAGGTTTGAATCATGTGAATGAATGTGTTTTGGTTTTCTATGCTACAGTAGCTCCCACTTCTTTTACACATTTCAAATCTTGTGATTGGTTCTCAGACAGTGCATAACACAGATGTGATATCTAAGTCATGGGTGTCCCGGTATGGAAGCTAGGTTGCATGCATGATAATCAGTAATCCACTTCGCTCTGGCTCTGGCCTGACCACTGACCCCTGCTGACCTCCTTGGAATTGATTTTGCGCTTGAACCAAAAGCAGGCGCAAATTAAGCCAAGATATCAGCGGAGAGCAAGAGACAGGGAGAGCGAGAGAGAGAGAGACAGAGCAGTCGTGGAGAAAACAAAAGAGACAAGAGAGAACAGAGCAGCATTTTGGGTCTGCTGAAAGAAGGTATTTAGCCATTGGAAAGATAGATGGTTACGTTGACTTACTTTGATAGAACAGCTGTAGGATAGCGGGACAAAATGACGAGGGCCTTGTGAAAAGTTGTAATTTAATAGCCTAATTTCCTGCCCAGTCCGGCAGAAATATCTGTCTGATACTGACAGCAGATGAAAATGCACCAGGAGCCGATGAAAATGCACCAGGATTTGATTTTCTCCCAAGTGGGGAACAAGTTCAGACCTATCTCTCACTGTGTGAAGTCCTGCAGGCAATCGCCTATGTGTGTGTGTAAGACAGTACCAAAACTCTGGCTGTGGCTGCTTCTTCCTCAGGGCTAATGCGAAATTTAGTGACAATCGTCATGTTTTAATTGATGTTTCCGCACCACTGACTCAAACCACCGGTGGATTACATCAGGGGGGTGAGAGATATGAGTGGTTTTGTATCTGCATGGGCTACAGTTCCCTTTATTGCACTGGTTCGCATCCGTCTGTCCAACGCTCAAGGCTTTAATGCACAGCTCAGAAAGCCCACCTATGGGACAGCACAACCTGCTCACAGTCACTGCATGAGGTAGACGGTACATGCTGTCCCATCTCTCCGTTGCCACTGTTGGACTGGGTAGAAAGCAGCACTATATGTACAGCAAGCTGCTTGATTGCCTGGTGGCCCCCCAGCGCGCTGCGCTATGGATAGGACTAATGTATTTATAAACCCTCTCATATGTGCAGTGAGAACAAATTAGAGACAAATGAGGCAGGATTCCTCCTCTCACCCCAGAAAGCCATGAAATTAGGCCAGCATCATTTACAACTAGCACCAGATCACACTAGCAAACTAATGTAACTTTAAATATGCTTCTAGAAGTGTCTGTTCAGTATATTGTGTAGTATTTTACTGTGCAAGTGTTGCACTATTACAGTCTGAATGCTTTCTACATGTTAATGTTTTCTCAAGTGAGATCTTAGCATGAGAAGAATTCTTTGTTTCCTTGCTTTTCTTTCCGTTTTCTGTTCAGCAAGTACTACTTACATGATCAAGTCATTAGCCCTGTTTCCATCAAAATACTTTGATGCGCATTTTGAAGCATCGCATTAGAAAAGGTTGATGGAAATGGCAAAAAAAATAAACTTCCTAAATTGCACAAAAAGTATTTACACTTGCTTGAGGTGATAGATTAGTTGAGAAGGTTTTCAGAATAAGTTCTTACTCATCTGCTGTTTCCGCTCCTAGAGAAGAAGAAGAAGATATCTCCGATGTCTTCTACTAGCTGACATGAAAGAATAATTACTAAGTGCCCAACTGAAAAAAAATCCTGAAGCCCTATTTCCATTTTTCTCTCGTTTCTTTTCTTTTTCTTCTTCTACACAAGAATATTACAGTTGCACAAGGCAAAAGTTTCATATTTAATGTCATCATCTTGCCAGAAAAAAACTTTGCTTAGGTGTTTCTTTAGACTAGAGAAAAGAAAGTTTTAGAGGCAGTGCAGTTACACAGATTAAAAGACACAAGTTTGCAACACAAATTCGTTGAAAGCGCAAACTGAGGTGACCATGTCCAAAATGTTTTACCATAAGCATCCAGAAACTGTAGGACTCTACTTCATCGATGTACAAAGGAGGAGGAGAAATTAGTAAGGTTTGTGAATTTAAGCTGTTACAATCAGCCCTTGCTAGCTAACTGCTTTGGCTGTTTGTGGAAAACGTACAAAGATGGCAAAAAGGACTCCGGCATTCAAATTTCTACGAATAAACCATGGCAAGTTTTCCACTCACCTTTCCCTGTCTTGTTTGCTTCCAATGTTTCTGTCCTCTAACATGGGCTTGCCTTAGCTCCACTCTCTCATAGAGACTTTCATCAGTCTTTCTGAAACATTGAAACATGTCCAATTAATATTGTTCAGCGACAACATGTTTCCATCGTCATCGGCCCTCAAAGTGTCATGTTAGCTGTAATTGATGCAGAAGTATTCTCCACTGAAAGTGATATTATACCCTGACTTCAATTACAGTGTTGGTTTGGTATAACGGCTATGTATCCATGTCATTTAGACCAAAATTGCCATATCTAGATGCTTAGACTACTCTGCAGATACATTTCTTTCAGGAATATATTGGCCTTTGTGATAAATCTTGTGTCACCGCGTGTGTTACAAAAAACCCTCTTCAAAGTGACAGAGAATGTCATATTTTCAATAGTTCACTTCCAGACACACAGTGTCTGCTCAGCAACAAACAAACTCTCTATATATGTAAATCAGATCAATAGGATATCCATACAAACGGCCTGCAGCTGTGTGTTGCCATCAAGCAGCTCACCTAATGTAATAAGGAACATCAATAGTTGATTTTCAAACCTAGTGGTGCAGAGAAAGAAAACGAGGATGATGAGATTAGCGCAGCTTGGCTCCAACGTCGAGCTCCATTTTATAAACAGTCACAATTAACACACACTGTCATTATAGAGGGGACAATGAGATGAGTTGGGGAGAACAGATTAATAACTTCACTGCGTGAGTCAAACTCTGCTGCACTACAAAGGCACACTCATATTTGTTCCTCAAGTCAACACTGACATTTGGAAATTTGGATATGATAATTAATCATGATAAGCTGAAAGGCTTGCATGCTTAGACAGAATGTGGTGTGCAGCATCTTACACATCTGTTGTATGTTGCTCTTCAGACAGGTGTAATAATGCGGTTTGACAATCACCTGTACTATATGACACCACAAAATTAGCAGGTGTGCTCTCTAGCAAAAATGCCTCCATTAATGGTACATCCTGGGCTATGTTCCCTGAGGTGGATTAAGAATGGTTTTAACTAATTATGTTTTTACTGGGAAGATTTTCATAGAATATACAAGAGGTTTGAAGTTGCAGAAAAATGACATCCACAATAAGCTATATTTAATGTATTATTGTATCCCTTTTTTTTCCCCAGTAAAAATAAATATAACATTATTTTGCAGTTTATGTTATCGGTTGTTATTCCTTGCTTAACCAGCATTTTATTTTCTTTAAATTTCTCAACTAACTGACTTTCTTTTAATATATATCAGGTCTATGTTCAAAGACCTGAAATCTAACTAGCTACATAGACCTATGAGGGCACTAAGTTCTTTTCCTTACTTTTAATAAACTAACATCGTACAGTAACTGTAAAGTAAAATAACTACTTTGTGTGAAAAGTTTAGTTTTCCCAAACTCTGATGTTCATCATGAGAAATGTCTTTATTCTCCCTATGAGCTACAGTATGCTATTTTTAGTTGTGAAATGTGAACCCGCCATCTCTGTGTCAAAAACAACAAAAGGTTCACACATTTAACGTGGAGTTACGCTACCTCTCCTTTCATAATCACGTTCCACTCCTTGCTTCAGCTCTCCCACACTTTCAGACAAAGCGAGAAGAATATGAGAGTGTATATTCATAATCCTCACTTCCTGCACAGCCAGAGGCTGCGTTTGGAGTGTTTTACTAGAGAAGGGTGTCTGAAGGAGATGAAGCTCTCAGGCCATCTCTCACTCTCTCTCGGCTGCATTGGATTAGTCAGTGTATGGTGAATCAGCCGTTTGTCACTGACACAGTAACAGCTTACCAGTGGCTTTTATAGGCACCAGGTGAACCAATAAAAAACTCAGCTTTGGTATCCTCGGGCCAACAGAATGGCAATTCATCTACAAACAGCAAGTGCATGAAAGGGCTCTGTTAAACATCCCACCAGAGGGGCGTTTCAGTTTGTCTGTATCTTATTTCATAAATCCTCCATTCCCCAACTCTCCCACTCCAGCCAATTACATACATTCAAAATTACTCTTAAGCGGAGAACATGCATTTTATGACAGAGACGGAAAAAAGGACCCCGACAGCAGAGACAGAGAATAAACTTCATTTAAAAGTAAACGTGTTTACAGGGCTGAGAGTTAGTGGCCTTGCAGGTTATAGAAGCATTGTCTGCTCTAATTGTGTTTGGTAATGTGTTTTTGAAGCACTGTTATTGCTATTCATGGTATTCAAGCAGGAGCAAATGGCTCTTCCTGCTCATGGACACATAATTGAGGAGCCTGAGGAAGATTACCTCGGCGAAAAAATAAAACAGGGCTGGAAGAAAAAGACAGTTTTGGTAAGAGGATGAAGCAACAGCCAGGAAAATCAGGGAGGAGAACGCTGGGAAGCGAGAGACAAAATATGTTTGGAAATTGTTCAACCACATGTCTCCAATTCATAATTAACTTTTTAGAACCTTCACAAAGCTGCGGGTGCAGGGCTCATGCCAGCCGAGCTATTCCTTTTCACTAGCAGATGTGTCTCTGCAGTGTTTTATTATGTTTATTTACATGTTTACTCAGGGCCAACCATACATGAGGGCGTTTGAGGAAATGCAGAGGGCCAAAATGCACACACTTTGTCTGCTGGAGAAATACAACAGTTATTAGATATGAGAACTCTGTATGACTGGATGGATGGCAAATGGGTTGCAGCCGACTTGGACAGGAAAATCATCTGGTCTAGTTCAGAAACAATATTTGTATTTCTCTTGATTTTTTTTTTGCTTTTTTGCTTCTTGCACTAAAAAAATCATTAAGCAATCTATATTCATTTTAATTGCTACACCTTAGGCAGTCTTCAGGTAAGTTAGGTATGTGACTAATAAAACACTAATTGTGCAAATTAGATGTTGTGGATCTCTCACTGAGTCAGGCAATCACCACCCACTACTGTATATGGTTAGTAAATCATTGCTAAGGGTTGTTGGTTAATGATGTAGACTCATGGCAGCTTTGAACACATCACTTGCTGCTCCTTCAAGAGGAAGTGGAGAGTCACGAACCAACAGTGGTAAACAGTTTCTGTGAGACTCTTTCAGCATTGATATTAATGTTGTATCTTATTTTTCACTACAAAAAAAAAAGGGAGAAATTAAATCTTTTAAAGCCAGTGATGTCCCTCCTGTCCTGAGGCCTCTGTTCTAATCACTGACCAGTGGATGTTGAGAGGCGAGCACATGGCCTTTGTTAATCCTTTCCCTTTCTTTGCAATAAATTATGCATCAGAAAAAGCTTTTTCCACCTCAATGGATGTGTCCCTTAATCCCTGCCTCCTAAAACCTGTTTAATCTGAACTAAGTCATTAAAACAGTAAAGGGATATCACAAAGGACTTTCAAGCCAATTGGCTTAACGGTAACGTGATTAGATCATTGATCTCTCGGCAAAGCCTTGGGCTTCCAGGTGCGAAATGACTATTTAATGAAATCAGAGAAATCTCGTTACTAGAAAATTACTGATCAAAGTTAAGACCAGGTGACTGGGGTGGCATTGGTATCCATGTATCTGGGCAAAGGTATTTATTCTCCAGATCCCCTCTTGACATTACCGAGAATGTATGATGCTGAAATGAGAGATCGTGTTCTTAATCCCTTACCAGCCACTATCCATACGTCTATGCATCTTTAGCAAGGATTGCTGCTTTAAGCTTTGATAGCAATCACCACTGAACAACACTTTTTACTCTCAGATGCAGAAGAAGGAAGTGGTCTAATACCATTATAGCCTGATTAATGCAAGTGCCATCTTAAAGAACCCCTTCAGTTGTTTTTTTGTCCTGTAGTCTACTGATTCAGGATCACACCTTTAACGTTATCAGCTTGACGTTGGTTAATGCCCAAAATACTCCTCACTGGCCTTGTAGCATCAATCTTGAATGAGCTGTGGAACGTCACTTAAACATGCAGATGGAAAGGAACTACAGCATCCGACTACAAAAAAAAAATCTGCAAATGTATCCATACCACCACCTCACCTGACGTGTAATAACACCTGACATCCCTGAGAGGATAATGATTGTCCTCTCCTGTTGCTAGAAATAAATAATTATATAACTCAAGACCTCTTTTCTAATTAATGAGAAGAGATGAAATATCACTTAATTTCAAATTTAATTACGAGCCACAATATTTCCTTCATTGGACCGCCTGCTAATGCTGTGCAGTTTCCTGCTGCTGATGAATGCGCTGCGTATTAAAAATATGAACATTTACAGTTCCCTGGAACGCGCACAAAATTTCCCATGATAGGAACATTCTGTAGGAGGTGAAAAATGCCATGAGACACACAAACACACACACACACACAACATGACACACAGTCAAGATATACACAGAGCAGAATATCATCAGGGCTACACAAGATAAAAAGGTTAATAAACACTCGGTAATGAAAATTAATGAAACAAATCATACACAGGCCCTGACACACTTTTCCCTGTTTAATTGCAATGGCTGAGACACACTCATTTTAATTACCTATATTGCAGCATTGATGTCCTTCAGTGTCAAGCTCAAAGTTCTCCCTGTACACATCACTACAGATGAGCATTTAAGGCCATTATCATAACCATGAAAAAGGTATTGACTTCTACCCTCAGATGAGTTTTGCTTATGCAATAGGAATTGCCATTAATTGGGGTAATGAGGCTTGCATACTGACTTTCACCACCACTTTTGGTCTCAATCATATAGTGATGATTTTGCATAAAGGGGATTGGCTAAAGTCCACCCTGAGGTCATTAGTAATGTATTGTTGTCATTTTGTTCTGCTTTAAATGAGGAACACTTTAACCGGGTTCTTTATAAACCTTTAAAGAAGCGTACACAATACTTCAGCAGATATTTATAAGCTTAATGATAAGCACTCATCTTTTTCAATCTCAAAAAGGCTCTTTAACCAACATGTAAATGCTTTACTTTCTTAAACAGCAGAAGCTGACATATGCACCTTATTCAGCAAGGTTACAAGATGTCAGTCTGTGATCAATATAACTGACAAATGTGCTTTAAAAGGAATTAGCAGGCACACAAACATCGAAAACAGATTCATTTGGTCCACATTGGAATTCTGCAAAGACTGAACTAAACTGTTTACCAACGACTGTCTGGACTGTCTGGAGTCATCTCTAGGGAGTGAGTGAAAATGCACAAATTGCAATTTGCTGATTTAGCACTTTGCTGCAAAATAATAATAAAAAAAAAAGACAGGAGGCCTGCTGCTGGCTACATTTTGATGATGGATTTTGAATAATGCAAATATGATAAATTAACCAACATGTAGCATTTCACTAATTAATTATAATTAATCATGTTGAAGTTTTCAGAGGTGTATCAGTGATAATGTTGTCTGTTTGATGTATTGCCCATATGAAGCCCAGCGTGTGGATCAACCCCTGTCTCTGGGCAGAAGCTTAGACTGGTCTCCAGAACTGTGGTTTGTGTTGGTGTGTGTGTGTGTGTGTGTGTGTTTCGTTGAATGTGTCCTCCTCATTCTACTCCACAGATGGGTTTTCATTTTAATTGACAGTTACTCTGATCCATTCATCAAGATGACAAGCTTAGGGAGGGGGACTGTTGAGGTGCACCCTGAATATTCTCAGCGAGGTATAGTGGTGGAAGTATTTCATTTGTGTGTGTTTCAGTCTGTCTGTTCATGTGTTTATCTGTATGCCTCTCTTAAGTTTTTGTGACGGGCTACAGATAGGTCAATCTTAGCATGAAACTCCAGAATTGTGTGTTTGTTGGAGTGTGTATGTGTGCGCGCGCGCTTGTTTGTGAACTCAGGGTGCATAGCCTGCCGATCCATTGATCTCAAGCTTCCTCTGTGAAGTCTGGCCTTTGTCTGCCAGATCTACCTCTCCTGCCGTCTTTCTTTTTCGCTGTCATTCCCTGACACATGGCTTTGACACATCCTGAGTGTTGCACCAGTGGGAAAATAACACATATCTCTGACCTCTTGAACTCTTTCCTCTCCGAAAGCCCTAGAGAAAGAATGCTTTAGCTGCCCACGCCTCTTTAAATGTCTACCAAGGGACATGGCTATTGAGACAAGGGGGTTAGAGAGACATTTCAAGACAAGTATAGATCTTCAGCTGGTGTCAGGTATGGGTATCGAGCATAACAGCCAAGGACTTATGGCATGCACACTTCATGTATTGTGTATGGGCTGCAGAGAGCCTAGAGTAATAGACAGTGTTGTCCAGAGTTCTCTGCTTGGCTTTTCCTATGATCCCTGTTCAGTGTGGAATCACCAACTATATGAAAAGCTGGTCACTTCTTTTCCGGGCCGCTGCATTCAGTGTTTAATGTATCGTGTTTAAGATCCAAAAACAAATTTTGACACGCGGAACACCTTTATTATATGTACAAGCCAGGACCAAGAGATTGAGTTAAATGTAAATGCTTAGTTAACATAAATACCGTCAGACGATGAGCTGTCACATGTCATATCAGGCCCTCATTGAGGCCGGCTCAGTATTCTGCTCACACAGCACGCGACAAATAGCCATAAACACCCCCGCACCAGGCGATTTGCAAGCTGAAATGGAGTTTGTGTCTGTGTGTTTGTGTCTGTGTGTGCAAGATTTGTGGTGGTGGTGGTGGTGGTGGTGTGTGTGTGTGTGTGTGTGTGTGTGTGGGGGGGGGGGGGATTCTGAACAGTCACATAATGTTGTCTTTGGATCGGACCAAGGAAGCGATGTCACAGATCATTCATGGAGCCGGTGTTGTATACATTAAGGAAGGGAGGGGAGGGGATTGGTGGAGGCCTCTCCACAGCAACAGAGGACAGCCTATGGAAAATGCCCCAGCTACCTAGTCGAGACGGTGATGTCATCAGAGTGGAACATGCATTTCCACACGCCGTCTGCTGTGCTGCGTGCGTGTTTCTGGTGGGCGTAAAATGAACACAGACAGACAAACACACACACACACGGACACACACACACTCACACACCTCCTACATGCTGCATCACCTTCAGGCTGTCCTCAGCTGTACCACAGGGATGTTACCTCTTGAATGATTCTCTCATGTATATTGAATGAACTGCACAACAAGCTCATGTTCATGGGTGATTTATCTTGCGCAGGTGTGATAATGTCAATATATTGATTAATCAAGCAGTGATTGAGGACCATATGCTCTACTGATGATTAATATTGATAACTATGTGCCACCCTTCACTTGACAATACAGATTAAATCACACACACCCATGCTACAAAATACAAGGTTGAGTGTGTGTGTTTAAGAATGTCTTTCCATGTGTAACTGGTGACCTGAGGGATTACATCTCCCCCCCAAAGCTCCCGCTCACATTGTGTACCGGCAATAGTATATTGTATCACTGTGGGCAGCATCTTAAAGAAGTTTGAAAATGTATGCAGCTTGCTCTTAGTCCTTCCTTTCTAATCCTTTTTGGGCTCTCAATGGTGCTTTACTCAACAATAGTAAAAGCAGTGAAAAGGGTCAACCGCAAGCGTGCCCGCAGTGTCTGAGCACTGATTTCATGCGCTGGAAAAAAAAACCCCAGAGTGTGTGTACATGTGCATATGTGTTTCTTTGTGTCCATGTATGTGTGTGCGTGCATACACAGTAAGGACATGCCAGTCAGTTTGCATGAGGTCATTATACTGTCTCCTGGAAAAAAAAAAAAAAAGTGTATAAGTTGTGCTCGTCAGAGTCTTGGCAATGTGTTAATCTAGTTAGAGGGAGTGTTTGAATGGCAGCAAGCATGACGGGTTTGTGTTCAACAATATGTCTCTTTAAGTTTCTGGTCCCTGTGTTGCCACAGCTGCTTAAACCTGGCATGAGATGGGTAACAAAAGGGAAAAGTAGGCATCAGTGCATGGGCAACCAGGCTGTGAAAGGAAAAAAAAAAAAGAACGAACACTTGGTTATCCACAAACTGTCAGCCTGCATTTTTAAATTTATCCACTTTAAAGAGAATTTTGAAAAAAGATATAAAGGTCTAAAGCACTAGCTTATCAGGATACAAAGGCCAAAATGCTGAACAAAACAAAATGTATTCACATTACGTTAGACTTAATAAGGTATTATTGTGGTACTTCCAAGTGGAAAACTTGCTCGCTGTAAAGCTGAAACCACTTTAAAGCAGGATCAGTCCCTCATTAGTAAGAGCAAGTCATATTAAGGTATGTGAGCAGATTCTTTTACAGCTTCCAGCAGCCGTGACACAGTTCTTTCTTTTTTTTCCCCCCAGCGTTTGGCCATGGACAGAGACCGGTGGCAGTGCTGATTTGTTGCGCTGCATTACACTGACAGATCGACTGATTGTTGACAAACAGCTCAACTCAATGCCAGCGCTGCCGCGGTCATCTCCACTCCACTGCCTGACTGTTCACTGCTGTGTGTTGATTTGCTGGAGCTCCCTTGGATGACAACCGTGCTTCATCCCTCACTTTCATTACACCATAAAAGGGTCCTATGTGGTGCTGGATGCTGCTGTTTACTGGTTAGTCTTTGTCATCATTACGGTGTCACAGACAGGATAACCAGAAGGGTAGAAGGGGTGTGGGGAGGACAGTCAGAGGGTGGAGACTGTGTAACTGTAGCCGGGGCAGGAGTCACCTAGGTCCACAAGAATCAGATCATCTGTCCATTCATCCTCATATGCCTGCATCCCAAATGGCACCTGAGCACTTGGTAAACCAGGGGGGAAGGACACAGACCAGCACGCAGACTAACGCATGCACGGGGTACAGGGTCAATCTTGATCAAGAACCAGCTGGGGGGCTAAAATCTGATTTTTCTTATACTTATAAGTAAATCTACCCAATAAATGAAACTGTTCTGTTTGGATATGTTTTTGCAGTTAAATTGGGAGTAAATAAGGAAGATATAAAAAGATGTAACTGAATTAGCTCTCAAACTTACAAAGAGTCTTTGATCTAGAAAATGATTTATATGCTCTGTGATCACACAGCAAACACCATGGGGTGTTTTTGCGATTTGCAAATTTCCAAGTGTGTATATTTGTGCCTGTCAGTTGGTATGTGCGTGTGTGTGTGTGTTTAAAGCCTTCTACAGATTTTCTCTGCTCTGCACCTGAAATAGAGGCTTCACCTGTGGATGAACCTGAGCTTGCTCTGTTTTTTGGGTTGTGTGGGCTGCAGACAAACAGCGTCTCACATATTTCTCTGACTGTGGGAGAGGATCCTTTAGGTCCTGCAGCAGTCTGCTCTGCTACTGGGATAACAAGGGGGCACTGATCTCATCGTGCCATGGCTCACTTTGCCGGGAAGGAGCAGGATGATGTAATGCTGTTCATGCTGCACCAGCACGCACTTATCAGATACGCTATGGAAGAGAGAGGCTGAGGAACCAATGCAATAACTACACTTCCATCATGATTTTATGAGGCATCATTATCTTTATCATAGGCATTATTACTGTAACAATCATCATCATACTCTGTAGATTTATATATTACACCTCTCTTTCTCTCTCTATATATATATATATGTTTACTTAATTGGAGCTAAATTGGCCATTTTCTTTTCAAATCAGCAGGACGTATTGAAATTATAGAGTAAGTTTATGTAGCATCCTTTCATTTCATATTGAAAGCCATTTCTCTATGCTCGTTAAATCAGAAAGATGTGCTACAGGGATGTAGTACGAGTACATACATGCTGCGAAAAAGCAGAGAACCCTCACCAGATATTCAGTGCCTGCATAGCCATCTAAAGTTAAGAATGATGTGTTGGACAGTTAAATCCCATATTCCATCCAGTTCACCGTCTACTGAAATACATAAACGACCAAATTAACTGATTGCTTTTTACAGCAACCTACAAGGGAGCCCATGCATTTACATTACCTTCATCTCTTCCCCTTGCCACAGTATGAGACAGTCACCTCCAGAGAATCATACGACTCCAGTCCCGTATAATATTGGGGTGAGAATATTATACTCTGGATTTTATGCTAGGTAATTAAAGAGATCACGGTTTTACGTCCTAGGCAGAGATGGACCTTCCCTGATTCACAACCCTACACACTAAAGTGGAATAGCCCTGTTCCTACACTTGACTCCTCTAGTTTAATTGCCCTTTGTGTCCAGCTTGTATCTTTTCTAACTGCCCTAATATATGATACATGGAGTGCAGCATTCTTCTTTGAGATGTTAAAGGGCTGTTGACGCACTGAGGAAAAACATCGCACCTGTCAAAGTGTGATGATGAGTGGGACTGCATCACCTGCTTCTGCCCTCTTACCTCACCTCCTTTTTACATGGTCTTGGCATTGTGTAGCAGCATGACTGAAAGCGCCTGCAGCACCGGCCAAGCCCTTGTCCTGTCCAGCCCTCCTTTCCTGTATGAGTGCCTCGGAGGTGAAGCATGTGTCAGGGGCCTGAGATGAAGCCAGAGAGCGGGAGATGAGTCAGATGAACACTTGTCAGGTGATGTCATCTCCAGCGAGCAGTGATGACCAGCCCCAGCTGTTTGGGTGCACTGAGGCACACTCTGCAGCACCTGTCTGAGTGTGTTTCAGCTCACACAACTGCAGTACAGAACAGGGCCGCTACTTACAGGGCTTTCATAACTCCCTGGTGATGAAGCCAACAGAGTTCAAACAGGGCAGGGCAGGGCATCTCCAACGGAGTGTGGTTCCATACTGCCAGTGTGGCTGAGTCAAGTTATAGTAGCTGGAAAATATCAATTTCTTATCAAAAGTGTTGACTGATCGTTTATTTCTATGATGCAGAAGTGATCAAAGTGTCAAAGGTGTTAGGGCTCTCTTAGTCATGCGACCATGAGTATTTCTGATGACCTAATTTTTTCACACACACACACAAACACAGTTATGGGTCATCCGCATTATGCAAAGATGTAGTCATGCAGTGTAACATCCACCTCATGCGGTCCCTTAGTATAACTTGCACTGACAAATCAAAGTAGTCAAACTTGATTCTTATGCATAGTTATTTTGTAATAAAGCTCTAGGAGGTGAATGGAAATGCAGAGACATGCAGTGGAAAAAGAAAATGTACTTCCAAATACTGTGTAAAATGGAATCAGCTGGATTCAGCTATACACTTGCATACCCCCCCCCAGGACAATAGAATACGACACGGCAGCAGATCCTCTCTCATAGTAAATCAAGAACTGTTTCACTGTAATAGCTGTACTTTGTAATGGCCATCGCAGTGGAATAACTCTGATTTAATCTAGCCAGCAATCAATATCTTTTGACTGCTATGATTGATGAGTATTAAGTAGGACTATTAACCGAGAATGAAAAAAAGTATCCAAGTCTGAATTCCACTGCCTGTCGCTCAGTCAAAGCCCTAATGTGAAAGGGATAATTTGTCAGCTAATTCACAAATAAGTTTAAAACTGTGGACATATTTTCTTAATGAATATGTGAATTACTTGTGCATTGATTTCTATTGTGTGGGAAAATGGGAAATATATAAAGAACTGTCTGCACAGGCGCCTGCAGACACACTTCATTGACGTTTCACTTGGAGACGACGAGAAATATTGCATATGCTGAAACCAGCAGATTGTGTATTTAAAGCCTCTGGTGAATCAAGGTCATGGCAGTGACCCTTTTAGTAGTAGCCTGTCGTACATTTAGCAGAGCAGAGGATCATTTCAAACTGTCCTCCATCACATTATGACAGATCTTAATTGACTACCGATACAGCTTTGCTGAGTTGACGGAAAAATCAGATTTTAATCTAATCACTGCAATATACCTGATTGGCTCCTAGCAACACTCTGACTTATTAAAACATTTGCATTGCATAGATGGGTCAGAGAGCTTGTGAACAACTAAAGTCCCACACACTGTATATCATTCTCCAAAATTGATTCATAATGGCTTTTATATAATATTATAGACACAGCCTGAGTAAAATGTATCTTCATGTCCACATTTAATGTATGCTAATTAAAATGGCTTCCTTATTCTACAGTGTTCTTGTAGTTCGTCTACACCACTTTAGGGTTAGTTAAAAGTATGTCTCTGTTGCTGGAAAACCATCTTTCAAACCCTTTGTAACTTCAGTTGTCCTCTCTCTATGCTTTCCACCAGCAGTCTCTACAATGTGCCCCTTTTTCATTCTTCTTTTTTAACAATTTTCAGTCAGTCATTCTTCCCAGGTTTATCACTGAGACACATCATTAAGAAGTGCCCCATGGATCCCTGTCTAAACTGCACGTCGAATAGTTGCTGCCAGCTCCCTGGATAAAAAGCCCAAGGCTGAGCGGGCTGACATTCCCCTGCACAAAGGTAAATGATGGCACAGAGGGTAGTGGTCCAGAGTCCCCTCAGTGGTCTTAGGGGAGAAGACAGACAAGGAGAATGATGATGGATTGCATGGAGAGTGGGCTGAGCGGAAGGATCAAGCCTCTCGTACCCAAAGAGCACCATCTGCTGTCAGTTCGGGTGACTCCTTCAACTGCGCTGACATGTGCATGTAAAGCAGCACGCTGAGAACACATCAGACTGCCGTCAGGCGCACCGATGATGGGATGAATATGAAGAGAGAGAAACAGAGAGAGGGGAGGGTGTGGAGGGAAAGCACTGTAGAAATAGACAGGTGGGGTACTGAATGCATCCCTTTTGTCTTCACAGAAAAATTTTGCATTAATACAAACAACCACCTCAGATTTTTTTATTAATAAATTATTTTTTTTTGTAGTTGTTTTCTGATCTTTATTTTTGCTGCATGCTGCTTAAAGTTAATTCGTTTTACCAGAACAATTTCAAATAAAAATGCAAATATAGGTTAGCACTGTGGAAAAATATATTTGATAAAGCTGACTTTCTTGTAAATGAAAGCAAAATGAAGCTGTTATAATGCACTGTAACATTAATATCCACCATGATTTTTCAGTCTGAGCTTTTAACATTCCCCTTAATGTAAAAGAATGCTCTGTACACATCCTTCCCAAGCAGTGTGCACTTGCCTAACACTGGCTATATTTCATCTGTAGAACCCCATGTGTACTACTAGAGTGAAATATCAGGATAGCTAAGGGGCGAGAAGCCAGTCTAGTTCAGGTATCATATGACCGCGTCTGGCCCTCTTAAAACAATGAGCTGTTTATGGTCAATTTTAACAAGCTAAAGTATTTCTGACTGCTGCCTTCTCCTGAAAACTCATACTGCTTGGAGCATGGGAGAGGGAAGAATAGCACAAGATGGTTTAGTGTCATTGGAAAGGCCCACCAGCACATAAAACGAATAATGCTAATTGTTGGACATCTCTTTTTAAAATATATGGAAATGAGTATCGAGTACCAATCCTCTCATCTCTCATAACCCTCCCTTAAAAACCATAGTCCACAGAAGCATTGCCTTCTTTTTTATTTTATTTATAGAAAACTGAATTCCCCTGAAGGGGCCACAATTACATATTGTGGTAGGAGGAGTAGGGTAAGGATCAAAGTCAGGGTCTTGTCATCACCGATTTCATTTCAGGGGTCCAGAGGAGCCTAATTGTCAATAAGGAGCAGCTGTATTGACACCTGTGACACTGCGCTGGTTTGCCTTGGACTCTCAGCCTCTCACTCTGCCCGCTGGAGAGAGTCACGAGCATGACCGTCTCTGGGAGTGACGGGGTATGCCAATACTAAAAAGGTCGCAATTTATGAAAGGCCATGACATCAAAGCGCTGATCAATGGCTTCCATAGGCATCAAATACAGCACTGAGATTGATTCTATAGGTGATATTGTTACTGGAGATCTGCAAACGTGCTGGAAGTGTCAAGGGGGGACACATGCTTAAGTTCAAAACTGGCAATTCTATAGGATTTACGTCAGTCAGACTAGGTGGTTGGACAGTGATGGGAGACCCCGGTGACCCCCCAGGATGATGCACGCTTGTCAGTGTGAGACAGGTTTAAAGTGCAGACTACAGGGGGAATATTATATTATGGTGAATAGCCCCCTCGCTGGCCAGCAGCAATCAAACAGCCTCTCTCGGCTACGAACATTTTATTATGGACAATGATGACGGTGTAAGGCTTCATGAAATGGGGTGGATGGGTGTATGGGATTCTGATGAGATGATACAGACAGGTCTACCCAAAGGGAGGTGGAGCACATTAGTGTACCATCACTGCCAGAGGACAGGTTACAGTGTGGACTCCCTCACGCTGTGCTGTGCAAGTAGGAAAGTTCTCCTGAGCTTGAGAGTAACTTAAGAAGTCTGGGATCACTCCAAACAACAAAGAAACACATCACTTTCATAATATATATAGAGAATATAAATAATATCAAGAAATAAGTTGGTGTTTGTCTTATGCATTATGGATATTTTCAGAGCTTGACCTGGACTGGAAATGCAAAAAGGCTGTTCTCATATTTAATGCCTTAAGTTTTCTTTTTTCCTTGAATTATATAGATTCTTGTTGGAGATATTCGTTGCCCAAACAAAAGACATCACACTGAATCAGCCAGACACTGCTGCATACTGTATGACAGACAAGTATGTACGCACACAGACCTACACGCGCAGGTGCAAACACACATGCCACACACTTTACACAACCACCAGTAACTCTCTTTTGTGATCTGGAGATGTAGTTAGACCAATGTCACTGTCTTTACAAAAACTGTGAGAGAAACAGTGACAGAAACATTAAAATAATGTCTGGAACGGACAGGAAGACTCCAGGGCATCATGAATAAATAATAATACTCCAAAAGCAAGCAGTCCTTTGTATAGTGTTATATTTGTCAATGCTGGCAGAAGTACAAGGGTGTGGGTGCAGGGCTGGCTAGCAAGTAAATAAATAAATAAGTAACATGCTGAAAAAAGTGCAAGCTGTTGTTAAATATGTGTGGCACAAAGATCACGTGGTGTCCAGCGAGTTGCATTACCCAAGCACTGCACATTTAGGTCTGTTATTCTTTTTTTCAGGACTCTCTTGGTTTGTTTGAATTTTTTTTATTTTTTGTCCTTTTTACAAATTCTTACTGCTTAGATTTACTTTACTGTTTGACAGCATTTGGTGCATAAATCAAAAGAGTGAAGCGTGTTATATTTAAAAATAAAACAATACATTTGATTACCTTGACAGCTAAGGCTCTCACCCATCAGCAAAATAGGAAATCTTTCATTTTTGATAAATTACAGTGTGGTTATAAATAAATAAACAAGACTGATGATGTGGAATAAATCCAATTTACCATGCAGAAGATAATCAATACATTAACGTGGAATCCTATGCTAAAGCACCTTTAGTCGACAGTACAGTATGTGCTTGTTGACTCTAATTGCAACAGTGCTGGAAGCAGAAGCCGTGGGCAGACAATTGATAGTAGCCATTAGCAAATGATTAGGTGGACAGAGATGAACCCTCCCACATTGATTTCTCTGGCTTACATTTCCGACTTTTTCTAGAGAATAAATAAATTCACCTGCAAATCTATAATGCATGACTATATTCATAATTTCCACTGGAGAATCTCCTTGGCTCCCTGCTTTCCATCGCATACACAGAGAAGCTGGCAGCTCGCTGAAGTCAGGAGTCCACTGTGTCTGCTTTGTGCCAAATCATAACTGTTTATTCAGCCAAAAAGCGTATTATAAAAATGTATGGTTGTGAAGATTTATAATGAGACTGAGATTGTGAAGTGAAACTGCAGGCCTCCCTTCATACTGCCTTCTAGACATGGTGAAGCCACCAACATATCAAAAATGTTCTTTATCATTTCCAATTATTGAGAAATATTGTCACTTGAGCCATCTGAACCACCAAGTCTAATTTGTTTACTTCAAGTGCCTTGGTAGCCTCTTTAATGTTTGAAATGAGATCCATTCCCCGTGGGTTGTCTATTGCCCTGAAAACAAATGACAGATTGCACAGGAGAAGTCCTAACTTTTCAACAATAACAGACTCTTTTCCTCCCATTGAGATGCAGCGCTGCCAAGTACTTTACCTCCCCATCTCAACATGGTTGCTTTTCTTCAAACTCAGCATTTGTTTTAACCACATGAGGTCTCAATCAAAACAGAACTGGTCTGCCTAAAAGTTCAGTGTTGGTTGTTGAAGGTGACTGAATTACTATGCTTGTGTGTTCACCTTCAAATCCCAAACATTAAACTCACAAGTGATCTGTGCTTGTGTGGTTTTTCCATGTTCTAGGGCACATGGGTAGGCGGTAATCAAATAGAGGGGAACTGAGCGTATGGTGTCCTCAAACCTAATTTGGCTGCTTGCAGCTCTGACCCCCTGACCTTTGACATTCCAGCCTGACTGGCGAGGGTACCAAATCATTTATTTACTTTGGCCAGACATAAACCAGACGAGGGGATTTTAGCCCCATGGCAAGAATCTTTGGAACTCAAAACACAAATAAAAGCCAGAATAAAATGTAAACAGATAAGGCCATCCAATAGATGACCCTGTAATAACAGTCTAGTCCTCTTGAGTAATAATCAGTATTGATTCCCAAGAAACAGCTTCACCTATTAAACCAGTCATTTTGTTGATTTCCATTAAGTCTGATCAATTAGATCAATTATTTAGACAATAACTTGTGCTGGCAGCAAATGTTCGTCAATAAGAATTGCTCAACTGCAGAGAAGACTGAGTCTGTGGAGGCTAATATACATATCAATACCTGAGCCATTTCTCTTGCATGTTCACAAAGAATCTTTTGTCTTCAACAAATGGCATTATTCGAGGATTATTCTAGGGTCAAAGGTGAAAAGGAGAGGACAGAACCTGGGAGAGCACTCATGACAAAATTTAATGACAAAAAAAGGAGCAGGCTTCTCTCTCTCTCTCTCTTGCCATCTTTCTCTCTGTCCCTTTATAGCTTCATTGCCTTTGCTAGTTTGTAACCATGTCTCTAGAGGATTATGCAATGTTGGCTTGCCACATATCTTTTTCCAAGGCTATACTTGTGTAGCTCCACTTACCCTTTATGCAAACTCTCAAGGCACACCCAACATTAAAAACTAGTTTTCGGAGTTAACAGTGCCACTGTACAAGCAATTCATCTCCAGCCCCCCTTGTTCTCCTGCTGCGCTCTCACTGGTTCTTCAACGGTCAGCGAGCAGCATACCCACATGTGCTGCTCAACTTCTGCTCAGCTGGATTTCCCCTCCTCTCCCTCCAGCCCTCTCCTAAAATAGACCCATCGTTGGGCCTCCAAACGTTTGGCTGTTTCCTTCCTCCCATCTTGTCCACGCCTGTTAGAGGGTTACAGCTGCTCTCTTGCTGACCACAGTTTCCATTGCTCATCACTGTAACTCCCAGACCCCTTCTGGAGTCCATTACCAAGGCTAACTTCCTCAGATTTATCACCGCTATGACCTGCAGCAGCCAAAACAACAGCAGTGTGAATGTGCTGAATGCTGAATGGGCTGTTCTGACTGAATATAGGCTCAATGAAAGTCCAATGCTGCAAAGAAATTAGGCCTTTGTTTATTAATAGTTCATTTCAAGGATAACTTCTGTTCAATCTGTCAGTGTCTAGACAGTGTTGTCTGTGTATTGTGCAGACGTTTTGAGAGAGAAGCGTGCAACATTGAAGAGCTGCAGGGAAGATGTCTTTGATTGAGACACTGCTCCAAGTGAGTGGATGACGGGACCACGGCCATTTATTTCTTTTAACTTCATCCATGGTTATTTCCATCTACATTTAAGGGGCACTCTGTTTGAAACTGACACCAATCACAAATGGAAAGGAAATGTGTTCCCAGCATAACCCCAAACACACCCCATTTCAGTTTGAAGAGAGCTTCGTGTTTTACAATCACATCACTGTAAGTTTATTGAAATGATAGGAATTCAAACCATACTGCCATATTGGAAAGGCCTCATCAGCACTTTTAGTATCTTGTGTTGGCTCCAGTTTTATTCACAGCACAAAAACAAATCTATCCTCTATAAGTAATGCATACTGGATGAGGTGCTGCTGATGGTCAATAGATTTGCCACCTCTACCTACACCACTGTTTCTGTTTGTTTCCTTTACAAAGCAATTCTTATCATGCATAATGCATTTCTAAAATCACTCTGTAATTAATTCATCAAAAAGTCAAAGAGAGAGGGATGGTGGGAGAAAGCAAAAGGGAGAGAGGGAGAAAAGCAGGAACAGATTCATGCTGCTAGATTATGCATCCCTGAAAAAGCTTATAGGAGAGACAATGAGTCTTGAGATGCAGCGCTACAGTATTTTTGTTTCACATGATAGGCTTATTAATCACAGTAATGAATCATGAGATGGTTTGCAGAACAGTGGAATCAGGGGTAAACAAATGCAGATGATAAGCTGAGGATAAGGCCCTCTCAGACTAAATGCAATGAGGAGAGAAGAGGAGATGAAGGAAAACAATGCTGGAGGAACTGGGGTGCCTCCACATCACAGACTGAAAATTCAGCCTTTCAGTTTTTGTCTCTTTGTTGGCTCGGTCTTTATCACCTTGTTTGCTTGTTTGTTTGTTTGTTTACTTATTTGATGACTTGCTTTATAATATGGTAAAAAGCTAGTTGTGCATCTAAGTAATTACACCATAATTGATGAGCTAATAGACATGTAAATTATGCAGTAGTGTGTCGGCAACAGGGTAGAAAGAGTGGAGTGTGTTGTATAATTACAAACTCCAGCTGCCGCGCTCCTGTACAGGAGTCATAAATTAAGCACACAAAATTTGAATAACTAAGATTGGAGCAATTTTGCCCTGTACCTTATGGCGATGACATTCCATGTGGTTCCGATATGCTGTGGTGTCTTTAGCAAACACACTGCTCACCTTTACAAGGTGCAGAACCATGTGGTCCAGTGTAGTCTGGTTGATAAAGCATTTGGTGGCCATAGGTTAGAAGTTCAATTCCCAGTGGGGTCACAAAAATGCACTCACATTACTGTAGGTTCCTTTAGGTAAGGCCATGTGCAAACAGCATGTAGGCCTATTTTACTGCTTTACCAACTGCACAAGCATGGTGTTTACATCTCTTTTTTCAACAGTGTTTGAGCACGAATGATGCGTGTACCTGAACTGTATTTCTGTGGTGATTTAAATGCTACGGACATTTAATGACGTGCTGTCATATCTTACCATTAGATCCTTTTAATTCACTTTTGCAATATAATTCAAGACCAGCCTGAGAAATGTTTAAAGAGGCCACGAAATTATTGAAGCACTTCGTCTCGTTTCTGTACACAACCCAGCCCACATTTTCCTGTTTTCTAGGTTGAGATGTACATTTGCAACCTTCCCCCCAAAAGTAGGAGCAGGCATCACAGTTCGTATTTACAATATTAAAAGCCCAGACCTCTTGATGGCACTGATAGGTGAGGCATGACTGTAACCCAGGCATCAAAGGAGTCAATGGTACAGGCTGACAGCTTGTAAAGCTCTCACACTATCTGCTACTTGTACTGTCCCAGTCTTCCTCTGTACTCCTGTACGTAATTACAGTGGTTAATCTTCTGCTTCTCCCCTGTCTCCTGCCCACCCTCTGCCTTCCTTATTAGCCCTCCTTTGCCCACCTGAGATTTTTGTCTTCTTCTTCTCCAATTTTTCCACTCGTAGTAGCAGAGTAGTCCAATCAGAGTTGCCATTGTTTATTGTGATAAGTTGGGATAATGAACAAATGACCTGCCACCTGGAGCACTTAGAGCCCGGTGTTAAACTCGGGTTATAAAAACCTCTTCCAGTTCTATTGATTTACTGGCAACATTTGATTGTACCCACGGGGCAGGGGGCCTGCAAGGCTGCACAGAGCTCTTACTGTTTTACAGTCCTTATTACACCAAACAAATAAATCTCCTGACCATTAATTCACTGCCTGTGCCCTCACTCTCCAGACTGATAGGCCAAAAATCAGAGCAGATTCAGGCTGCTTGGCAGACCCAGGCAGATAACTTGGTAGTTAGAGGCAATGTTTCTTTTCCATGTGCCCCATTCCATATTGCTTTAGCAGACTGCAGACAACTTTTAGTGTTGTCAGACGATTTTACTGTATGATCACTCAGGACAAATACATGCGAAAATGATTTGAGTCGGGCTATCCTGTGTTTTTGCAACAACAACAGTCATTATTTCAATATCCTGTGAGGCTCTTTAACGATGCTGCTGTGGTGCTTTTTTGGCTTTTTCTCCACTATATACAGAACAAGACATGGCACCTCACAGTTAACCAAAAGTCAACCACAGGGAGAGTCATAGTAGTCTGATTTTTACAACGGAAAGCAAATTGTAAACACTCAGGGGGCCCGACAAATGGAACCGAGATCAGTGTGGCACTGGTCACAGACCAAAGGCTAAATCAGCGATAAATTCAGCCTGGATGGTAATTTGAGAATGAGACAATCTGCTTGTAAAACATTAATAAAGGGCTGTTCAATGAAATTCGCTTCACCAATTAATTATTTTAACCTTAGTGTTTGTTGAAATAAGCAGGTTGATGAGGATCTTGCCCTACTCAAAAAAAAAAAAAGAAGCTGTAGCCTGTAGTGCCCCTGTAAAATGGGTGATGTTAATTATTTATGGGGATAGATACATTTGTGCACCTTCAAACTCTTTAGCCCTCCCTCTCTCACACTTACACACACATATAGACCGATCAGCACACACACTCGGGTTATATACCCCAACACAGCCCCTCTAGACCTCAACATTGAAGTATATAGCACTGAGCCAGAATGATGAATTAATTGCTTGCAACACTAGACGAAGAAAGATTCACTGACCAGTTTTTGCCACTGTGGTTACCAAAGTTTGAATCAATACCATACTCGCTGATTTTAGACTTATATAACGTAGATTCAAATAAACTTTCCATCCTGCCCACGGGTTTCCCCTGTGGAAACTGACGTATAATTGTCAGCATATGTTTAACATACGCACACACTGTAGCTTCACTCACATAACATATACACACAGCAAGCACACTCACGTGGCGAATCCTCAGTGTGGTGTCACCTCCAAACGAAAGACAAAAAGCTGATCAAACCACTAAACTCAATGACTGGCTCCGATTAGACAGTTTGGTTAGCACACACAAACAGACTTGAATAAACACATTGACACACATACAAAAATACACATGCATGCATTTACCCCAACACGTACACAGTGTGAATTTCTAGGAAGCAGGCCTATGCTCAAAAGTAATCTTTTGGTTCTGATGTCTTCATCATCCAACAGGGACTGTGCTGCAAGAAAAAGACGCCAGCTTATCACGCAGGACTCACCGGCCACAGCATGAAGGTGGCTTTGAACACTTAAGCTCTACAGGATATACATAGGCTTCAGTAGCTGGAAGGTATAGGAGATGTTGGCTCACAGATACCTCTGACTCCAACTGAAGGATAAATCCTTTTCCCTTGTGGCCAAACATGGCATGTAAATATTCATACCCATACATGAGTGTAGTTATGATCAGTCAACCTTCGATGCAAACATTAACAGACAGCATAATCCATCCAAACCTCTCAGAAACTCAGACCAGATCAAAAATAGGTCCTCCTGCACTACACATCACCTGGGATTGCTGCCATTATGATGTTCTTAGTCAGGGCACCCTAGTCACTGGATAAAAGACAAGACAGGACACCAGACAGCTAACCAGCTAATCTGCCAAATACTCTGTTAATCTGACTGGCTGTGTTGAATAATGAACATGTACATTATCACAGAGTCAGGTATCACAGGGGACGCAGTGGATCACTTTCCATGTGGTAGGTGGACATGACATGTCTTTTATCAGCATGATTTCTAATGAGTTAATTCACAGGTGGATATACATTTAGCAGGCCACATGTGTTTAATTATGACAAAGGTGAAGCTATCTTGATCAAGAACTTATAGTACTTTTGAATTCACCAGCAATAATGCATTCAATTACAGTAGGCTGGCAAGTGTAAGTCTAATACAATCTTTTTTCTTTTTTTTTTTTTTAAAAGATTGTGTACATGCATATGTTTCAGCTATTAACGTAGCTCTGAATCTGCCAGTATCTAATCACCAATCTAGAACAATATGACCCATGAATGATGAATGAAAGCATGCCTGCTGCTGTGACGAAAGACCTCGTCTTGTCAGCTGTAATAGCAGTAAAGGACTTTCCAATCAAATGGATGGTTGTCTCAGTGATTTACATCAGGTCTTTCTAGGGTAGTGATTTAAATTAGATACACATTTTATCGTTTGTTTATTGATTATTGGTTCTAGGGTAGTGATTTAAATTAGATACACATTTTATAGTTTGTTTATTGATTATTGGTTATTTTTTTCCAAGCTCGGTTTGAGACATCCCATATTCAACGTGACATTTTACAGTCCCATTTTCCACTGACAGCCTTTTGTAAAGTTCACAGTGTACCCCAGACATCAAGGTGTCTACATCCAGGACATATTTTCATACATTTTTTTTTTTTATCCTGGTGCCCCTTCCCCCTTATTGGCCCCTATTTCATTCCATTTCCTTCTGGGAGTAGGGCCTGGCTTTACCTTTCAACCACGACACGCTACCTGTCACAGCACAAAACACACACACACACACACATCCCTGAGCGTGGTGCAAGAGGCATGTGACATCTGTTCTCTCTCTGGTGGGCTCCTCATGTCCTCGACCTCATCCACATTGTTTCTGAGCACCTGGGAGGGAGGAGGGGAGGCTGTATGACAAGGGAACACAGTAGAGAAAAAGGGGATGAAAGGGGGATTGTGTGTGTGTGTGTGTGTGTGTGTGTGTGTGTGTGTGTGTGTGTGTCTGTGTGTGTGTTTTTGCTAGGTAGAGGTAGGTGGGGTTATAGAGAGAGAGCAGTCAACCGCAACATCAGTCAAGACTGCCACCAACCTTCCTCCCACCATCACTAACTTTCCCCTCCATGACCTTGACCTGATTTTGGTGCTTTTTGACAGCATAGGTCCTTGTTGACAGCAGCTGTGCCTACACAGTGTGCTAGATGCACAGAATGCAGGCTAGAGTAAGGTTAAAAATCAAAGGGTGGAGTGACATAATGTGCCATACTGTACATGCACACTGAAGAATAGGGGTGCAATTCAGTGACCTCAGTGCTTGAGGTAGTCTGATATGTAGTAAAATGGGTAGCTTTGCAGACCTTTGCAAGCTAGTGGTTAGAGAATTCAGAGCATGAAAAGCCAAGCTAGAAACATCAGAGCGGGGAAACTTAATGCACACTCCCAAATAACTACTATGGTAGTGCCCTAGAGCAACATAACTGCTTGAGTCATACTGCTTAGGAGCAACAGTAACCATTACGGCTCGCCGCTGAAGCCAGTGCAGAATTGCCTCAAGCTGAAGTTCCAGTAATGGCTGGTAGATGCTGGCTCCAAGACAACTTTGTATTAGTCTATACTGAAAGAGGAGAACTGTAGAAATATAAAGTACGTACGTTAGGCTTTCAAAGTTAGGGTCTCAAAAGCTATTTTATATTCTACTAATGTGTTGTGAGGACAGTTGTGAAAGTTACCGTTCTAAACCCGCAGAGCAAGACAGTTGTGGGTGTTATTCACTGACTCAAAATTTTCAATCACTATGGCTCAGTTTCTGACCATAATATACAAGTTTTTTTATGTCAAATAAATCAGTACAAAATATGCTACACTGTATGTGACAGTAAACCAGGGCCTGCAGCCATGCAGTGCCTAGGTACAACAGTGCTTCGAGCTAAATGCTAATGTCAACAACAATGCCAGAAGACCTGCTACAGTGAACCAAAACAGTTAAGTTGAGGGATGGAAAACCACCACGATGAGTTGAAAGATGCTATAAACTCTAGACCTGAGGGGAACTGGTTGGTGATAATTCCCTGTGAGTTTGCCACCAAAGCCACCCCTTTGACTACACATAGCCATTTGATCCATTGTTATTATAAAAATGTTGATTATAGCTGCTTCGACAAAAGGAAGTTATATTTAATTCTTGCACAAGCCAGTATTTTAATCTAATTTAATCTATTCTCCTCTGTTCCATAGTCGTATGTCATATTTCCATCGTGTGAGAACTGTAGCTGCCTGAAGCAGAGCCTGTGTCTGTTTAGCACATTGACTCAGCAGGGTCATGGGTTTGTTGGCTCAGGCTCAGCTCCCTAACAGCTATTTCAAATCATTAAGTAATGAAGTGGGTGCCATTCAAATATAAATGCATCCACAAGCCAGGATCCTTTCATGTTTCAAACCATAAATACTCTTGGATTTTCCTCAGAGCCAATATACCTATCAAGGCCAACATCTGTTATCCCCCCTAAAATAAGTGCAAGACACTGGGCCAATCGCTGTAGCTGTGCATCAGAGTGTTTTATAATGAATGGGATACAAGGCAGTTATGCTTACTTTTTCTTAATTTGTTAATTGATTATTGCCTAATCTGTCAAAGATCCTGGCTCAGAGCCCTTGTGACTGAATGTATTATGGCTGTGTTTGAAGTAACTAAAAACACACAAACACAAGCACACATGCACACATGCACACAAACACACAGTGAGATAAGCAAACCCGCAGATGTTAGTCTCTTGATACTTGCTGATTATTGTGAGTGCAGCCACCACTGACCTTGGCACACATATCCATAGCTCCCTCCCTCCCTCCCTCTCACTCTCTCTCTCAGGAGTGGCCCATGGCCTGCAGCTTATTGGGGGGCCTGGAGCCAGCTTCCCATCTCAGACAGGCCCTAATCTGGGAGGCAAATGATAAGGCTGAGGTTTACAGGAGGGGCTTTGCACACTCACCAAAATTTGCATTTAAAGGCCCTCAAGTAATCTTTAGGCTTATTTAAATCTCAGCAAGACGCTAGCAGGAGAGATGGAGGGGGGAAATTCTGCAGATCCACCTCCAGTGTTTCTTTCCCATGGTAGACCAAATCCCCACCATAAATGAGCAAGGCTGTGGATTGCTTTGCCATTCTCACAGCAGCCTGTGTCTGTATTATCAGTGGCATTTAATTGACTGAGAATTATTTTAGCTCCGCGCATCCAAATAAAACCGCCATATGGGACGAGAGCTTCAACCATCAATGTAAAGTGGTTCATGGAAACGGCCATTTTTGCCAGGAAAATACAGAGCTATTGACATAGCAAGAATGGAGTGTTGAGGTTTCCGGTTATTTGTTTTGTCTGGTTGTTTTACATGAGTGGGTTTGACTGTATTTTTTCATTCACTCTTTGTTCATATGATTAGAATAAATATGAAAGAAATATTTGAATGTGTTTTAAGCCAACAAAGGATTGCGGCTATATGGCCACCTAAGCAAGAAATTATTGTCATGCAGGTTCTCTCATTTTTTTCTTATTATTTTAAAGCCCCCCTCAAACTTAGCATTACTCCTTTGTTATGTTTATTCTCTCTGTATTTTCTATCACCAGTCAGAATTATTCATTCGATGAAAAGCCAAAAATGGAAAAGCACAATAATGAAAACACCAAACACTTGCTGGCGCACCGCTAGAATACAGTCTGTCCCAGTTTTAGTTTAAGTGTGTGCATATTTACCAGCTGCTGCAGCCATAGAGGGTACTGTATTGCTGTCAGCACATTCAGTAGTTTACTGGCATCCTGTCTTGCAGTATGTATACCATAACAGCACAATGCTTCTGCTCAGCCAATTCGAGTCAGCATCAGGGGAGTTATTTTCAGTATGGGACTGTATGGTGCATCCTACACATCCAGAAGGGATTTGAAAGATTAATCCTCACCTTTCCAATGAATGTATGTAATTTGGTTTGACAAACACCAGCCCTACAGGGACATTTTCTTCATTAATACTTGACAATGTGCCTTGCGTCTCAGGCCTGAGGAGATGTAGGGTTGTGACGGACAAGAGCATTAAAGTGACCCAGATTCAATCTTTCTTTCTTTACTTGCAAGCTTTTAACACGTAGTATAGAACCGGTGATACAAAATTCAGTTGAGAGAGCAACAAAGACCAGGTGTTAACAGCCATTACAACAGGCCACACGGACAAGATCTGATGATCCTCTCAGACTAAATATACACTAAAATCCAGAAGAGAGCTGAGAGGTGTTCAGAGGTAGTTTTTGAAGTCCTTAAAAGATCTGTGAGACAAACTTATGCACAATATTTGCTAACGGTATGCAATGGTTGCCGAGTTCATGTTAATGTAACAATGTTTTAAGGTTTTAAGTCCACAGTTAGCAATGTTACATTTGTTCATGGCAGGAGGAGGGGTTTTATACGGCCCCTACACTGGAGGGTAATTGGGAAGATTTTTTTCCCCTGTATTTTGTTTTATGGTGCGCAACGCAGCACACACAAGTACATCCAGCTGTCGAGACCATGTTATGCTGGCCCCACACTGGAGGGTAACTGGGCAGATTTTTTTCCCCCTGTATTTTGTTTTTCAGTGCAAAGCACAGCACACACAAGTATAACCAGCTGACAACACCAGTCCGCCTCCATGTTTGTTTTGCTCTGAGGTCACATGTGATCACGTGACTTTTTGTGAAATCCCAAGTCCCTCAAATCGCCACTCTGAAACCGTTTAGTATAAACGCCAAGTGTGACTGATTCGTCTGGTGTGTACGTTCCTACAATTGAAATATTAAAAATAGGTTAAATTCTCTTGTTATGTCTGTGGTTTCCCACGTTTTTAAAATTGGTTGAGATCTGAAAATCCTCTAGTGTGCATCAAGCCTTAGTCTTAAAGTAATAGTTGGACATTTTTGGGAAATACACTTATTTGCTCTCATGCTAACGAAGGAAGTTGCAGTTCCTAGCTAAGACATAGAACGGAACATAACCCCAAGTAAAACTGCAACGAATTTTTGTAGTGTTTTTCTTGGGGTTTTTTTGTACATATAAAACAAACAAGACATCATTTGTGGGTTAGTAAGATTTTAAGGTGCTAGTAGGTGGATTTTGTTACCTCTGGACAGAGCCAGGCTAGCGTTTTCCCCGTCCACCACAGGGCAAAATAAACTCTATAGAGGGAAATGAAAACTATAAAAACACACTATGTATTTCAGTCAACAATCCAACAATAAGACTGACAATATCAAAGCACATGGAAAGGCTAAACCTGATATCATATTTAATATTCTGCCTGATTTTCTCTTCTGCATAACACTCTTCACAGCCTGAATACAGGTCAACTCAAGCTCATGCATATAAAAGCCATTGCCCTGGGCAAAGATTTAACCAGCCCAGATGAGTCTCAAGGCTCGGTGTAACGAACAAAAAAACAAGCTTGCTGCCATTCCAGCTCTGAGAAATATGAGGAGACATGACAAAAGAGATCTGGACAGAACCCCACCCCCGTCTCAGAAACTAAATGTTCGCTTGGCTTCCCAGTCACACTATGGAGACCCTGCTCACTCTTCCATGCCACAGCCACTTCCTGCTGGCTCTAAACAATGCAGAATCCATTTGGGCTGCCGTAATGGCTGACTGCTTGACATAACCCTTGTCAGTGAGAGCTGAGATAGGTGACACTTGACAGATGTGTAATTGCAGGAAGAGCTCACTGACAGGTGGATGAGCTTAAAGACACCTGATATGCTTCTGAGGCTGTTGACACAGGGGATTACACCTTTAAGCAGCACTGGCATCCCTGGGTGTTTTTGCTTTTTTTTCTGTGTATTTCACAAAAGGAAAAAAAACTGTTTCGGCAACCTATTCAAAGTGAAATCGGTTCGATTTGTTTGAGCCAAAATATCAGCCAAGTGTGACAGCGAGAAAGGTTGATTCTCCTGCAACAAACCTCATTTGATACATTAAGATGTATATTCTCTGTGAGGTAATGTATGGTTTTGAAATCGTCTGAGTGGCTTGTAAAGTCCGCGCTGAGGCATGATAGCTTTCCCTCTCAGGTCAGCCCAGGTGAGGTGGTTCCAGAAGCCGGAGATAACACTCCATCCCTATAAAAGACAGGAAGTGAGATAAACATTCACTCCTTGATTAGGAGCTGGGGTGCGGGCTGCCATGTGGGAGGTGGTGCAGTCATAGGGGTGAAACAGTAAGATGTTCAGGGGGGCGTGTGTGTGTGTGTGTGTGTGTGTGTGTGTGTGTGTGTGTGTGTGTGTGTGTGTGTGTGTGTGTAGAGGGTTGTGTTTTATGTGTGGGGCTGTAATGCAAATCAATGATCTCCTTCAGTGCAGAGCAGAACAGCACAATGCCTGCACACCTGTCCATCATTCAACATCTCCTGTTCCACCTATTGAAGATGGGTGCAAAAAAAAAAAAAAAAAAAAAATCGCTTTAGCTCACAGTCAAGCGGTTGAAGCAGGGGAGGGGAGCGAAGGAGGTGTGCTTAGAGGCCCAGAAATTCACTTTTCTTTTTCCGTTCCGACATGACCATGTTATTAGAACTGCAGTTACTAAATTGGGATGAGGGAGACCAATGCTTTTGGATGTGACCTCAATTGCACTGGCACACTATCTCAACCGAAGTCTCATTTTCACTGAAAAAGACAGGGGAAGAGAAAAGAGAAATTGACAATATCTTTTGTACCATCATGCATAGACAGCGTATAGAGATTTAGTGATGATATACGGGGGTGGTGGCTCTAGCTGCACCCCAGAAGCTCAGCTCAGTTCACTGGGGGTATTTTCACTTATAATTGGGGTAGCTTTCATCTTACCTGCCAAAAGGCGTAGCAGTGAAGAAGAGCACCAAGAGGGAGCTATCACTTCCCCTATTTCCTGGCCCCAGACAAAGGCACCCAGGCAGCAGCCTGCTGAAGATGATGTATTTCTGATCAAAGAGCCTGGAGTTGTCAGCAGCCCCGGCTAGCGCAGCAACCTGATTGCTCCTGGATAGATTTGTCCCTTTGATCAGAGCAGACTCTGACTGCAGGCACTGTTTATGCAAAGAAAAGACGGCAGAGCGAAATCTACCCAGTGTTATGTGGAAATAGGCGTTGGGCTGGGGGAAGGACTTTTGCTTCAGGATATGTTGGCTCACACAATAATACAGGATGATATCTGTTATAATTACTGCTAATGAAATAACTTTGCATGAAGCCTTTTCTGCAACTTGTTGCTGTGATGCATTTGCGCTGACAGCAAAAATTCTTTACTTGCATATTACTCTTGATGAGCTGATAAAATTCTTTGTCTAATTACAACCACATACATCAGACGTAAGAGAGAGACAATGTCATGTACTTGAACAACTGGTATTTTTACAAAATGATTAGTTAGTTACACTATCCAAACATCTTAGCCATAATCCAAATAACCACTGGCTATGAATTTATGTGGACTTGAAAAGGCACATAATTTTGTCATAATATATTGATGTAAATCCTCATTCAAGATTAGTTCTTTAACTGTGCTACAGAGAAATATTAATGCCATCAGTCTGCAGGAAAGTAGCTACAAATCCCACTGTGATCTCGGCCATGTTTTGACTGAACAGAACAGTCTTCTTGTACGTGGCTACATGGGTTCAAACACTGAAATGTCAAACACACTTGACTTTAAAACACTTGAGTACGGTTAGGGTGGGGTGTGAGACACAACATGAAACATCAGGAGAAGGCTGCAAGACTGAAGATGTCCAAAGGGGTCTTCCCGGTTCACTGTGTACTCTACTAGTAGATTTTTTTTTCATGCAACAGACAAGCGTAGACCTAGTGTTAGAAAGACTTTACTGGAATAAATTAAGTGTAAAATTCATTGTTGGAACCATGAACATAGAATTGTTTACATCCTTTAAAACTATCTTGACAACATCTACATAAATACATATTAAATTACCACTGTCAAAATATTTCTAGAAAGACAGAAAAGTAAATAAGAATAGTCAACTTTACATTTATCTTGTTTTTCCTCCTCTTCATTCTGCCTATTGGATAAGTTCAGGTCATAGCTGACTGTTAGGGACTGTTTTTTCTGTCTTTTCTGTCATGTTAAACATTAAAAAGTTACAGCTCAGCACGCCTCCTGCCGAGAGACGTCAAAGTCAAGGTTAATCTATGGATGCAAAATACTTCATCTTGAGTTTAAAATTTCTTTTATTCCGTTTTTTTTATTTTTATTTATTTTGTTTTGTTTGTGACAGGTTCTATTTAAAGGGGTTTCAGGCACACGCGTACATGGTTTAAGTCACTGATAAGAGGGCTGAGTGGTTACGTAAGCTGTGATTAACATCTGACGGCTGCATTTGGGTCAAACAGTGATGGGTAATTCAGGTCATTTCTGACAGCTGATGAAAACAGAAATCACCGTGGCGGGCGGTGGGTGTAATTATGTATTTATGAGTGGAAGAGGACCTTGGGGGTAGCAAGCAGAAGAGATGAGCACATACTGAGAAGTGCCTGAGCGCTGCATTGCTACTGTAATGACAGCTCATTTCCCTGTGTGGATGTTTTTCGCAGCTCCGCACCAAGCTTTTGTTAGTCCCACCAGCTTACTGTACCTGCCAGCCAAGCCTTTTTTATGGACAAAACAGGAGGGTTAAGTGTTGTATTATTAACGGATGAATGCTCTGCAGAGACCCGAGCTAAGGAAAAGGAAAGCATGTAGGTCTTACCCAAAGGGCCTTCCATGGCAGCTTGTTTTTGTTGTGAGAAACACTACTGGGCTTTAGGTAGATTTAAAGATGCTTTTGATGTTGAATTACTCTATATGGAGTTTATACATACGTACATACATACATCAACCTCCTGCACTGTATGGACCTCGTGCTTGCTGCAGTATCTTATTGTTCTGTATGCATCATGTTTGGCAAAACATATAAATTTATATTTAATAATCGTCAGTAAATGTTGTATTTTTCCCACATAAATTTTATATTTACAGTATCAGTATCCGTAACTTCTGTGTACTACTCAAAATATACAGGTCATTGGCCCCACAGAGAACAGACAGTGAACTGAAAAGGGAAGATGGTTAAAGCTGAATGCAAATAACCCTGGAGTTAAATCAAAGCCATCTTCAAATCAAACCCCCAGCAACGCACTCTCCTTTCTCTGTCAATCCACTGTGACATTTGTGATGTGGGCAACACTTTCAATCTATGGCTGCCTACTCCATTGGCAATGTAAAGTTTAATGAGCACCTTTTGTGAAGTGATATGAATAATGTATACATTACGGAGCTTTAAAGTGCCTATGGTGCATCTGTCTCCAGGATGGACGGAAGCCATGGCAAGGACCAGTGAAAATTAAAAAGCCTGAGGGTAAAGAAGGAGAGAGATAGAAAAAGCGAAAAGTTGAAGGCAGTCACATTAATTTAACTGCGCCAATGCAGAATAGAAGTCATCAGCACAAGAACATAGCTCGCCAACCCCACCCCGCCTCTACACAATCTATCTCTCGTCTGTTGCTCATCTGTGTCAACCTGCTCCTCACATCAGGAACTGAACACGCAGTGACATGGAGGGGAGGGAGAATGTTTTCTTGGTAATTCTTGAGAGCGCAGCAGGTGATGGGAGGAAAACACAAGTCAGTATAAAGCAGACAATCCTGTTCCTGCACTCCTGCAGATAGAATTGATCAGTGATGTAAAAGGAGATGGAGATGCACTGTACTCTGAATGGCAAGCTCCCCACTGTAACGGAAAAGTGTTAAAAAGACTCAAACAGTGCACTTTAAATACAAAACAGAAGAAGAGCAGAGAAAAGTACGCACTTCAAAGTTAACTGCAACTGAGGCAAGATAATAAAAATTTTTTTTTTTTTAATTACAACCAATTTTTAGGAGTCGTCCATTATAAAATAAAATGAAAAATAAAAAGCAGGTTAATTGTTACATGCACTTAATGCTAATTTTTTTTCCAAGAACACGCTCTGAAAACCTTATTGAAAGAGAAGTACCCAGGTTTTTAAGAGCATTACAGCAATAGCTCTTCTCTCCACCTCGCTCCATTCTCTGTCCATCCAGACCGCTCCGTCACAAACCCCTCGGCCAAGAACTCACTGACAAAATTAGAAATCTCCTGTGTATTGGCTGCTGCTACCCCCCATTCAAAAGATTGGTGGGCCTCTATCTTCTTAGAGATCTGCTCCCTGTTGAATAAGCAATAGAGCGTTCCCACTTCACTTGTCCACGCCAAGCTGGGCTGAGCGACCCTTCCCTCCCTCACCCTTTCTCCCCTCGTCATCCCACCCCCAACCCTTTTCCATCTCCACAGATTGACCCTCCCTCCTCCCCATCCCGTCCTCCTCCCCCCTCAGCCCTCGCTCTCAGCCGACATGGACGCACAAAAGAAGGCTCTGGCTTAGTGGCCTTGTGATGGATGCATTTTCATAGGCCAATCTCTGTTATCTTGGAGAAACAGGTCTCAGCCTCCATTCTCTCAGGGCTTTACAGTTTTCTCTCTGCCACTCATCCCGCCCACCCCTTCCTTCGTTTTTTTTTTCACCTCCTCCCTCCATCCCTCTGTCCTCCTCCACCATTTTCCGAAGGTCACTCATTAATACTCCTGAGCATTGATGCTGACCCCGTGACCCTGAGCTTGAAAGCCTGGCTCTCCCATATTGAGCATCCAAACCCTTGTCCCAGTATTCTTACCCAGGCCTGAGTGCAGAGGCCTGAACCCCCCCCAAGGTCAAGGGCTGGCTGACATCGGGCCCCAAAACAATAGGAGGCCCTTCGTCTCTGCATCCCCATGGACGCCCACTGGGTTGTCCTCCTTTAGATTGATTGGCTATGCAGGAACATTTCCAAGTCAATCAATTTCATTCATTTAATGCAGATGCACCAAACTTGAAAATTTTTCCGTGGATTTCAATTTCTCTTAGAAAATAGAATATCTTCCATGTAATGGTTTTGTCAATCACAATTCAGGTGCAAACAATTATTTGCTTTTATGTAGGTCTTATTAAATGTTGCACTCAATTATCTTTAAATTTACACTTAAAGAAAATTGGACACCAGTCAATTCCCCAGACTGCCTCATTTCTGTTTCACTGTTATCTATTTATTTATTTGTAAATGACTGAAAGTAAGGAAGGTACAAATTGTATGCAAAGCTTGTGACAGACAACTACACTTTCATATCAGGTTATTTACAGAGTAGCTATACTGCAACAATACATTGCTTTACACTGTGCAACAATGAAATAACTATCAAAAGGCAAAACTCCTTGGCTTCAATCTTACAATGTAGCAACCTTGATCCCCCCCCCCCCCCAAATAGGAATTGTGGTGTTAAAAATCCCCCTACAATAAGCTCCTTCATTTTCTGCTCACTCTGCAGTTTACAGCTTCCTCATTTCCCAGCCGTGGAGTTTCACTAGGCCTTGATGTATCATATATCTCTCTGTTTTTCCTGCGTGGCTCTTTTTGGGCCTAAGGTCAGAGGGTGAAATAAAGCAGACCCCATTTTGAAGCTGACAGGGTCTCCAAAGCCTGAACCTGAGGGCAGTCCCCCCCACCCCGGCCTGACAGAGGCCGCGTCCGACAAAGGTGCAGTTTGTTACAAGCTTCTGAGGAAAAAAAGAAACACAACAGGGAGGGTTATTCGGTGTTCCTTTGACCCCTTAAGCCCTCTGAGATGAAAAGGCTTTCAATTTTTACCAGACAGGGAAGACCACTTCAGCACAGAACACCAGTATGGGCTTCAAAGCTCAGCAGAAATTTTAATCAGAGACAAATTACTGTATATTGTGCAGTATACTGTGCTCCATCGCTGCGTTCTGAGGGGGCAAAGGGGCAAAAATCGTGCAGCATTACACAGACGAGAAATGGGGTAGTATCCTTGCAGTGAGTGGAGCTCACTTGGTCACTGTTATTTGTAAATCATGAAAATTCACTGCAAGATTATGTCAATGTAGTTAGTTGTGAAAGGTAGGGGAGGTAAAGGCCTGATGGGTTTGCATGTATCTGCCATCTTAATTCATGCAAGCTGAAGGCAAATATCAATACCACAATGCTGCTTAAAACAGCATTCTGTCTAATAAAAACATATCTATCATTTACAACACAAGGGTAAGAGAAAGAGCCCATGAGTGTAACGTGCCTTATGCCATTTACTAAACATTTTATCAAATTTTACAAAGCCTGGTTAATATTTAAAGCTTTGGTCATGCAGCCTAATGGTCCAGGGCAGGAATAAGCTATTCAGGGGTCAATTGTTTTATTAAGATTAATGAGGGGGAGCAAGAGGGTACGTCATATCTGTACTGCTTTCCCTCTTTCTCTGAGCACCAGTGAGGCATATTAAAAGGAGTGAGTAAGGTTTGCCACTTAGCTTATCTTCATAAGTGGCTTATGGATGTATTTGTGCAGGACACTCGAGGTACATTTTTTCATCAATTCATTTTTCATCAACTGATGAACTTACTTCCCTTACAGAATATATCAAGGAATGTTTCAATTCTTTAGTACACCGCACCAACGTTCAAGTATGTTAGATTAGCTTTGAGTGAAAAAAGGCATATTCTGCAGTGTCCGATAGCATTATGTACTCTAGCTCCATGTTTGTGTGCTAGAGCTGGAGATCAATAAGATATGCATCACATGTCTAAGATTTTAACTGATGTTTTTCTCCTCTTTAGAATTAAAAATGAAGAGCAACAAGGCTATCTGACATTCATTCCTGACTGTTTTAATACCTTCAGGCTATACCATACATACTGCTAAGATCTTATTTCATCAAACATCATTTATTCAATATGAACAACTATTCGTCTCCTAAATCCGATAAGAGAAAACTGTTCACACCATGAAAATACAATTGCTTTACTGGAAATAAAGCTCAGTGGAAGGGCTGCTGATGACCAACGGACATCTCTAATCTACCCAGCAGCTCAAACTGCCATGACTCTGATGGACTGGTGCATCTTTTGTCAAAAAAAAAAAAATTCCAATCTGATGCATGAGAAAGAGGAGCAGATGGAAGTGGAGAGTGGGCGGTGACAACTGAGAGCTAGTAGGCGTTCATCTCCACAGACATTTACACTCCATCAGCCATAACCCCCAAACCACACTGATGTCATTGTTGTAATTGCTTTGACACTTCGAAGCTGGCACTAATCCTGTTTGGACAGTGACTTAAACTGTATGGAAAGAGGGGACACATTGGTTATGTCCACCAGCACATCTGTCCCTACTGGCCAGGACAACATCTGTTTGTGCTGCATGTGACTGTGGTGTAAATGAGAGGCCAGAACTTATAGGTTTAAACAAACCTATTCAAAAAGACTGATTTGTTTCCCTGTGGTGAAAATCCTCTTTAAATGTTACATGACTCAAATCCCTTCTTAAGCCCGCAAGAAGAGAAGTGCTAAAAAAAAAGAATGTTTTTAATGTGTGGTGTCTCTTTTGCTCAGTAATCTAATGTGATGTGACACTGAAAAATGTTTTCAGTTGAAGCAGAACGACAGGACTTGTGAGAATAGTTTTAATGTGTCTGCTAGAGACATGTAGAGGTTATACTAGGGTTGAAGTAAAATGCAGGGTTCACATAGCTACTATGGGAGCATTGGATGATCCATCCAGCTGATCCAGCTGTCAAGTATGTATAGCAGTGTAAATTTCAAGCCAAATCAATAACTAAAAATATATGAAGCGAGGACATTTGTTTCATACAGCTGCACTGTGTTTGAGCTACCTATGGGTTGGATCACAGGCTTGGAAAACAAAGATGTCACATGACAGCGGGTGCAGAGGGGTCATTTCATTTCCACTGGACTGCCTTTTTTCTCTAGGCAGAGCATAATGTGAACAATGTTTTAGAGGGCCATCTTCAACCACCATCTTCACAACATGCAAGCCTTTCATGTGCCTGTCTCTCTCCTAGCCTCAGCCCTTCCATCCTCTCCAACACGCCTGCATGCACCCTGACACGTTGACAAGCTGGGAGCGAGTCAGTGTTGTGGTTGACCTGGATGGCCAGGCCAGAGAGGTTTGGTTCACAAAGTGAAAGGCAGGCATCAAGGTGCAGTGAACTAAAATGCTCCAAGCCAACCTTTAGCCTTGGACGACATCTGAAAGCCATTGGGGCTGGAAGACAAAAATGGTGGAAGTGGACAGGGACACTCAACCCTTGGCTGTCCAGACCACAACAATAGTGCTTAGCAGGGCTGTTCAAATTAGAGCTGGTTCCCTTACACTGAACTATGTTGTTGAGCAACCGGACAAGAATCTAATTATTGGAAGGATTCTGCAGAACCTCAGATTACATTTAGTTACAGAAATTTTCTGTCCAGCGTCAACATTTTTAAAATGATAGCTTTCACGAATTTCTGTGCATGGCAACTTTAGTATGGTTAATGTTAGGAAACGATTGTGGTTATAGCAAATAAATTATGGCTATACTGGTTTATGAGAAGCCACTGTCATGTAATTTATGCAAAACTCTTTCAAGTAAAGATCCAGATTCAGATCTATTATCTCAAAACCTTGTATAATCATCAAAGGGTCACTGCACCTAAAAAGTAAGACAGAAAATATTTTCTCATTTAGTAGTAAAGAATCAAGTGAGATATCTGGCTCTGAGACTTTGGCCTCCACCCAAATACAGTTAAAGTGAATGGAATTTTGTTTGTAATGCTCAAACTATTGAAAAGTATCTTATGAAAAATTCAGCTGCTCGGAAAAAATAATTCTAAACTTTTTAAGAGACATAAAATGAATCTAGGCAAAAACGTGTTTGTTCATAATTGTATTCTAAGTCCAAGTTTATAATACCAGTCCTGATTGCCGTTTACTCCAGATGTTTAGCATTAGAAATATAAGTGAGTAAAACAATAAACTCAACCACGGCTTTGGATAATATGTAAATCATCAATATTTCTAACTGCAGAGAGGAATGATTGCCACGATTATGTTGACTCCCTAATGAGTCCACCTGTTGGCATCATGCAGAAAACAATTTTCCACTTGAAGAAACATAGCGTATGTAAACTCTCATGAAATGTAAAACCAATGGAAGGTCTGCTGTGCTCTGGCAGCTGCAGCCTACAATTATGCAGTATCCGGCGATAACCTGAATACCAATCTGACAAAATAGCGCTTTTCCTCCAAAGAAACAGGATGCTTTTTTTATTCTCAAAAACAAAAGTTTTACAGTTCATCAGTGAAACCTAGAGCATTCATTTCTATAAACATTAATGTTTTGAAATTTGAAACTTAAGCTCAAAGTGAGACATCCAAACTGAAGGAACTGATGTTGCATTTACTAGATATGTCTGGAGGATTGTTGGGAATGTAAAAACTGTTAAGTTTGATATGGGGTTTATAGCGTCAATTCCAAGAAAACAAAATATACAGAACTATACGCCTACTGTAACCCCACTGCTTACTTCAAAGGCTTATCCTGAAATTTTGGAGGACAGCTATTGATCCAATCCCTCAATGAATCGGGAATTGATAACTGGACACTCCAGAATGCACTTTAATGTCTTCTCACTTTGAAGCTCTCCACTTCCATCTTTCCAGGGGATGTTATTCTACACAAGTGCCTCTTTAATGTTTGAAACCCACACTCCTCCTTGGTTTCCACAGCCAAGCAAGCCTTGTCTCTCTTCATTCTCATGAGGCATATTGGGAATCCTTGTTTCGCATGTAAATGTAAATTAGTGTTGGGAAAGACAAAGGGCACCTTTCTTTCGTTTCAGATGAGGCTGAACAGGTTCCAGGGCAGGATCAGGTCAGGTGAAAGGAGGAACACTGGTCTCTTCCCTTTACTGTCCCGCACTCCCTGCCAAACCATCATTCTCAATATCCCACTGGGGCCTCTCTAACCCCCAACATCTGTCCCACTTTACCACTCTGATGGTAGAGAGCCGGCTAGTATGACGGGCACACTGAAGCTCTGTGCAGGGTTTAGAAACTGCTTCCAGACATCTCAAAGTGCTGTCATCTGTAATTTTGTGCATTTACTTGTTCAATTTAGTTGTCTGCAATTTACTCCAACTAATCACAGGTGTGTTTGCACTATCTCTGTGAGAATGTTTATATAGATAAAACACACGTGAAACTAAAGGCAACATTGTTTAGAAGTGAAAGATTTTTAATAATTACAAAAGGTATTTTAAATCCATCTTGTCCTGGAAAAGCATTTATTCTGAGTGTCATTGTGAAACACTGTTTTTTGTCTCAAAATGACAAACTTTTCACAGGTGGTGGAAAAGAAAACTGCAGGTCAAAAATAGCCTAAGTGCTTTGCCCAAGTGTGAGAATCAACCATAAGGAGGCATAAATGGGAACACCCACAGTAGATGTCCAACACTGTGGTGTCATGTAAGAGATCATAAACTCATGTAAGTCAAAAACAGGATGCTATATATTTTGTGAAGGATGTTTGGGGAAGCTAGAACATTATAATTGCATGCCAGTTTTCCCTTTGGGAGAAAATACCTTTCCCCATATGTGGCAGTGATAAAGTATAGGTTTCTCCTGTCTGGTAGGAAAGGTATATCTGCCCTCTAACTAGACAAGGGGGAGCAGTCGGGAAAAGCGTGAGTGAGGGAGAAACAGAGGGAATCAAAACCACTGTCTGTACAGTTAGTGGGTCTGGGCTGATTGCATGAGGGACAGGAGGTAGCTTCATTTACATTGTAGCTGCAGAATAAAAAGCAGCTTTGGCTTGTCAATTTTCTGACTAGCATCATGAACCGGGAGATGCCCATGGCTGCTCGTTCTACTTCAACGCGGTTCAATACCTGCCAGCCTTAACCTTCCCCTAGTCAAAGAGAGCAATACACAGGCCCATGCACACGCGGGGTCCCTCTGGTGTGTTTGTGTTTCTGTTTGTGAGCATTTGTTCCGAATCAGGCACCTGGCATCTTTTGGGAGAGCAGGCTTCACCAGTGAGGCCCCCTGGACTGTCACATGTCTGGATGCAGCCCAATACCCATCACGGCAAACTGATCAAAAGCAAAGGAAAGTAAGAACCTTGAACTTCACAGTCCAATATGCATCCCTGTTGCGTATTATATTCACACACACACACACGCGCGCGCACACAAACACACATCGCAACTCGCAGCATGTAACCATATGAAAATCCCTTTGCTGATCAAATATTCCAGAAAGCAAGTTTTTCTCTTGTTTTCAGTTATATTAAAAGTCACTGCATGTTAAATTGGACCCACTCTCCAGACTGCTGTAACACCCCATAGTAGGTATAATCAAAGTAATTACAACAACACACAGGTGTTCCATGATGCACACCACTGAACACAGCAAACGTCAGTGACAGTGGTAGGTATAAACATCTCTGAAAAAAAAAAAATGAAAAAACAAAACTAATTCAAATCAAGTGTCATTACAGCTACTCTATCGACAAACAGTAAGTGCACAAACAAATGACATTTTTTCTCATCTGGTGCTTAACATGGACATTTTATGCTCCGTCTGTTCACGTTGCTTTACTTCCACTTTTCAATTATGATAATCTAAATCTGGTAGAGTGAATTATAGAGAAAAGACATTATTTTTTTAAGCTCTATAGCAGAGAAAAGATAGGGAGAGTGAGTACAATATATGAACAGTATCAGCAATGCAATGCTCTCTCAGATGAAAATCCCTAACTACCACAGTTATAAGAAGGGCATTTTTTCCACTAAAATAGCATTAACACTTTTGAACATTTAAAAATACTGTATATATTTTATTTTTTACTGTTTTACTTGTATCAGACGTGAGGAGGGATACAGTCACACTGAAAGCTCCCCATCTGCATCCTACAAGTCTCATCTCAGTGAGAGAGAAAACTTAAAAGAAAGAAAGAGAGAAGGTAAAGGGGGGTCAAAGAAGAGAAAGAGAGAAGAGAGACGGTGCAATTACCAAGAGCGTAGTCTGAGGGATCAACTTCACTTCAAAGAGGCCAGGCCCCGCGTCCCATGCTCCACACAGCCCCAAGTACCAGTGTTGTGAGAGTAGGTAAACATGAGCAGATCACAAGACTGTTAATAGCAGCCAGATCTGAAGAGGTCTCCACCTTGTGCCTTCCTGCCTGCCTCTTGGATTCTAAGACAAGCCCTTGCCTGGAAGGAACAGACTCACCCTGCACACTCAGCTTTTTAGTGTGTGTGAGTACACGTGTGTATACGTATAAGCTCATGAGCATTATCCCAGCAGCTTTTTTTCATAGTAATTGAACAGCATAAGCACACAACTTCTGTTGGAACCTTTTAAACCCTCACAGCAAACAAAAACCAACAGCTGCCATGCAAACCCCTGAAATATGTGAATGGTAAATGCGCTATGTATTTCTGTATCAAACACGTAATAATGCAAACTGTAGTAGTATTTAAGCAGTAGTTTCAGATGCAGCAGTCTCAGAGTACAATACGTCTGTGTGCGCATTGCTGCTAAATTATTGCAGTGTTCACTCTGAGACTTACTGCCAAGAATTATCTAGTTCCAGTATGCAGCCGACTCAGTGAGTGGATTTTCATTCATCTTTTTTTGACCAAAAAAAAAAAAAAAATTCTGTGTCTGAGCCCTCCCTCCCTGAAACACGCTGTACCATTCCGGGGGGATGTCTACTGTATGTGAAGTACGTTTAACACCCACTAATCTGTCATCACTGGATAAATACGATAAGGACAGCAGCGATTCCCCAGGAGTTATCACAGGCCTGACGGCTAAACAGGATTAAACGGTTGGCATTATGCAATGCAAAGAATGATTTTTTTTTTAAGGATGGGACAGTGCTGACCCCCCTGTAAGGAAACACAGTTAACTGTAACATTCACAATCACTGATTGTTATTTCCTTCATTTCCCTGTGCAGCTGTGATGGCAAAGTGTTATAATCCATAGGCTACTTTCAGTCACCTGACCATGGTTCAAACCCCCATGTCAGGACACATTCACCCTGATGAAGTGTCATTCAACAAGACAGTGGGTCCCTACCAGCTCCGGGTGAGGTGGGGGGTTATGCTGTATCTGACCCTGCACTCTGACCTCCCCAGAGGGGGAAAAAAAAAAAAAAAAAGACTTTCCCTTGGGGGATCAATAAGGAATCACATTAACATACATGATGTATATCAAAGTAAATCTCGGATCAGCATGTCCTCTGCATTGCTAATTCTAAGTCTCAGTGAGTGTTTGAGTCTGTGGATTTTGAACGCACTGACAACACGGCTTTTTTAAACCAATATTTAAAGGAAATCCGCTGGAAAGGCTGACATCTGTTGGCTTGGATTTGCAACTGCAGTTGAGTGGTTCTTGGTGAACCGGCAGGGAGACAGACACGGTCTTATTGCACTGAGATATGAAACAGTTCAGAACTGGTGCCCTAGAAGCACGGAGCAGAAAACACTTAAAGAGACACACGGGGCAAAACTCCTGAGTCAAGAACCGAGATAAAAGATGCCTCCAGGCTAACCTCAGAACTGAAGCGGAATCACCCTGAGTGCTTTTAGTATGCCTTTCTCCTCAGATGTCATTTGTTAAGAGAGTAAACCCCTTCATGCTTGTGTGAAACTTAATTCCCTACTTTGTCCTTGAGCAGTAAACTCTCACCCTCTCCCTGGCAGCAGAGAGTGACCCCTCCATTAAAAAAAAAAACAAAAAGAAAAAAATACAGACACACAGTCCTCCTCTCCTCTCTGATTCCTACCACACCAGATGTTACTTTTCAACCGTGATTTATCGCGCAGTTTAGATAAGGGTAAATAAATAGTCATCACAGTTATAACTGCAAACACTGCTTTTCTGTCGGGCTTATCGCAGGTCACAGCATACAAAGTTAGTTGATGGTGTAGAGACAGGAGGGGAGAGTGGAGTAGGGAGAAAAAAAAAAAAAAAAAAAGACAAAATTGCAGCTTTTTCTCTGAGTCGCCTCAGCATAAACATACCAAAAGTCCTCCTGCACACATACACAGGCAAACACACACACAAGCACACATATAACCCTGAGCCCTGACCTGTAGGAATGTGTGCTCTCTGTGGAGGACGATTAGCTGGCCAGCCTCTTAGCTCCTCCAACACAGAAACCTCATTGTGATAAAGCCCAGTCAATGTTTGCTGACACACGTTATCTCCCATCCCCTCTCTCCCTGGGCCTCCGGTCGGATCGAGCTGCCACAGCTCTTTACAACGATTTAGGGAGCCATTTGTTTTTCAAGGAGCTGTTTACACAATGGCCACCTACCACACAGGGGACAGAGGGAAAGGGACGGGGGAGAGGGAGTCATTTGAAATATAAATCACAACCGTGCCAGCTTTTATCGGCAACGGCTCTGCCTTTTTGTTTTCGACTTTCCGATCTTCGTGCATTCTTTATCGTGGGGCAGGGTGATAAGAACCAACAAGATGAGGTTTTGTCAGCGGCTGCCAATGTATGTATCTACGAGAAAAGAGGGAAAAGAAACACTTACCTTGTGTATGTGTGTGCTGGTGTGCATGTGTGTGCATGTTGAGTAAGAGAGGTGATAAAAGAGAATATTCCTCAAGGAGGATCAATAGTTGTTATTCAGACCTGCATGGGTCTCTCCATAGGAAGCACTGACACTGTCCTAAGAGTCGGCTGGCTGTATTGATTTTAATTTATTTTTAACTTAGTGATGGATATGGGACATGTCATGAGAGAGAGGTATTGGTCAAATAATTACCAACATCTATTCATTAATTGGAAGGCAAAAGAGATAGAACACTCAATATTCATTAAGGCCTGCAAAGACTTTGCAAATGTGCTGTCTGACACAAGGATGTCAGAGAAATATGTCGATCACCTAATCACGCGATGCAAATTTGTCCCTGAGAACCAAAGTGGACACAAGACACTAAGATATCTAACCTGTGAGTATTATTTACTCCGTTTCTTTGCAGCGACGAAAATATAAACAATAAACATATTATAGATTGCATCATTGATCCTTCTTTTATTCCTACTGTATGTCTCTACTTTTGTTGATGCGGCACTAAAGACATTTAAAATGCACTGAACAAGATGTGCTCTGAATAATCACTAGAAATGTTCCATGATTCAACGTCCACTGTAAAAATCTATCACAATTAAACAGTACTTTTCCACACTGCAGCAATATTATAAACTGTTGTCTAGCCCACAAACAGTTTTTTTTTCCTTTTGGAGGAACACAGTCAGTATTGGCACGCATTTTGTACGCTGCGGAGCTGTTTGGTCAATAGGTACCAAAAGTAGCAAAGCAGAGAAAGCATGCTTAAATGCACACAAGAGGGGATGTTTTCTGAAAAGCTTACAAATTGCATCATTAGTTAACTCTTGAACAATCCGGTTTATAAAATTCAATCCCAAATCATGAGCTGCAATTATACTCAAACACTTTATGAGAGAGGTAAATCTAATTAACTGAGCCTGCGAAAGGGGATCAGATGACAATGTTTTGTATTACAACCCTGGAAGTTTCAGGCCTCCACAAGAATATGAATCAGACTATTCAGCAGATGGAAGGTGCGGCTGTTTTTGCGGTAACAGAATCAGCAGTCTTGTCATACATATGCTGCATTAATATATTATCAAAACCCTTGTAACCTGCAATAATTCGCTTGATTGGCTCAGTGAGTGCAAGTTCCTTTGGTGTGCATCAAGTCAAACTGACCAAAGTGGCCTGTGGGTTCTTACAGACAGGTACCCGTGGTTATTGAGTACAATCACAACACTAATTATCCTGCATGCATGCTACTGCAGGGCTTCGCCCTTTGAGAGAAGCAATCAAACAGCTGACGAAAAGGCTGAATAAACACGCTGCACTGAATATGCTGGGTATAGCACATGTGCGTGTGTTTGTGAGGGTGTTAGTGTGGCTGCGGGAGCTACTGAATACTGTACAGTAAGTGCATCGACTTCAGCAAAGCTCACATTATTTGTTAGATGCCTTTTAGCTGGGATACCGTCGGAATCTTGTGAGTAAAATCAGTTACATCCTTCCTCCAAAGTTAGATTATGTTTGGCGACAAAAACTGATCTCAATGCTTAAATCGAGCAAGTAAAGTTTTTCTTCAGTTCATGTTTATTTTGGGATTCAGATGAGAGAAAAGCAAAGAGGCCTTGCATTTGTGTGAAAAACCACACGATGACCTCCATGAGCTCTTATCTCGTCTTGTGTTGCATCATAAGCAATGTTACAGCCTCCTTTTCCCATCCCCAAGCTAGGCCAAGGTCGTGGTTAAATTATGATTACAGTATGAAGCACTCTGTGAAGACATGCAATAAAGAGGTCTCTGCTGAACCATAAAACTGTCAAAATACATCACAAAAGTGTCAGATGCACCACGCACAACAACAAAAAGAGACTCACTCTTTCTCCCACTCTCCTCTCTAAGCAATCATCACTTGCACAACTTGACACAGGCTGAATATTGCATTAAATGAATGTGTTGGAGGACAGAGAAACTACAGTGATTTTAAAATCCCTTGGTTCTGCTATAGTACCATGAACAGTAATGATCAATTATTTTGCCTCAAACTGGTGTTTCTTGAAAGTCTCTCTCCCCTCACAGCAATTCAGTACGAAGCCTATACTCACTATACTATGCCACCAAATAGAATCCATTTATTTAATCCTTGGCTGTTCAACTGCAGCTCTTCTTTATCTGCGCATTAGTGCTGCAATCATCTACCAAACTGGGGAAAGTCAGGTCCTTTCTGGACAGCGAGGAGAACAACTGATTATCAATGCGGCGCTCTGTATGAACAGGCAGAGCAATTACACTATGAAAATAAGACCCCAGTTAAAACGTGAAGTAAATGTATGTCTAATGTCTTTGAGGTCTCAATGGTTACCACAAAGAGTGAGAATATGACAGACAGAAATTGATAGCAAAATGTGAGAAAATATGATGTAATGTGATCATCTAAAGTAATAAGGTGTTTCTTTTCCCTTCTTTGAATTCAAACATAGCTCACAGCAAATGTTCCATTAGACTTCACTGGCACCTGCCGTGGTCTCATTTCAAGGTGATTAAGATACTTATCAAATTTATTTTGCTGGAAAAACATCAGTAAGAGAAATGGGATTTTTTTTTTTTTTCCCCAGGACCCTACAGAGACCAAATTTTGACACATTTCCACACTCTGTTTGAAAGCACCATTTGAAGATGACGGTAAATCACACTACACCACAGGGGCCATGAAGCAAACTGCACTTCGGTCCACTTTTTAAGCCTGGCTACCCCCCCCCCAAAATGCACCATCAGCATTGAGGTTTGGCTGAGCTGTTACAAGGGTATTATGTTCCAAATTCTCTCCAGCTGGAGGGAGGAGAGGTTTGCCCTTGTCCTTTTTTAACCCATTCCCAAATCAAAAAAAATTACCCCAGCCTCTTTTTGTACCCTCCATCCAACCCGTTCTTGTCCTCCCTTTCTCCATCTCCACAATTCAATGTTTAACCGATCAGGTCCCCAAGAAGTAGCGTCTAAAATTTAGGGGGAATTAGGGAAGCCCTTCTTACAGCAGTCTGGAGAGACATGGAAAGAAAAAAAAAAAGAAAAAAGAAGAAAAACACAGAAAAAGAGTGAGAAAGGGGGCTGAGAGGAAGTGAATTGGAGAGAGAGAGAGAGAGAGAGAGAGTTAAAAAAGGAGAGAGCTGCTGGGGCAGGTGCAAGCCGTCCGCATACAAGGTGGCGATTAGGGGGAAAGTGGCCCTGTGTGAGGCAAGAGGAACATCTGTGCCTATTACCGCAGCACACAAAAGACTAGGAGGTGGGGGCTGGGGGGGTGGTGGGATGGAGACCACGGCCTCCAACATGAGCAGGGCCTCACCAAGCACCACAGGCTGAATTGCATGGCCCAATTTGAGGCTTTCAGCAGTGCTCGTCATTAGCATTTGAAAAAGCGAGGCAGGAGCTTGCTCAGCGAGTAACTCATGGGTTGGAGCAAGAGAGTGACTTAAGAGCTTGGAGGAGGTGGAAGCCCCCCCCCAGCCCCATGCCTTAAGCACCTTTCAGGCAGAGGTCTGTTGAATGGAACATGCTTTGGAGTCATATCTACATAATTGTTGCTTAAGATTGTGGATGATTATGCAAGAGTTTGGGGGAAAAGAAAGACTGAAAACAATTTCCATTGACATCACTGGTGCTCTTTAAATATTTTCAAGAAATTAAATTCTCTGAGAAAATGCCGTACTCAGTGAGGCTTCTGAGACTTACATGATGCTGTCATATGCTTTTCCAAGTGGCTGTCACAACTGCACACTTTCAGCATCTAGCCATGAACAAACTTGCTCTGCGGAGAGAAACGCAAAGCCCGTGATGCATGCATCCATATGCACCATTGCATACTGTATCTCAGCACGGCAAATGAATGTTCCAACATTTTGAATAACTGTATTTCAAAGTGTGTCAACCTGGTTTCAAAAACACAGCTAATGGATGGCAAAAGCATGAAAAATAAAACACTCATTCTGGTGAGCGGTGCATCAAACTTGTATACTGGATTGCACTCTTTTTCAGAATTGAGAACACTTGGGAGGGAGATGTATTACTTATTTAAATGCCACAAGGCATATATCTGTTTGCTTAAATATTCCAATTTATTCAAAGACAGTAAGTGCCCTGCTGGAGTGAATAATGGATGGTAAATCAAGACACTGAGTTATTAGTTATGACACCATAAGGTTCTGTCTTAGTCAATATGTCCCTCTTCGAGATTGGTTCCATTTAATGGAAATGAACTGGCAAGCAGATGAGCAATTCTGATTTCAGGAACACAACTTTACACCTAATCTACAGGCGGCATGATCCAATGTGCAATATTATAAGGAAAACAGGAATCACAAACTTGGCATCAGCATGCTGAGAACCCAGTGGAAACAATGTCTGTTGTCAGCTTTTTAAACCAATTTAACAGACTGATTTCACAGCAAAGCAAAAGAGAAAAAATCGTTATGACAGGATTTGTGATAACGATAACGATCACTGTGATTTCATTTGCTATTAGGAAGATCCTATCAGAAGCAGCTCAATGTGTTTGACTGCAGCAGAGACATCAGGCACCAAGAAAGTTCTTCTGAAAAATTACCTTGCATTTTGCCACAAGGCCGGTGCTCCATAACTCCCTCTATCTGTGAGAACGAACACTGTGGCCTCTGAAAGCCCAGAGCTAGGAAGTCTCTACTATAAGAAGAAGAAAAAAAGTTCAATATTTTTAACTGTTAAAAATTTTAACTGTTAATTAAATTAATTTAGCCTTAGGTTTTAATTTAAGCACCTAAACATTAATTTGTGTTCTAGGTCATTGTGCACATACTGTATGCTGTAATTGACAATTTATAACACCTCATTTAATTTCCAAACCTGAGATTGATGGCTTGAAGGCCAACAGTATTACCTGATTAACTCAAATCTGGGCTGACTTGGATGACAACACAAACCTGGGGATTTGTCTGTTGTCTTACAGAATCGGAAAGTGAGAGGGGTTCTGATGTGTGTTTTGTTTTTGCCCCATTCTGTATTAACATTTTTAAATTTCTTTTCAGCGATATCCTCAATTTTGCTTAACACAGAAATAGAGGATAATGTAATAATCCTATAGGTTCATGCTATGACCAGTTGTAATTATTTCATCTTAGCGTCTGAGAAATCTTATTGTCCATTTTGTCGTGGAGGATGACTCTAAATATGACAATAACCATGAGCCTAGTCCTAGGTGCGAATCGGAACACTGTCAAATGCTAACACTTTGTCGCTATAGTTACCAAAGTTAAATTAGTTAACAAAACATAGCGCCATAGTTGATGATTTCTATCAAAGCTGAGCCACAAAATAAAAGTGAACTGATTTAAGGTGTAGATTGTAAATTCAGGTTTCTCCACAGTCTAATCCCACCACTAGTAGCACACTTGAAAGAAATTTAAACTCTGTGATTGGATGTTGCTTGCCGAAATGCACCTCGGGAGTCAGAGTAAACTTCTACCCTGACATTTTTCAAGCTTTTACCTTCGTCTTTTTATCAAAGAACCAGATATTTTGTAATTCAGGTGTTAATCTTTTAGAGAGGAAGAGTTTCATGCTGATCCGGGCTGAAGAAGTTCTCCAACTGTGAGTCATGTACAGTAACAATGTCTATGGGAAACATGAACTGGACTTTTACTTCAGGAACCACGGGTGTCCAAAATAACTTTTCAACTCTATAGATGTAGTGCTGTGAGTATAGTGGTTATGTATTTAAATCACAAAACACTGCTAATATGCAGTATCTTTAAAAACTTAACATTCAGAATACTGCATGATTACCCCCAACTGTAACTTAAGTTATTTCACTATCACAAATGGATTCCAGGTGGGCACACAACAGGTTACAGTCAGTGGCAAATCAGCAGGAAGAGCTGACCCTTTTTCTTTTACATAAGTACATTCTCTTGATCTTGAGCTAGATGTGTAAAGACATAACAATACATTATGCATGTTAGAGAAGTAATTTGGTCCTATCTGATGAAATTCTGCATTAGCCAACATTAAAGCAGGTGGGTTCAAAGGCAGGTCTTCATGCAAATATGAGCACACATGCTGAAACGGAGAGATCAACAAGGAGGCATGAGCTCCCTGTTACTTCACATGGCGTTGCGTTTTGTGGTTCTAATCATTAGACTGTTTGTGTTATTAGACCATGAGGGGACAATGGTGAAACATTAAAGCAGGGTTTGAACTGAATATTAAACCCTCTCCATCCCATCATTTGAGATACTGCTTTCAAAGGGTTTCAGGATTTCAGGGCACATAAATGTTTGATATCCTGCTGGAGTGATGCACGTCAGCCACATTGTGCTTGGGAAGCACGCTTTCTGAAGGTCATCAGATCTAACTGTCAGATGGACCAAGTCTTGATTGCTGCAACAAATCCCCACAAAGTTCATAGGAGGCCGGATATAAGGAGAGTGTTGTCAGCACATTTTTACATTTACTGAAAATAAAGCAAAAAGGAGGGCATTTAGATCAAGTAATGTAAGAAAGGCCAATAGAATCTAATGATGTCACCATGTATAATTGTACCTACTGCATGTCTATGCACTTGCAGGAGGATAGTAGTTATTTGCATCCTTGCAAACAGTGGTCAGTGCATTCTAGCAGTACTCTAACCTCTCCATCAGTGCAGAAAAAGCAGGCACGGGCTCAATTCTTCCCCAACATATGATGTAAATGCTCTGTGGTGCACATTTAATGTGATGTCATTGTACTATCGACATCCAGGGATGGACCAGCGGCCAGGGCTGATTTGTTTAGTTGAGAGAATTCTATTGACTTTCCTTTTTTCCTCATCTGCTCACAGGATGAAAACATATCTTCCTACCCAGAAGCTCTGACCTAATATGCCTTTCTAATGTTTTTCAGAAGGACATACTATATTGCCTTTGTGTCTGTGTGTGTGTGTGTTTTTGTCCACTATATGTGTATATGTGTGTATGTTTAGCTCCATTCAGGACATATATCGATATAAGCCAGGCTTAATCCTTTCACTCTGATGGCTTCAATGACAGCGGCACACCATCAGATAAGAGGTCATTGAACTGCAGCAGCCACCTCTTCATTCAGAATAAATGGGGTGCACCAAGAGTGCACCTTACTATGTGCCACATTGCTCTGGTCATAATGAAAATGTAATGCATTCTGGGTTCAAGCTGCCATCACTACTGCACTAGACTGAACTGATACCGTTGTTCCTAGAAATGATGCAAGTACAAAAGAGAAATTTCGACATTTGCTATGTATGAACTAACTCTCCCGGTGTCTTTTTTTTCTTAGTTTTTGAAATTAAATTCAACCTTTTTTGAGCTTCTTGTCTCAATCTTTGCTGAATCATGAGTGCACATTTCTATTACACTGTTCTTTTTGAGTGTGTGTCTGTGTGTGTGTGTGTGTCTGTGTGTGTGTGTGTGTGTGTGTGTGTGTGTGTGTGTGTGTGTGAGTACATCATTGTAGTTCAGATTTTAAGCCTGAAATTGAAAAACTAGGTGTACCTTCAAAATACTCCAAATGTCCATCAACCTTGTGGCCAATATGAGAAAGGCATCTATCAAAGCCCCCGTCAGACTAATGCTCTTTCCTGTATCTTGGCACAGCATGACCATAAGGAACTGTATTTGTTTCCTTTTGCTTGGCTAACCAGTCAGGTTGAAAGGAGCGTGGAGTGCAGGGAGAGAATTCTCTCTAAAAACCATCTAATATCCACACCGATGTTGCTTTTGATGCCCTGTCTGTCTCCAATCCCACTGAGGGACATGAAAACCAGAGACCACAGACAACCTTGATTGAGGCACAGCTGAAACATGCTAATGCTCTGATTTTGTTTTCATTGGGAGGGCTCCCTGGCTGTGGCATATCATTTGATTTTTGCATGCATCGAATCGCTCCGTGTGAACTGTCACAACATGTGTTTCTGTCTGCTGACGCCTCAACGAGCACCTCTCTTTGAGCAATCATCTGGGGACTACGCTGGATGTTTATTTTGGCAGAAATCCCATCATGCATTCATGCCCATTTCCTTTGGTCCGAGTAGTGGCCCTGCATGTCATCGTAAACTAGACTGAAAATAGAATATGCACATACAAAAGGCATAAGCCATGCACAAACAGGAATATTTGAAGATCCCTACAAGCTTTAAAGTGCTACAGCAATTTGCAGTAAACTAATTATAATCCAATTTTCTAAACCCTCTTTCTTTCTCATTGCTATTTTCTACCTCTCTCTCCAGTTCTCTACAGTCTTGATAGTTTAAGTCCTGGCCCATTAAAACAACAAGCGCTTTTAATGACAGCATGTTAATGCAGCACAAAAAGAACATTTTCCTTTGCCTTTTCTTCATTTAAATTCAATTATCACCGAGAACAGTTAGACAGCAAGGGAATAATGATAATGAGGGGTGTGCACAGGATGAAGGTGTGCAATGGCCGCATGGTGACATGTTTTGTTCTGTTTTTGGATTGGCAAGATAATGGCGAGGGCTGCCACGGAGGGGGGGGGGGGGTTGGAAAAGTGTAGCTCACCACGCAGGTTATCTTTCATGCTGTACAGGATAATCACGGAGTGGTGAAAGCTGGGGAGCAGCAGAGACATATCTTCTTGGAGATCAAGGTCAAAACAACTCAAAGGAAGGTGGAAATTCAGTTTCAAAAACACTCACAGCTGCCTGAAACATATTGATCTAGCTCCTCTTCCCTCTACCTCCAAAGTCATTTCTCTGATAGACTCTGGTAGTAATAAAATATTTTCTTGTCATAGGCACCACAATGGATAACTGTTAAGAATATACAACACTTATAGAGAGAGGAGATGGAGAAATGTTAAGAGAACGGCGAGCTATGTTTGAAATAACAATTCACAGACTGCCCCCCTCAGTCCTGTAACGCTTTCCCATTCCACAAGCTGAAATTTCCATCAATCACAAACTCATGGCTACAAATTAAGAGCATCAAGACCTAGAAGTCTGACATTACCATTAGGATGGAGGAACAAAAAAACCCCAAACTTTTTCATGTGTGGAATTGCTATAATCAGGGCTAAGGCTATAGATAAATGTTAGGTGTCTAGTCTGGACTACAGTTTGCCTTTAAAAATGCACAGATGCTTTATACACAGAATCACTCTGCAGTAACTTTACTCAGACAGATCAATAACAACGCCTAGCACTGAGACCTCTAAGGCATTGCAGTAAGCTCAGCCACTTATATATCTGAGCCAAGTGGCCTTTGTAACAAAGGAATAGCAGCTCCTTCTTATTCCTTTGATTTATGCCCTTGGAAGTTGGCACATATTCCCACCAAAGAATGTCTAACTATCTGATTGAAGCGCTTGATGTTAAGCAAAATTGTTATCCTTAATTCACAAAGAGTTAGAGATCAAAGTATATGATGAGACCGGCTTTAGTGAACAGATTATTTGGCATTCAATTTTAATTCCTTCAAACTGATTAAACTTATTTTCAGTGCTTAGAGGGCAGTGATGGACAGTTACCATGTTTAGGAGGTTTCTACATTATGTTGCCAGATGTAATATAAACAGTAAGGAATTTAACCGTCTTCTTAAAATCATTTGTTGTTCCTCTGTGTATTTTAGTCATCACCAGCTGACTGACTGCTGGATGTTGTTCAGACATTGTCACTCCAAAGTCCTCTACCTCTCCTCCTTTGTTCTGAGCACAAATCCTTCTTTTATTATCCAGGCAGCAGCAGAAGGTCCTGACCCCACTTCCCTATTGCAGTTTCCTCACGTTTTATGCCCACCTCCCCCCCTCTTGGATTATTGTAATACTCTATGCACTTGCTTTGATGTAATAACTATGTGCAACTTGTAGTCGGTGTGGAATTTGATGGAGCGATGACCTGACAGATGAGAGAGTGCAACAGACAGCTTGTGTTAAATGTATCCATGTTTTGGATTTGTCGTACTAGCAGCCATTCTTTAGAGGGATTCTGTTGCAGTACAGTGGATTTTGATTTCTTCTTTTTTGATTCTCATAAAATTTTTGGATAAGGTTAATATTTTATAGTTGTCCTTAATATTTTTGGACAGGTACAAATATTTACAGTGTGTCACGTAGCTGTACTTTCCACACTAATTACATAGAGGTGAGTGTTGCAAATACCACAAATTATCCATTGCTGCTATTAATAACCTTGAAAAAATTGAGTTAGAAGCAACTTCTAGTGAACAATACAAATAAACATTACAGCCTTGTATACTGTCCTCTGTTTAAAGGTATGGATTTAATCATTCAATCAATTTGTCAAAGTCAAATTCAAGAGTAGGCGGTGGCACCAGAGTATATACAGTACCTCTTATTATCTTCTGCCAGTTTAATTTATTGACTGAGGATTTAATTGATTTACTGACACTGTTCTCAAAGTCACCTCATCTGAAATGATCCAGAAGAACAACACCACTGCCGTGCATGAGTAGCTTATCCAGCTAATTAACCGATGTTAATCAGATGAAGATGAATCTAATCATCTATTTATGAGATAATCCTCCGACAAAAATATAATATTGATATCAAGCAAAGCAAAACAAAACATGAGTTCTGATCACTCTCTCTGTCTGTGATACAGGCATGTGATATCATGCCATAACCACCTCTCCCATTCGCACCCTAGTGCATCTGAGCATCGATATGGAAACAGTGAAGCCACATATTATTCTCCTCCTTGGGGTTTTTTTCAATAGTGTGGAAAAAAAAAATAAATTGCTTATGGCCAAAACCCTGACTTCAAACAGCACAGCTGACAACAAAGTCAATAAATGGGTCACATCAGGCGATCCTGGGAGAAGACAAAGGCAGGCTATTCTGAGATCAGAACCCCTGACCAAACGCAATGCATTCTAGGTGACTGAGTTCATGTTGATGAAACTCACCTGTGTTGGGATCAGACAGGGCAGTTCTACCGAGATTCGGACACATCAATCATTAATAAGAAGAATGGAGCTTCGTTGGCTTCACGGGGACCTGCAGGAAGGGGTGACACAAGCATGCTCTCTTAGAGTCTTTCTCCCTGGATTCACAAACACACACATACATACACCTCACCTATACACACACACACACACGCACACACAGACATGCAGTTTTCTTCGGCAGAATAATTGCGTGCCACTCCTGGCTGTCAAGCCATGTCAGTGTCTCGTTAGCTCTGGTATTGGCTCTGTTGTAGCTGGTAGCATCAGGAAAGGTCAGAGTGGCAGTGAATGCACTGTCACACTGAGCACAGGCTGGACAGACACAGTAGGTTCTGCCCCCGTCTGTCTGGGCAGGCCTGATCCGGGGAGGCTGAGTTTTTACATCTCAGCGCGGAGTGGATCTGTTTGGTTGAGACTTGTCAGCTGTAAATGAAATATAACGAGACTGTCATTTTTAATAGGACAATGGTATGGGCTCAAGTAGGGGTCAATAAGATTTTCAGCTCGTGTAATGGTGTTCAGAAATAATGTCAAAGCCTGCCGTAGTAAATCACCCACTGTAAGCCTGTGAAAGAAAAATGGATAAGAATTTCAGGTTTCCGAATGTGCAATGAAAAATTGTAGTAGAAATAAAAAACAACTACAATTTTGGTTACACCACGAAAGAGCTACTGAGGTAGGAGTATGAATTTTGTTATCAGTTATCAAAGCATAAAATTTGTATGTGGAATTTAAATGTGCATGTTACAAACAGAGTGGGAAGGTCTCAGTATCTTTGTGTAACCTCACCACTAAGCTAATTTGTGCATACCTTTTATTTAGACTTTTTTTTTTTTTTTTCTTACAATACTTTTCTACACATTCGTAAACTTGAATGTCTTATGTGAGTTTTTTCACAGGTTTACAAAAGTTGATATACAACCACAAAGGCTTTGACATTATATTTGAACATCATTTAACTGGCTCCTGTTTGAGCCTATACATTGTTGTATTATAGTACTTGCCAATGTAAAATGTGACATTGACGTTAATTAAACTGCTAATCTGTTTGAAAGAGTGTCCCTCACACACATTCAGTGTTGCCACATTATCTACAGCAGCTCACACTGCATGTTTCAGACTGCCATGCTCCCTTTGTCTTGTTTCTCTCTTTCACAGATCTGAGTTTGACTCGCATAAGCAGCCCTGAATGTGTTTTAGTTTTTGCAACAGCAGTGATAACGGTATTTAGATTGGGGAGTGGATGAAGGCTGAGGGGTCAAAAGACACAAACAGGAAACCTTGCCAATGCCATGTCTGTCAAACCCCTCTGATACATCCCCAAATTCTGATGGGACTTAGACAAAAAAGCAAAAACCCAATTTATTTCACTCTTTTTGTGACAGGCGCCAGTGTGCTTATCAACTGCAGAACTATTAGCCACATCAAATCAATGTGTTCATTGCTCTCTCTCGCCTCCATTGCTCTCTCAGCCTGTCCCTCCCTCTCTCTCTCCCTTCCTCTCCCTCTCTCTTTCCTCCCAGACAGGTCAGATATTAGAAACCTGTATTATCAGGTCTTCCCAGGATGCTGGTGGAAAAGTTGATTTGCAACGCCTGATTGAATCTACTTATCCTTCATCCCTTTCCAACCCCCAGCCAGCTGCCCCAGCAGACAGGAGCCCAGTAGCCTATCTACAGTGAGGTGCCAAGGAATAAAAATTTCTATCTAAAGAAAGAGGGGGAGGGAAGGAGGGAGAAAGGAGACACAGAGAGGGAAACGAAGAGAGGGACAGAGTGTCGGCCCACATGTCACAGCTTTGCACAGCTTGGGGGAGAGAGTGGGGAGGGGGTATAAATGTACTCTTTGCCTCATCCCATTCCAACCACTGCCCCAACCTTTATCTACCAGTATTATACATCCATTTATCAGTCAGCAAACAAAACATGTCAAGCCCCCCCATCCTGACGCCACACACACATCCACAGGCAGTGTGGAGCAAAGCTTTCAGAAAAAGTTAAATTGGTCAAATCCCTGAAAGGAGGCGAGCAGAGCAAAGGTTACAGAAGACATTCGTTAAGCGACTGTAACTTGTGCTAATTGAAGCCAGTTCGTGATAAAGGAAAGCAGAGAAAAAAAATATTTATCTGTTGACTGGGCTGCCACGGCTGAGTGGTCGTCGGTAGCACAAAGACAGCCATTATGGCTTTATCTTTGTAAATGGGGGGAAAGTGAGCCTTGGCTGCAGACGGAGGGATGAAGGGGATGACGGAAGAGTCAGAGAGCAGAGAGAGGGAAGGGGAAGAAGTGGGCGAGGTGACTGATGAGGAGAGTATGGAGCTGTGGCTGGTGGAGAAAAAAGGGGAAGAATACACAGAGTGGCAGGAGAGGGGGGAATAGGTCCAGAAATGCCGCCTTCATCAGGAGGAGATGGCAGGGTGTGTGTGTGTGTGTGTGCGTGTGAGGGAGGGGGTGCTCAATTTGTGAATGCAATTACTGTAGACCTCCCAAGTCTGACTACTGAATCGAATCAACACTGTGGTGGCAACTTGAGTGCCTAATTTCATTCTGTATGCCCTTCATTCACGAGACAAAACGGACAATTAGAGTAATGACTATGGCAGGTGTCCTGGTAAAGAGAGGCGTCACAAAAAAACTACTTTGTGTGTGCGATGGCTATGACAAGTAAAACACTGAGTTGCAGAGAACTGACTGGCTCAGAGCTCCATGCTCTGTTGCAGCGAAACAGCCGCAGATCTTAGTCGACAGCTGTCAATGGAGAGGCAGACGTCACTGGGCCAGAAATTTGTGGTTTAGACAGGGCTTAGTGAAGTTTCGTCCTTTGACTTTAATCTCAGACACAGTTGCTCCCTTTAACAATTTCTCCCCGTGCAGAACTATTTGAGTTATTGGCACGGGTGCACCTGCAATTAAAGCCCCCAAAACAAACTCCATTACCGCAAGCGTGTCTTTGGGTTTTCCTGCAGACACTTTCTGACATCCAAGCCAAATGATGTTTGACTTTTGAGCCTTGGAAACTTTTAATGGAGTTCATTCTGCAATCAACCTGGCTGAGGGAGCCAAGTGAACTCTGACTTTGTTGTATTGATCTCCCCCAATTTGTTTACTGGCTGAGGTCACCAGAATCCCTTCTCCAGCTTGTAAAGGGGTCAATAATGTCAATACAGTAAATTAGGTAATTCTGCTGTAAAACATCCCAGGATGGTCAATTTCCATTTTAGTAAACTTTATATGCTTGACACACAATTGCGTCCGCCCATCAACATGTCATGTTGTCACACACTTCCACCGGACAGAGAGAGATTGGATTTGGACCAAGCGGCAGGATGTACATCTAAAGGGGCGGATCTATGAGTAAACAAATCACCTTTTGTCAAGTCCAATGATAAATCATTCCTCTACAGAAGATGGAGGATTAGTGGCATTTAAACCTTTACTGCCTTGCCTCTAAAGAGATAAGGGTCAATAGGGCCCTATATAAGATGTTGCTGTGCAGAAATAGTGGATATTTCTGGTCTTTTGTGAAATCAGTTTAGTCTAGGCAAAGCAACGCTGAAATTAGGGGCTTATGAAGAATATTCATTTTGTTCCTAAAGGTGTTTAGTGTTTCAAATGACTTTATTTAATCAAACATTCTCTTAACCTCTGTGTTTTGGTGTCACTAGCTTTAATTCCTCATTGTTTGGGCTCTCTCAGATATTTCCTGTTTTACATCATACATGGGCTTTGCAGGAAAAATACAGTATTTATTCCTTTTGTTTGCGGAAAAAAAATTCACAGACAAAGAAATTTGTGACATACATAGTGACATTATCTATATAGAGTATGGGGTCAATTGAACAAAGAGAGGTGTAACTCCTTTAAGACCTCTGTCATAAAAAAGTTATAAAAATTCAACAGTAGAATTCCAAATATAATGTGTTTGTAGACACATTTTTTCTTTTTCACATTAAAAAAAAAAAATCGTAGAGGTAGTATATAAAAACCCAATGTATTTAACCATGTTTTACAGATGGGGTCTCCGAGCTCCCAAAGAGTACTAATATTTCACTTTCTGTATTGGACTTCTGAAACATGTCATGAGATCAAAACAATTTATATAAGCAATTCCCATAAAATCAGGAAAGTCATGAAGTATCAAAATGTTTTTTTGTGTGTTTGCTTGTTTTAACTGCTGAAGAGGATACAGTGTCTCCATGACCCCAAACAATAATTTGTGCAGGATTTTGAAGGATTTGTTTTCATTAGGATTTTTTTTCTTTTCCTTTTTTAAACTTATTTACTTATTCATGACAGTTGAGATACAAACAGGACAAAATACAGGGAGAGAAAGAGGTGGTTGATATGCAGCAAAGCTCATTGCAGTTACATGTTATGTTTCTTACAGAGTTATTCAAAAATGTTGTAATGCGCTTCCATAAAGTTAGAGGAATATGTGATTAGAAAAGAACAGTCTAAATCGACACAGCAGTGGCTGAGATGTCCTGACTTTTAGTCTCACGCCTAGTTCCAAGTTCCAAGTTCCAAAGACGCAGGATCTTTCAATTTCCATAACATAACTATTCAATAGCATCTTTCATTAGCCTCCTAAATGCCCTTTTTTTTTTTTCAAACTCCACACCTCCAGGTAGTAATGCAACCTTTTTGTATAATATTTTCAGTTTCAAGCCCAAGCTTGAGATTCCCTCCAAAGCTAGAGGATAGGATGCTATCGACGGCTCAGCTCTACTTCTCATGATGAGTAAACTTAACTTCATGTTTAAAATTGGTGGAGTGCCCCTTTAACTACAAGGGCAGCCAATGTCCCTAATCAAACAAATGCCATTTGAGAGAAAGTATAACCCACATGTTGGTTGGGACTGTGTAATTCTCAGTGCCGAGAACTGATTTACTGTATATTCCATACTTTACTGTAACTACACACTACAGGAGTGGCTACAGTCAGCCATCAACACTGCCTGTACCTGCAATCAGCAATCAGTTATTTCTTTTCCAAGGCTCCAAGTCTTCGTTTTTACTGCTAGAAGAAGAAGGATGATTGAGCCATCAATCCTGTGCTCTGGGGTCATTTTCAACACACACTCGCTTAACAGCAATTTATAGAGTCAGGAATGAAGAGAATCATCGATGGCAAATGCTGGCAAATACAAACTCCAGGGAACACATAATGTGGGCACCAGAGGACTAACAAAGAGGTAAGTGTAATAACAAATGAAAACACACCAAAGAGAAATATTACTTTAAGTGCTACAGTTGAATTTGCATAAAACTTGCAGCATGTAATAATGATAATACAAAAGCAGACATAAAGTCTGTTCACTTTTTTGAAATATAATACTAGTTATCAGGAGATAAGAATTTCTCTTAGTGAGTGAATCATGGCACCATTCTTGTGATAGAGAGACTAGATGGCTCTGCATTACATCTGTGCTATTTCTTTCTGCCTCTCTGCAAGATGGCTCTACAATTCAGGACTGAGATGTACAAAAAGTGCCACAATTGTCTGAAAGCATTGCCCATTTAGTTCTGCTCAGGGTGGACACAAAAGGTTGAGCCAGCGGTGAATATTGGAAAAGCTAACGTTAGGGCTTGTATAATCACTGGGAATGGATGGGGGGGGGCGGACCGAAGCATCTTGCTCCTGTAACGCACTCCAGACAGACACACATCACAGCAGGCCTTCAGAGATGGGAGCACTGGGTAGGGCCTATTGTTGGATACCACAGGGGAAATAAACTGCCTAAAATAGGCATGAGGGCAGGAAATGGATTTTATTGGAGAACTAATCAAGGGGGCCGTTTTAGTGGGGCACAATTTAGATTTTGATTGGATTCCTACTGACTTCAGGGTTATCAATGCGTCTCATACTGGGAGGTGTAATTTGATCTTTGATGTCCACACGGTGGTCTTGATGTATGTCCTGCTGCATGGGCAATGACTGCTGTGCATGTGTTTGTTATAGCAGCATGAGTTGGTGTGGGTGGATGCCAGTATGTATGGAGTTTGTCTAGGGGTAGATATCAGGCAGTGAAGGGCAGATTACATTGGCTATTGTAACTCAAACCACTGCCCTTTTTGAAAGAAGTGCGCTTCAAAACCAGAATGAGTAAATCGTAATAATAGCAAATAATAATTAGTAATTATTTTTAAAAGTATTGAAAGAGAACCCATCAAGCATCAGGCTCCAGAAAAAAGAGGCGAATGTCTATCAGGAAGCCATTTATACATATATATAGACATATACACATACACACACATACATACATACACACATACATACATACACACACATATACATACATTTACATATACACACATATACATATATATACATACATGCATGCATGCAGGTATATGTATATATAATTATATATCACTGAATAAGGAAGAACTCTACACTTTATAACTTTAAAATTCATGCCAAGTAGAGAGTTAAGCATATTCTAACTCATGTTGTAAAGTTATCTGGAGTCAGTATGATGAGTTAAGATTACTGGTTAGCCAGCTAATTTGGTTTAACAGAGGCTTTCACCAGGCCAGCAAACTTTTACACTGTTCAATCACCACAATAACCTGTTTTGGACAATAACACCTCCAAATTAAAAGACAAAAAATACAGGTTGTCCATTCCGCCTAGAGTGACTTGTAAAGTGATTTTCCATCCATCTGTTTTTATGCATATTTACAATTAAGCAAAAAAAAAAAAAAATGACAACAAAGAAGAAAAAAACATTTATCCACTCTGACTTTAACACAGAACAAAAACAGCAGGAAGCTACTTGATCTTCATTATCAATAACGAATCGCATTAAATGTTGCATAAATATTCAACTATGGGTTGCATAGTAATTAGGATGAAATCATTTCAGTCTTGACTGATTCAGTTTCCATCACTGCAGCTCAGGCAAAGAAAATCTTTTTACAGACTCAATCATGATTGTAAATAAAAAGCATGAGCATTTTGGATTTTTATATCAAATAAAACAAAAAAAACCAAACACACTGAAAATGTTTTCCCAATAAATCATACAAGAGACATTTGACTCAAGGAGTCTTTGTTGGAGGCTTTTTATTTATGTGGTTACAGTATCTGTCATTTTCTCTCTAGCTGCTGTTCTTTATTTCTTTTATTTATTCATTATAACGGTTTGTTCAAGACACATAGTGTATGTCAAGCATAACAACAAAACAGAAACAATAAAGTAACAACACAATTACTGATAATGGTATTATCATCTAGCATATGGCAGCTATGGATGCAGATTTCTTACTCAGGAGTTGGTGTACCCTTTCAGAACTACACAGAAAGTGAATATTGGACTTATATTTGTTGCTACTTGATTGAGATGCTCATGTTACTCTGTTTCTCCTGGATGTGCAACCAGGCAGTTGCTGTTTGCTCACACGTTAACCCTCTTTCTGCCCTCTAGTAGTCATAAATTACCAAATGCAGCTTTAAAAGTTATTTTTTCATCATTAAGATAGGTTGAGTAGTTCATGCTGATTCACTGATGCTGTTCCAGCCTCATAATGGATCAATATTTAGCCATAACAACTTGATGAGCCAATGCTACATCAAACTGTGACCCTAAAAGTTGCTTTGGAGTCTCTCTGCCCTCTAGTGCTACATCAGTGGTGCTTCCAGCCTTATCATGGATCAATATTGCAGCCAAAAACTAGCCCAGCTTGGCAGTTACAGACAATAATTAAGAACAGAATAAGCAATGAACTGGCAGTTAGCAAACAATGTCAATGCACATCTGTGAACAGTGTGCGCTGAATTTGCTTTCATTTCAGTACTGGCTTCTACCCTGCACTTGTCTGTTCTGCCCATGCCATCAGGTGTCATGAAAAGAGTTTTTACTGAATTCGACATCTGCTGTTCCTACTGGCAATATCTGAACCCACTTCAGCTTGTAATAATGTTGGCAAGCAAACAGCATTCAGATAAGGTTCTGACCAGAGCAGCACTTGACTGGACTGTTACTGGACTGGTCTGTTAAACGGGGTGTGCTAAGTCTAGTCTGCTGCATATGTCTATAATAACAATAGAGTGCACTGCCTGAGGATGAAGGAATTGCGGAAATACTTCTAAACGATAATACACTGCATATTTACAGGCCTTGCCTGTTTTCCAATTTCCTTTACTGTGTTACCATTTTTCCTATATGTCTTGACATTGAAAAATACTTATAATATCCTGTTATGCTGAGATGAAGAGCAGAGGCTTTTTTTTTTTTTTTTTTTTTAAAACATGCAACACTCTAATCCCATTTAAGTTGCAGCCAACACAGACCAGTGCCAAAATATCATCAAAACCAGACTGCTTTGATGCCCTGGCCAAGACTTTAAAGACAGAGGAATGTGGTACGGGGGCTAGTGCCAGGTGTATACCACAGTGTAATTAGGCCTGAATCAAACTATAAAGCAGCATATAAAGCATAATGTGACTTATTAGCAACATAATTTAAGTGTGTTACTTTTACTAACATTGCAGGCACTCAAGGAACGATACAGATAAACCACATCAACTAACAATAAAGTACAAAGGGTCAAACAGCTCGTCTCCACATAAAAGGCATGGCACTTGAGCAATCTGTATGAGCAAGAGACACGTGTTCCAAGAAAGGTGTCAACAATTCAGACCAAGCTCTACTGGATAATGACTAGGAGATGTTAGGAGGAGGAGACTGGCGAAGCAGGCGTCAAGTCTTCAAAAGCCCAGACTGACCCAAACTGCTTTTCATGGCTTGACAGCTCATTCAGTGTCCACACATTTCCATGCAACTATTTTCATGTGTGGTGTATGTGTGAGATTAAAAGCACTTCAACGCAACATGCCATGTTTGCATGTGAATGGAAGCCATACAGGGAATGTCACATCACTTATCTTTTGTATAAAACTGTGGTGTTCCTCTTGTCAGCCACAAATAAGCCCATTGTATCCTGCTGATAAAAGGCAATCAAACAAGGTATATAATTGTGAAGTCAAGCATTAATTGCCTGTATAACTACCGCCTAATTCTGAAATAATTAAGAATGTCTCTTACCGGGGACTGGCAATGCAATTATCACCTTGATGACTGTGCTATACAAAGACATTCAGAGGAGGGAGACAGAAAAAGAGAGAGAAGCAAATAACTAAAATGATGGGGATAATACAATTAGAACATGGCTGAGAGGGGAAGGAAACAAAGGGGAGACAGCCTCAAGGTTTTTTCCAATAGGGTTTCCATCTCTACACACTTCATTTGCATACTTATAATGTCACACAATTATACTAGATAAGCTAAGCTCTGCAGAGAGTTTGCACAGCCCTTACATAACTTTTTTTAGTATTTTTATTTCTTACAGTACCTTTAATATCTGCAAAGAAATCTGCCGCTTGACTTGCTGTTCCACTTCCTCACTCTAGCCACCTAACTAATTCAAAGTTGCTTCACTTAAGTTCATTTACTTAAACCTTCATCATTCTGATTCACTACATATCAACGACAGCCAATGTGCCCTAAGCTGTGACGTAATACCCATTGCAGCAGGTGCCATTTTTAACTACACATACAGCATATTACCGGTTGTAATGCGATATGTGATATTTAAAATAGTGGACAAAGTCATCATCTGTAGGAAAAGGGGCGAATGTTCAGTTCCTCATTTTGCATTATTATAGGTGCAGATCAAATGAAATATTCAACAGATGATATGCTGCTTTAATATTCATAGCAATGAACTTTATATTAGAGAACACATTTTAATGGGAAGTAGACTGGAGGCCACTGATTAAATTTCATTGTTTGATCACTATGCAGGGACATTATGGGGTATTCCAAGGGCCTGCCACTGCCCCTTTAGCAAACATTTAGGGGCAGTCTCCAAGGCCATGCCACTTCCGCAGGACACATCACAAGTTTACGATACTTAGATGTGTTTCAAAAAAGGAAAACGCTGGCTTTTTAACGCAGCGCCTGAAACGTTTTTTGTATGAATAAAAATCTGAGGTGTGTGGGAAATATGTAAGTCATAGCATGTCTCAAAAGCAGCAATACATATTCATGTATTTACTGGCACGGATACCACCTTAGGCAATCATGATTCTGTAAATATGAATAAATCAGATAGGTCCCTGTAGTGCAGTTTATGTACTTTTATATGCTACAGTGGCTCTTCTGTTGTTTTGTTTTATTTTGTTTTGTAGTGTTTACATAGGAGTATTAAAGAGTTAATTAAGTTTAAACTGAAAACAAACACTAGTTACATTACACAACTATCAGGAGAGACCCTTCAGATACTGATCTGTTTTAGACTTGGATGAGATATAGACTAGCTGCTATATGAGTTGGGATCATCTATCCCTCTCTCTGAGACGGGGCTAAGGGTCCCCGCTGCGAATCTTAACAAGACGGCATTCTCTGAGGTCACAGAGGTTGCCAGAGTTCATGTCTACTTTTAAGGGGCATGAAACTCTACTCACGGCTTTCTAACAGTTATCTAATTGGATTAGGCCTCAAAGAGAGGCCCCCTTTTTCATCCCTAGCTTTTGTCCATTCGCCACAGCACCGAATGGAGCTTAGAAGGCTCCAGACAGTGAGGACAGGGGATGGATTAGGTGAGGTATCCTGACCAATTAAGACAAGGCCAGGTGTCGTGCTGATAGCGGGAAAATTGAGACCTCGGCCGACATGTGTCTAATTCCCCACTCACTGCCCCGCAACCCCTCATTTGCCTGTCCGCCACAGACTGCTTTTCCCTTTCCCCTCCCCTTTTTCTCTTCCTTTCCTCCGGTGCGGAGGTAACCCGAGCTGGCTTCCCTTGACCCTTCTCTTCCGTGGAGAGCTAATCAGACCCACCTGGAGCTCCCCAGTGCTCTGTTAGCTGCTGGCTCAGCTAGCAACAGCTGATCCAATAGGGAATCCCTGGGGCAAGCGCTGCAGGGCTGGCACCCAATACACACTGACACAGGATCAGCCAGGGAGATTTTCCAACCAATGGTTCATTAAACCTCAAGCAGAATCACCACATAGTCATGATAAGGAAGGAGTAAGAGTGTGTATGTGTGTACATATGCACTTGGAAAATTGTCTCTATTTAAGTTAGTTAGTTTGGTCTATTCCCATGGGATTTTAAGACACCGCACTGTATGTTAAAAAGCAAAAATATAGCATCCTTTTCCAGATCTATTTTGATAACATCAGTTATTGCAGTTTTAAATCTTTCAAGCTGCATGTATGCAAATGTTTAATATAGAATAACATTTGGTGAAGCACGTGCCAGAATTCCCTGAATATGACATTGTCAAAAAACACAACCCTAGATACGGTCTCCATAGGACAAACAGTAAAATCCACTAAAACCTTATTTTTTCATCATAAACACGCTGCACTATATGCAGGCGTAAATAAATCAAAGAGAGCGATCCATGTATAGTTTATATGTGTGCTCTTGGTTTACAGAGGTTTTGTTACTCTACTGTTACTACAAAGGCAACAGCACAGGCTCACTGACATCATCGTCAAACGACTGAACACATGCAAACAACCTAATATTCCATAATGCATGTAATACTGATTCCCTTAACTATTTATCAAAAAAAGCAATAATAACAACAGCTTTTTTTTCATATTATTTGGAGCATTAAATTATTCTAATATAGCCGAAGGCCAACTGAAATGGAAACAGGAACATGCAGATCCAGTCCATTATGCATTGTTAAACGTTGATCTATGGTTTAATATTTGCTTCCCAACAGCAATGACAATGTGTTATTACCTTGACAGAGGGCCATAATGTGCACTGACATGCCAGTGATTATTTAAATAAGCTGCGACAATAAATACAGCTCCACATGATCTGGAATATGAGAAAATGTGCAGAGAGTGGAGTAAAATCTAAGTTTGGATCCGGGGTTATCAGAGGTGGAGAGTGACAAATATCACTGCGGCATATCAGAAAGCCAGCTTACTGTTATACTGAGATTGGGCTCCAGAACAAGGCTCAAGTATAATCTGACAGGAAATGACTGAAATGAATGATTTAAGATCTTAACATGTTACAGCAAGCAAAAATTTGATTATCTCTGTTGTCAACATGGAAATAACTAGCCTTATATGCCTAAGGCCTAAGGAGTTGTTGAAACCAGTAAGGCTGCTTATACATTGTTTAATCCCCACAGCTGTCCTGCAGTGCCTCTGTCTCTTTCTCTAGGTGCAGAAGTTTCTTGTAAATAGTTACAGAAACATACTAAAACAACATCAGATTGTTGCTGGAAGTTTCAAAAGTGGTTGCTTCACTGTAATGTGTCTTGGAGCAGTTGGCATCCACATCCACAAGGGATGCGCACATTTCAGTTAAACTAAGAATGCAAAAGTATTCCTTTGACAGAGACACAATAAGTAGCAAAGCATCAGCTAAAATCAACATAAAAGCCTCTTGCCAAACACCAACTGTTATGAAAGGCAGCGGATAGCGAGCATACTGGCATCCACAGCAATTAGAGCAGAAGGGTTAGCAAGCACTCTGCCTGTCCCAGACTTGCACGCCCGCTCCCACACCTGTTTCTGCTCCTAGTCCAAACCAAAGACAGAGAGAGAGAGGGAGAGAGGGAGAGAGAGAGAGAGAGAGAGAGGCTGGTTACTTTGTCGCGGTGCCATCTTAGCCGAGCATCATCTAATGAGATTAGATGGTTTACTAATGAGCTCTACAGTGAGGAGAGTCAACTGTGAAGTGAAGGTCAGAAATTTCATCGCTCAAATGTGCTGTTGGACTTCAGAAGTCATTAACTAATAACAAACAAATGATTCAAAGGAACCAGCCATGGTATTTTTGTTAGTCCCTTGAGACTCTCTCTCTCCTCTCACTGTTTTAATGAGTAACTAAAGTATGAAAGTAAAAGAAAAACACAGAGAAGTTCCACTTCATGAATGGAATCGATTTGTGAAGACCAGTCCAGTCTAATTTCACGTTTAATACTTTTCCATAACGACAAATTTACAAAACAATTAAGTTGAAGTTGAATGGTTTTTCTAAATTTAAAATGCTCAAGCAATTTATAAATGTTCTGCAGATTCACAACAAATCACAAATGTAAGCACACTGTATCCATTATTTGAGAAGGCACTCAATCCGCTGCGACTGCAAGCTTTTCCGATAACTTTTTTTTCCATGTGCATCTTTACCGAATGCCCTAGTGGTGAGCTAAGCACCAGGGCAACAAAGGAGCATTTTCGCTGGCACCTTAAATAATGTGCTGACATAAAGTCATACATGTTTAACCAGGTAATAGAAGACTGTAAAATAATGATCCATATTGGCTTTTAAGGCAAGGTATTAATCTCCAGCATCCTTTTGCCCCTTTTCTCTGGCACTTCATTCAGTGAAGGTTAAAACAGATTGACCTCCTTTCAAATAAAATTAATTGTTTTGGTATTATTTGCCACAGAAAAAAGCCGCAATTCTGGTGAAGTGTTTACCCCTATGTCAGCATTTCCTTTTATTGGGACACAACTAAATGTTTGCATTTTTTTTTTATTCTGGAAAGATTTCTCATTACAAGTAATACCGTTAAACCAGCGATAAAATTAATGTAATTTTAGTATTATCAGGCAGATTTAAATCAACGTGCAATTTGCTTAAGTGCACAAAACTATCATTTTTGTTAGCACTGCATATTTGCTGAGGAAATATTACATGCCAGTGTGTATTAACACAAGGAGGGTGCCCTGCATCTTTGCATCAGACCTGAGAGATCCTTGTCACCACTATCTCCCGTAATCTGTTTAATACTGTTTATGTCTGTCCAAATTGAACATGTGGCATGGAATGACTAATGTCAGTCTCATAATTTAGTCATAACACTCTGTACCCTATATGGGCCATCTATGGATGTTCAGTCCATGAGTGCACAGCATGAATAGTGATCCATTCACCCTTCACCTTTAAAAGCCCTGATGGCAAGCCCCATCCAAATGCAACTGCTCTGTCAAGCCCAAACTATCCTTCAGATAAAACAATAAAGATCCAATGTGAACACCTACATGTGTGTGCTTAAACGTGTGTGTATGTTCAGAGCCAGTTCCTGTGTGAAGATGATCTCACTGACCCACGTGCTGGAGGAGAAAGAAAAAGAGAGCACTCGAGGTGATGACTTCTCCACTCACTTAGGGAACTTTGACTTATGAGGTGCACTGCATTTAGCCAAGCTAATGCAAGTGACGGCTGTGCCATTAACCTCGGGAAGAGAGGCAGGCCTAGGCAGTATGATGCATTCAGATTGGCAGAGGACAATATTTCACCATGACAGGCATTACCAATGAATAATTAAGTGTTTAATATAATGATCTTGAGAGAGAAAGAGAGAGAGAGAGAGAAAGAAAGACAGAGAGAGAGAGAGACAAAGAGAGGAGAAAATGGTAATTCCACAATTCATTGCCCTTAAAACCTATCTGGCATTATTACCCAGCAGCATTGCATGGGGAGAGGGCTTTTGTTGAAACAAATAGGTTTTTGATGGCTCCGCCAGAGTAGTAACGGTTATTAGGTTTGAGAACTCTTTCATGATGGAAGTGGTATCCTGCCGAGCGGAGATCATGAAATTTTAAGTGGGGAATTTACAGCAGAAAGACTGCGGGACAGTGAGGCCGTCTGGGCCATGCCTCAGGACACACGTGTTTTGGTGAAGCATAGTGCTGGTCTAATGTCACTGCAAATAAATAGTTAACAAGATGGGGATAGTTGTCCTTGTTGGAACTGGGGCCTAGCTCACAAAAATATCTTCTTTATAGTCTCCTAGAAGAATTTGGGTGTCGAAATGAAGTGACGAGTCAGTTGGGAGGGATGAAACCTATCTATAATAAGGCCAAATCTTACTCTAACAAAACAGTGTCAAGTAGCAGAGCCTACCAGAGCAGTTGTGCAATCAAATGCCAACAATAAAAAGCCAGAAAAGATGCCGATATAAAGCAAAACCAGCCAGGCTCCTGCAGTATGACTGGCAACATGTCAATACAGTGCATATTGTACTAATTTGTTTAAAAAGAAAGCAGCTTTGCTGCATTAAGAAAACTGAATACCATGTTCTAGGATGCTGCTCATTGATGCATTGGCTTAAGAAGTTTTTCAGGCATCTGCGTTTTTGGGCCTCCAACATCAATGGCATGATATAATTAACTGCTAGATTTTAATATTTTTCAGTTTTTATTGAACCTAATGGCTCAAAATGGGATCATACACATTCATTGTTTCACATAGGTTGAACTGCATATTCCAACTGTAACCACTTTATCAAAATCAGTTCACATGGCAGTGTTGCTTATGGTGGCTTGTTTTATAGTTGAAAAATAGACCTGTCTGTACACTCCAAGAGACGGATAACGTTATAGTGACACTGTTGCTAAATTACCTAAACATATTGACATTTGTAGACTGCAATTTCTTGTGACTTATTGGTCACCATATACGCTAATATTAATATAACAGTGCCAAGCTAAAATTAGCCTATAATACCTATATTTTATTTCATTATCACATGAGCAACTGTTGGATAGTCTTTACTTTACTTTACTTCCAATTGTAGCTGAGACACAAAAATATACACATGCATATTAATGGACCTTTGCATTTCTAGTGCGGTCTTGTGTATCTGCAATATGCACCCATTGACTTAACCATTTTTCCTCTAGCTCTAATGAAAACAGATAATACTAAGTGGCCAAACTTCTCAATCAATGTTGTCCTCTAAAAGTGAGCCAAGGACTACATTCACACATTAGCATGATTCACAGTCCGCCCACGCCTTCCAAACAAAGTCTTACATGTCTCCAAATGCCTAACAGAGAGCTAATTTCACTCCTCACACTGGTGACCTTTGGCATCATATATATGTAGTGCTTGTTTCCTGTATGACAGATTCCCATGCATATTCATACCTACATATGGCCCATCAGAATGAAGCCTGTCTACTTGCTGCAGACTCTGTAGAGCGCATGAGGCAGTTCATTACTAGGTGTTCTCAATTGGGTCCTGTCGAACCCTGAGGATTTGCCAGTGTGTGTGTGTGTGTGTGTGTGAGGGGCTAATGGTGGTAGGATTTTGGTTGTATTGCCTGTGTGTGGGAGGGGGATGTATCCATGTGTGTTTTGTTTTGCATTTAACTGGATTGTGTTGAAAAAGGGGGGATAACAGTGTGCGTCTGTGGTGGAAGTGATGGCAGCGGTGGGAAGTATGCATGTAAATGGTGGGGGTTTGCGTTTGTGCGTGTGCTCCTGTCTTTGAGCGGTGTGTGGGAGTGTGTTTGTGTGTGTTGTGGCACACCCTCACAGGCTTCTCTTGTTTGTGAGGTGAGAAGAGAGAAAAGTGGAGTCCCTCAGCATGCCTCCACCTCCTCTTGCTCCATCTGCCCATTTCGCTCAGTTCTCCATAAATTAAAAACGCTCTACATCTGCTTTGGGGTACATTGTTAGTTGTGTGCATTCGGTGGTTCCTCTGTTTATGAAAAATTAAACACTTTTCTGCATTCAATTATTCCCCCACTCCCGAAAGCCCCTCTGCAGCAAACAAAACAGAGGCCCATGCTTCACCCCAACATACTGAGAAGACCAGGGCCTCCACCTATGGGAGTAAGAAACATCTCAAGTAAAATGAAAAAAAGAAGAAGTAATTAACATCTGTTCATGGTAATAGTAAGCACATGTGTTAAGCCTGGAAATGCCATTCAGCGGTGGCATGATGATCTGTTTTCATAGCAGTAATCTACCACAGCAAATAACAGTTTGATAAACAGTGACAACAATATCAAGTGCGATCCATGTATTGGTATATTTTCCTGAGCTGTAAGCAAAAGAATGTTCATAATAACTCAATATAGAAAGAACAGAGGGCTCTGCAAAACAGGAACCACTGTTAAAATGAGAGAACTTCCACCACTATTTCACTTGAATTGTCAATTATACAGTCCCCATGGGCTGCAAAATTCCCAAATGTGCACCTGTTTCCTTCCCTAAATGGATTCACTGACGAAAGGACTGATAAAATATGCTTAGCAGTAAGTCAGAGCATCTGTATGGAAGAAAATATGTAGCAGCAGGTGAATAGACATTTAAAGGTACAGTGCCGCTAATTGGGACAAAGGGGACCGCAGGATGCCCCCTTAGAGCAGCCAGCCTTGAGAGGAATAATGAGTGTAATCAGAGGTTGTGGTCACAGTGTTGCCCTATACAGAACACCCAGGCCACTGGGGAGGACCAGTGTTTGTCTTTGACATTAACATGCAGGGCTCCAGGGCAGTCATATTTGGCCATGGTTTGGTAACTGTGAGCCTTGTAGCAGAACAGGTGTTGCAGGCCGACAAGGCCATCAATCTCTCACTGGCCTGTCTCTGTAGGATTCAGGGTTAATTATCGTCAAATAAGCCATTAAGGAGAAGGATGGAAGCACAGAGGATGAGGGGGCGCTAACCTTGGCAAGAGAGGGACAGCTAGGTGGCTGAGTTAGGTTAAGTTGCCGTTGATTGTGTTGCTAAGGTACTGACTCAAGCTTGGATGTGTTTGCTTAAAAATATAATTTCTGGAAGGACTACCTTTGTGACAGTGCCAAAAGGGTGTTTGTAGTGGTTGTCCCGGCTGATATGTGAGGCTGGCTCTGTAACAATTAAAAGTGAAACCACCTGAGTTGCCACCAGTTATTCATAAATGTTTGTGTGCGTAGTCTTTCTTAAGTTTTTCGCAACTACTGGGTAGTTTCAAACTAGTTACTATATTTACTAAATTGGGTTGCACCATTAAAACTTAAGAAATTTCTTAGCTAGTAATCATAAATGTCAAATTAAAAGCAATCAGCTACATAAACAGGAAGTCAATGTAGCATCACAAGCTGTAGCATAGCTTCCAAAAATGAGTTTTAGGAGACCAAACAATATATCAAACTTTCAATCCTTTGTTAACATAGGCATGACTTTTAATAATGAACACATAGAGATCTACATGTTACAGAGAGTGTTCATGACATTTAGAATTTATTTCAGAATTTATTTATTTAATTTAGAACGAGGTTCAGTGATAACGCTAAACGAACAGTGCTTAATGCTAGTCATTTAGGTGTCATTAGCATATTTTGTACTCTGAGGCATTTAAAACATTACCAGTTTATAACGTTGTTACACAGTATGAGATGTCAACCATATTCCAATTACATTTTACATTAATATTAGCTAGCTAACTTTTTTTGTCAGTTACTTCAGTTAGCTACAAAACTATTACACATGGCAGCTACTGGGTGTAATTATTAAATAACTAATATCTATGTAAGAACTAGTTAGTGTGGTGCATCTGGTTTTTAAATAATGATGTGTAAATCTGCACTTAATAAACACTTAAATTATAACTAAGTTTGAACTTATAAAGAGATGGTGCAACCGGCTACTGGCAGCCTGCAGTACAGATGCTTTTTTTCTCCAAGTCTATAATGATAAACTGCAAAATAATTTGACTCTATGTTCAGGGTATCAAGAGGGAACACATGCTCAGGTAAAAAGTAATGACTGGAAGCATCAAAGGTGAGAGTCTATGTTAGAATTATATAGATTCATACCTATGTAAAACACCCTCATAAAGCGCACCATTTTATTGCATTGCACCTTTAGTCTTAACAGTATCCATCTCATTGTGGATTACTTCATAATGCATAAATGGAAAATGCCATTAGGGTTTCTTTTCCTGCTCTTAACATATTAATTGGCATTGCAGCGAATGTCGGATCATACAGTAAATTGTATCCGGTGAAGTCAGTGACACCTGACCTATTGAAAATTTTACAGTCTGCTTATACCTTCATTTATCTACTCAATGTTCCCATGAATTTTTAAGGCTGACAATTAAACCTCAGCTGACCTGCAAGATGGAGCCGGACCAGCACTGTCAAAGTGAAGCAGCAGAAATGCGCCTACGCAATCGCACTCATCGAAAACCTGAAAATGCAAATTCCCCATGCTCCCATGTCAAACTTGTACACAAATTGCAAACAGGCATACAAGCCCTGTCACAATGTCACATGGTCACAGTGACATGGCCCATGTATGACAGGCACATCACATACCTGTCATATTTATGGGGACATCCACAGACGTAGTTTGTGTTTTGTGTATGTAAATGTTCGGGTAGGGTCAAAGTTAATGCATGTCAGTATCCTTCTTCACCTTGGTTTGCTGATGCAAAGCAGAATGTGTATGGGGGTAGCAACACTAAAACAGAATACTGAACACTGTAATAGTGTGTTGCATAAAAACAGCACCATACTGTGTGTTACAGCTGAATTGGTTTGCAGAAATAAGTGACATTTGCACATTTGTATGCTATAGTATGAAAAATAGGTGGGCAAGTATGAATGCCTGAAAGCTGCTGTAATTAACATTTTCGTGTTAATTCACATGATTGAAGAAGTCACTCATTGTTACAAATCCAGAGTCTGCAGGGCCCCTCTGCTCTACAGAACAAAGGAGCATCTTTTGGCTAATTATTTTGGTTTTGTAACCCACAGCTTTATTGTTTTGGTTCATTGACAAAGAAGAGTTGAATTGAGGGCAACTGGACCTGGTTGTAAATACTTGAAGACGTTTCCCCTCTGATCCAGGAGGCTTCTTCAGTTCTGACTGACTGGTGGGGAGACCCAAGTATTTAACCTCTGTGGGGTCATTATTAAGGCCATTGATGTGGCTTGGTTCGTAAGTGCGCGTGGCTGTTGTGACGGCAGTCTTTAAGTCGTTGGAGTCACATGAGGCCATGTGTGAATGGCTGTTATATGTCCCTGGTTTGGTTCATTGTAACTGAACTCCTCAGCATTATTTTTTGGTTTTTAGTGGAAAAAAAAAAAAAAAAAAAATCTAAAAACTCATCGTACGCTACCTGCCAAGCACTTTATAGCAGACAAAGTTAGACTCTAGCTGGTGAACATAGTGGAGCATTCAGCAGCTAAAGAGCCTGATATTTCCCTCAGGAGTTGGTAGAGACCAAAAGCAGAGCTAAAAAGAGAGTGAATATTGTACTTACATTCACCAGATGGCCAGAAACATGACTCCATATCAATGCTAATGCTACGAATCTGTTGGGTTTGCACATAGTCAACTGTTGGATAACATGTTCGCCATATCAACTTAAACAGTGAAAATCTGTCAGTGCTGTGTTTCTGCTGCTCCCAAGTTTAAAAAAAAAAAAAGGATTAAAAATTAAATATCAAATTGTGAAATTTTTGATGACATGATAACTGTTAAGTGTAGATATTAACTCTCATAATTGACTGTGTTTCCAAAACATCTATCAATCCCAAGGGCAATGTAGTGAAAATTGAAACTGACACATCCCAACACTAATAATGTATGGAGTTGAACCAATGTCTTTTTGATGTCAAACTCTCAGGCTATATTTAATGTGATCCCACACTAACTGCATGCCATATTCCCTGACAGATATCCATATATATAGCCTAAATGTAATAACCATCATATTATGCTAGACTGATCAGACTGATTTAAGAGGTCTCTTTGGGACATACTCATGCTGTCACCGTATTTTTATCTGCAATCTTGTGTTAGTGCATTTTTCCCTTGAATATGGTTATACAGTGGTACTGGTTTTTAACGACGTAAATAATGCAGTAATTCCATTGAAATTTAGCAGTCTTATACATACGCAGGCTTCCTTAATTCCGTATCCAGTATGAGCTACAGTGTCTATAGGTCAGATAATTTTTTTCATATGGTATAAAATATAAATGAACCAAAGCTTTTTCTACTCCCCTAATCACTTTCTTATATTTTTATCACAGCGGCCATAAGGAGGGGGAATGACTTCCCATTCTAATCATATTGTCATACCCTCAGGTTAGACCTCCCTTTTTGCATACCAGTAGAAAACAGTATTGAAAGAGAGTCTTGATATACTGAAAGTGTTAAATATATGCAAAAATAAATCAATTTATTCTTGCTTCAGCAGTGCATTATGTCAAATGTAAACCCATCAATCAAAAAAATCACTTAAGACGGGCTAGATGAAAAACTTCTTCTAATGTGTCAACAAGACTCTTCAAACTCTCATGGATTGACTGATTCTACTACCCAGATGTGAACTCTATTATCTTAAAGTGTCACGAATATCCATGATGCAGCAATTTAGTACAACAACATTTTCTCTAAATTGTCTTACACGTCGCTATACCCATTCTTGATTATTTTCAGGCCTGAATCCAAGTTTCCATTTATAAAAAATGTCTGGTTAGGGATCTATCATTATGGCAATCACTCCCTCACTGTTGTATCATTTCTTCTCAAACAGACATCTCATCTGAAGACCCGCAGACTGTCCCAGGGCCAGTATTTCTAGATACACTATTATTTTGCACAAACGGTGATCTCCACAGGCAATCTGCATCTAGATGTGGCATGTGTTTGCCATGGGAATAGAAATCAGACACCTGTCGGGGCTACAGGAGTTTTTTTTTTCCTTTTCTTTTCTTTTCTACAACAGCTACCAAGCAGCCAGGCATATCAAAGCAGCAGAGAGAAAAAAATCTCCTTGTGGAGTAAGATAAAGTTAGGTTGTAAAATTGGAAAGGTATTATGGTTGTCAGGCATTGGGGACTAATATACCACTCCTCCTTGTTGCCTCTATCATTACTGACATCTGGGACAGTAATCATACCTTAAATGGAATCAACATGATGACAATAGCTTTTTTGATTTATTGTTTTTGCTAAATATTTCTATATTACGCAGTTTGCTATCAGGTACAGAGGATCATATCTTTGGAATAGCGAAAAAGGACTATGCATCTCTCAGTGACAACAAGAGCAGACTTAGGGCCTTTCTGCTGACTGAAGCTTCTCAAATATAAACACATTGTTGTATATTATTTATATTTATCTTTTTATCTATTTTTTGCGCAAATAAAATGAAGTCACTGATTGTGGCAACTGATAGGGTCTGTACATCTATCTATTTCTATCTATTTCTTTCTCTTTATTTTTCTCTTTTTCCACTTTTTAACGCCTATTAAAGGCAGCAATGTGGCAGTGAGGTTTGAGCTACCAGTAGTTTGGATTGGTCTGTTGTCTAAATATGTCGCCAGAGGTGTGTTTCAAATGTGAGATTCCAGATCCTGGGGGAAATAACAGCAGTTGTACATGGCATATTGACAATGTTCTTTCCCGTGGTGTTTTCACTGACAGATTGGGATACGCCGTAAAGCACAAGGAAGGAAGGAAGGATGTCGTAGGGTCACAGAATTAAATCCATGGAAACTGAAAACATGGATCATATGAAGACCATGTGAGGAAAACAGGTTTAATGCTTAAACAGTAGGAATTCTCTGGAAAAGCCTAGTTTAACTTAACCAACTTGAAGAAGTGTAATGTACATTTTTTGTTAATTTAGAACATATTGCTGTATACAGTCTACATGCAAGATGTGATTTATTCCACTGCATTTAAGCTGCCTATATTACATATAAAATAACATTAGTCCTTGTTGAGTTTCTTATGCAAATTCAATCCACGCTCGTCTCCATGACTTCATTAATCTGCAGTTGCATCCATCCTGGCCTACTTCTTGATCAGGCTGTAGCTCAATACTCTTCATTAACTGAGACTTTTTCTAGGGAATATTCAATCTTAACATGAGCCAGGTCAAGCAGGACCACACAGCCAGGGATTATGATTCTAATCATGTAGAGGAGGACAACACACACCCATACTTGTTTAATTGCCTCATATAGCCATGTTGAGCAGGTGCTGATAACATCCCACATGCACTGTTTTTCCTGAGTGCATGGCTCCTTCACCATCGCCTTCCTCATGCCCAAGAGAAGCAAAGAGGGCAAGTAAATGGATAGTCTGCTTGAGATATCCTCTGAGTAATTTGACCCTCTATGTTTGAGGCTTTTTAGGGGCTTCATTTGGAGTGCCCTTACCCCCCTGCCCCCCACCCCAGCCAATCCACACATACACTATTATTTAAAAAACATAATTAATATTCACCAGAAATTACTAAGGAGAGCAGGAGAGAGCATTGCCATATCCAGATGGATGCCCCTTAAATCTGTCTTCAATTAGTCTCCACTAACTTACATCTTTCAGTTGAATTCTGATTAGCTGATCTGGCAATTTACTCAGCCTGGCTGGAGAGCACTTGGTCCCCCCTCCTGAGTGCAACCTAGCTGCTTTTGAGTAATGTGAACCTTTGATCAGTGCTCCCTTATTACCTGTAAAAGCCAGTACCATTAAATTTACATTGCCTCATCCCCTTGTCCACAGTACTATCTCCTTCTTTTTAAATCAAAGATCATAGGCTCATGTAATGAAAAAAAAATCCACTGATCTATAAAAATAAAGCAAATGACAATACCTTTTAGTATATATATCTCACCAGTGTGATTATGAACCTGTGGCCTGTCTTCCGTCTCTGTAGCGAGCTACTTCCCTCTTGTGGACAATCCAGACACCAAGATCCCCGAGACACTTACTGAGGTCAACATGTTCAATTTCCTCCTCTTTGCCTTTTTTAAAGCAAGGACAAGAAGATTAGAAATGTGTATAACACAACAACACTCTACTGACATTCATCTTCAGCACTGGCTCCATGCTCCCCCACCTCTTCTCCCCTGTCTCTGTAGAAAGTGGATCACCAGGGGAGCTAAACCCTGCCCATTAACATATAGAGTCTTTATTTAAATCCCATTCACTTTTCCATCCATTTAGAAGAGTAATGCCAGTAGGTTACAGCGATGGCATTGCGTGAGGCCCTGATTGAGCCTCAATTTGATCATTTTATCTGACTGTGAGGTAAACAGTATCATGATTGATAAGATCTCATTACAATAGGAAAGTGAGAGTTTAATTTCCTGTACATGTTCCATCTTTATTAATGTCAGAGGCAGCAGGTCGTCAATTGCATTACAGGCCTCGGCACTCTGGCTAGCCATTCTGCTTGACACAAATGAGCCCAGCAAGCCATCTGAAAGGGATTACATTTGGCACAATCCCCTGGCCAATTTCAATTCGGTTTTGGCATTAATACTGCATCTCACAGTGTCAAATTCTTTACAACTTCTAGTATAAAACAGACTGCAAAACATTAAAGGTTATGCCATTTAATTAATCTGCATTATTGTTGTTTCAATGAGCCTCTTCCTGATGTCTTGACATGGCTTCCAGAGTGGCAAGAGACCAGCGGTGTAGAAACAGCTGACTTGTTGTCTATCAAGAAGGAAACTACAGAAGGCGGCAGTGACTATCACACCCTGACACTACTCGTCCAGTGAAAGACAGAATGCAGAGAAAAAAAACAAACTTCAATAATAAACCTGTCAACACTCCAATCTGAATACCCAGGAGCCACAACTGTCTCAACTCTCCTCCCCTGGCGATGGTCATCATCACGGACACTCTCCTGAGAGACAGCATCTCATCTATCAGTCAGTCTCACACACATATACCCCTCATCACATCATCTCTATTTGCCCCATTATATCCTTAACGGTCTAAAATAAAGGGTTGAGGGCTGTTGAGGTGTTTGTGTGTATGTGTGTCTCTGCAGAAGTGTGTGCCATCAGTAGCTTCATTACTAGTGCCAGCTATTGCATATGCCTGTCGCTAAGACTCTGAGACAGCCTTATTTGTTTGTTTCCCTGCTGTAATCCTCAGCTAAGGTTTGACGTGAAGAGCAGAGCCTTAGCTGTGTTATCCACAGGCCTCTGGGAGCTGGTACGCCATGGCATGTACGAGGAAAAGAGGGAGAGAGGCACAGGAGATTTACACCCCCTGTACCTGATCATTACCATGCTAAATTTATATTGATTGCTGTAGCTTAAGAGCTAAATGTGAGTTATTCCCCCGACACGGCCCCTGCGTAGGATCGGTGGTGGTGGGCTGCTGGTAATCCAGAGTAACCACAACATGTGCACTGTGTTTGGCCACAGATATGGCAGTACACATTATATAGTGCCAGGGAGCTTTTATGTAAACGTGACAACCCCTTCCAGCAGTGTTTTTTAAAAATGAGTTGCTTGGCTCTTGGATTAAACATTACATCCAACCCTGCATGCAGAGACTTATACGGAGAAGAGGTGGTCCTTGAGGTGTGGACAGTGGCTGGTTAGTTGGTCCTTCAAGATGTTCCCAGCTTTTTCTGCCCTTGCTCTGCTGGATAAAGTTGTGTGTTTGTGGTGTCTCTCCTCCTACAGGCAGCTTTCATCACACGTATGCATATGTGCTTGCCCTTGACATTATCATCAGCAGATTTTATGCTCAGGGCCCAGAGGTAAGGTTGAAATACTGCTGAGGCTTCTGAGAGAGTGGCCTGCTTTAGAGAGAGTGTCCGAGGGCTAAATACGCACCCAGATACGGAAGGCAGAGGAAGAGAAGAAGCTCAGTAACTGAACCTAGCAGAGCACCCCTCAGGGGACAGCAGTAATTAAACAGTGATTAAATTAAGGGGCAATGCGGGCAAAACGCTGGCTGATTGACACTCTGCTGGTTCTCTCTCTCTGTCTCGCTCGCTCTCTCTCTCTGCAGGTTCAGCTCTGTCGTGGAGCATTGCTTTCTATTGACCTCCAATTACTCACCCACTCTGAATTCTTCAAGGTCCAATTTTCGAAAACTATTTTCTTAACTGTGTTAAGAGCGTGGATCACTGCACATTTGTTTCTGAGAAGGCTGAGCTGCCGGACTGGAACACAGAAGTTGAGTAAAGGAAAAAAAGGACTCAAATGCATAGTGTCTTTGTTCTTTACACCATCAATGTTTACTTCAGATAAACTGACAAAGCACAATCACTCTAGCATTGCACTCAGAGTACTGTCTGTCTTTACAACAGATAGACTCACAAAAGTACAATCACAACAAGCTTGCAGTGATTTAGAAACCGTACTCATGCGGAATCCAAAGTCTCCCCTTTTTCGAGCCTGTAGTCGGGCAGCTTTAGAAGTGCCTTATCAAATACTCTCCTGGGTGGGTGGGATACTATAAATTACCTTTGGTGACTCCTTAAACCCAAAGCAAATAGACAGACAGAAGAGCTGAGCAACAGCAATAAAACCAGCTTTAACAAAACAATCTAAAAAACCGAGACACTGAAATTGCCTTCCTCCGAATCCAAAATTCTCCACACGTTCCTGGCTTACCCTGCTTGCCACAATGCCCCCAGGTCCTCAGCCCTTTGTATAGATTTTTATAAACCAGGTCTTGTGCTTATAAAAATATGTACTGAGGGTCCTTGAACAATCTGTTAAGTCTTCTGATGATGAAGAAAGTTCTCTTAGTGCGTAATACAAATTCAAATAGCTGTATGGAGATGGATTACTGGGCTGACAAAGAACGGGGGCCCACTTTAGAGGATGAGTTCAAGATGACAGGTATTGATTAAGTGCTCAATGAGAGCACGCCTATGAAAGGCCAGCCACCACACAGCTCATGAAAGAATCATATAGCTCATACACAAGGCTCTAAGCAAATATAAAGGCGTGGAGTATAGGCGTGAGCATATTCAAACTTGTCATATCCTAGCCCAGATAGTTGACAACCTGCTTGCTTTTCTGTGGTTAAAAGTCATTAAAAATTGTATCAAACTTTTCTTATGTATTTTGAATGATTGTTAGTACCTATACATCTGGTTAACTATTGATGGAAGAAGACATCAACAGTAAGCAGATAAGACTACTTTTGTGGATGTGGTTTTGCCCAGAAAGACAGAAACGATTCCTTATGCCAGAATCCATTATTCTTTGGTTTGAACAGCAGAGTTTGACACCACACATTCCGTTACTCCTGAAACTGGTATTGGAGGGAAAAGAGTAAGGATGTTCTCAAAGATAACATGTGAATTTAATTTCTTGGTGAAACAGCGGAACTGGGAGGCTTAGCCCTCCCAAGCCTAAATTGTGCAGTCGATTCGCAGTTGTCAGAGTTTGAGAAGATGCCATACGAAGACAGCCGCAATCACAAGAACACTGCCAGCCTGACCGACCTCATCATCCTTGACATTTAGCACAGTACTGTTTCTTTCTCTCTGTTCCCTTATTCACAGTAAACAAATGATTTAACCCTGATTTGTATCAGCGTAACCAGAGGACATGCAGTGACATAAAGTGTGGAAAACTTCTGAAAGAGGGTGGAAGAAAGAGACAGAGAAAGGGAAGAGAAAATACATGGAGGGTGGGGGAAAAGCAAGTAAATAGTGAGAAAGGAGTGAAGAGAAAATGAAGAGATCAAGATAGGTGAAAGAAAACAGAGAAATAGAGGGAGAGAGCAGACCAAGACTGCCACCTAACATGGTGTACCTGAGACCAATCTCTAAGGAAAGCTGTCAGGTCTCTGCAGACAGTGTTCTGAGGGAAACGAGGCAATAAATGCGTCTTAAAGCCATCATAAATATGCAGCTTCCTGCCTAACAGTCACTGCTCAGACCTCGATCCGATCTCATTATCGCTCGTCTGTACTGGCAGGTTTGCATGCCAAGTTACAGGCAGGATCACTAAAATAACCCCTGAACGTTAACCTCCGTGGGATATGTGGCTCACTTCTGGGACTAGAGAGCAGACTCATCAAATCAGAGGTTTTTTTCCTTTTTTAAAGAACATACAGTAATCGCTGCTTGAGAGAAAAAAAACATATATACTTGTGAGGTTTGGTTAAACTTCAAATGCACTCAGACAGTAATTGTTCAATGAGGAGTGAGACTTTCTGAGTGGAAACCCAAACATTAAGTATGTATGATTTCTATTTTTTCCATTATGTATGGAACTATGTGGCTTAAAGGTGGAGCATATGAATAATCAAACAATATGGAAACATCTCAAGTTAAACCAAATATGTCAGAAAGGAGGACTTTACAGACCCATCACACAAATGTTTTCAATATACAGTTTGAGATCCATGAATAGCACTGACAAAAGGCACATTTGACTTGATTACCTGTTGACATTTCCCTCCATGAATGAAGGCAGCAGTAGATAAGGCAATCACAGCACTGACATAGTGTACATATATAAATATGCTCATTTATCCTGGTCTCTCGATAAAGACATAAGGGCACATAAACGCTTGAATGGACAACGTCTCTCAGCAGCCAGCAGCTCCCTGCCTGCTTCCCTTGCCCGTCTGTCTGTAGAGGCTGACAGTACAGCAGCGTGCCCTTCATTATCACCGGGTAATGCTCATCACAACAGCCGTGGCTTTTCTCCATAAAAACCCCAAGTCTCACTCACAATGAGAAATAGGGGAGATAAGGTGCAGGAGACCATTTCTCTTGACATTCATGACGGCAAACTCATCAGTCATGCTGTCAAAGGCACTGGTCTTGGCTAGTTTGGGATTTATGAGAAATAATGATGGGTTGAAAATACCTGGTAAAGGCTTTGCTTTTACCTTTGGTTTGGGAGTGTTGTGTATTGAGGCACGCTCTGCATAAAACCCAATTTCTTTTGTCAGTGACCCTTGCACTGATTTCACATCCAATCTCACCATGTGTGGGAGGTTTGGCTGGGCCTGTTTGAGTTGGTGCTGACATTTCTGCCTCACATAATAAAAGCGAATGGCAGAAATAAGTTTATTTAAAAGAGACTACATCACAATGACCATTAAGAATAGATACCACTCCTTTTGATTCAAAGAGTATTATTCAAGTGAGGGTCAAGGCTTCTGTGCTGTTAATCGCACTTTAATTCATCTTAAGAATACTAACTCTGACTAGATAACATTAATATGGACCTGTGCTCTTTCGGACCATACCTGAAAACGGGACAACAACACAACAATGACAGCATGTATCAAACACTCAAACATTATTTCTTCAAACTAGAGACAGGCATGGACAGATGCTCCCAATGCAGTTCTCTTTGTAAACATTCTGGGACGCACTATCATTCATGTAGGGGCGCTTAGTGTGATGTACCACAAGGTCTAAAAAATTAATGTAAATTATTAATTCCAAAGTCATTTGAAAGTGGATTTCAATATTGTTACAAGGGCAACATGGTTGAATCATAAAGCACAACTGTGCAACTATAGATTATAGTTAGTGGGACTTTTAATGGGATCCCTATGGGATCATACTGCGGGGATGTCCTCAAGCATTAAATTATTAGTCAATTTCAGATTATCAAATTTATTAATTACAATTCTTTATATATCTTATGAGTGTGCCAGGAGATAGCCTAACTACCTAAAAGCTGCAAATGAAATGCTCGACATACATTTATATTAAACATATTAATGAAATACTAGATTGGCTTGGTGTGTACCTTGCCTTTTACTTGAAAGTTCATGAACCAAAAAGGTTGCACACCTTTTGAAACTGTTCAAAGTGCAACATTGCTTACAACCGAAGTGTTGAGTTTTGGGCAATTTTGATTCAAGTGTGTGAATGAGACCTCTTGAAGCTCGAGGGTACTTGGATCTGTGAGGAAATTAAGCCATGAGATTGTAGCTGAGGGGATGGTGGATTGACAGTGACATTAGCCCCTCAGCACCTCTGCTGTATCACAGTGTGGCTCTGTAAAAGAGATGGACAGGAATAGCAAATTAAATCATCTTATTAGTAGCAAGGGATGTACAGTCAGGTTGGTTTAAACTGTAGCACTGTACAAGTGCAGGATATCAAGGGTGGTGTTTTTAGTGGAATAAAATGAAGTGGCTTTGAAGTGTTTTGGTTAATGGGCCTACTCAAACTAACTTCATACAGAAGGCACTGTCGTATTTATACCAATTTGAAATGGCTCCTTCACAACGCCTTTTGCCCTATTCTTGAAACAAGTTAAAAGGTCATGCTCCATTTTTTCTGTGCGTTTGGAAAGATTTATCAAATTCATTATATTATAACACGGACAGACGCAAAAGAGTTACTCAGTAACAGTGACAAAACACTCACAGCTCCTGATCTGATAGAACTCTTAGCAGCTGGCTTTTGTTGTGGCTTTGTTGATGGTTTTCTCACTAGCTGTTTTTTCCTTTCCAGATTCAGTGACACCACTCTTTTTGCCACAAAGACTAACCTTAATGTAGACAAAGCCAATTCGGCAAATCTTCGCACAAGCAACATGCATGCATGCATGCACACACTTTTAACAGTAGGAGGTACACAGAGGAAGCAAGCAGTTTTTCAATGCATTTAGATGAGACCTTTAACAAAGGTCCCTAATGCAGATATCAATGAACCAAGGGACTGGGCTATCGGAGCAAAATTGGCTGACGGAGGGATGTCATCCCTGTGCATGAAAAATGATGAATCCCATATGTAAACTTCTCTTCTACCCTTCTGCCCCTCCACTCCTCCTCTACCCCTGCTCATGGACAGATCTACATCCCCCCCCCAATCACCTTCGACGCCATTGGTTATTAAACATGGAAGCACACCTATGACTTTGTTATCAAATAACAAGTGGTTTGGTAAAATTGGCACTTTACTGGTCATTTCATCTGACTGTCATGGAGCCCACAGAGGACCTGTGTGATTTCCTGTGATGACAGGATAGATTAACATCATGGACTTTGTTTTTCATCTTCCTTTCATTTTCCATACTATTCTCTAAGGACATCAACAAAATGAAACCAATATCTATGAACCCACAAATGAACAGCTAGAGCTTTCCAAATATTAGATTTTGTGTGTTGGATTGGACTATCCACTGTGTCTTGCCACTCATTCCATGGCTGGGCTTAATTTGAGATGCAAAGGCAACACCTAAATCCACCTAATTCACTGAAGATGAACAGACTGCTGCAATACAACATGCGCTTGTTGTACCCTGAAATAAAATAGGTTTATATCTCATATATAAAACTTCTCACTTTTTGACAGTATGGAGCTGAGATCTGAATGCAAACATCAATCCAAACAATAACACACAGGCCATGCATAATACAACAATTTACAGTGGTTGCAGAAATCAAACTAAGCGTATAAAGCATGATAAGCAACATAATATGCATACTGAGCATTTCTAAGGAAACAATGATATATTGCTAATCATCCTAGAACAAATTACTGCATTTTTAAAAAGTGGTGTGTTGAGTCAAATGTGTAGAGGTTAATATAGGGAAACAGGCATCTCTGTAGGAAAATGAAAACTTCCCCGTGGAATGTGATGGCCAGCTTAAATGCTGACATCGTGGTTTCAGTGATGGAGTGACTTTGGGAAGGTTTGTGGTCTGCCAGTGTTCAAAGCTTAGCCTTGAGGGTAAGAAGTAAATTTGCTAAGTTAATCATATAATGACGCCATTCAAACATGGGAGAAACCAGGTGAAATGGGAGCTGCCACAGATCCTCGAAGAAATGAGACTGCGGCTTGGCTGATTCTGTCTCCGGAATAAAGCTGGACAACACAGATTCAGCTCCAATAATCCTCTGCTGTTAAAGTATTCAAGTCAACATTTATATGGTATATCTCATTAATGTACATACCGTTTATTGGATTAAGTATCTGTATTGGGTGAATTAATTTAAGAAGGGATGTGTGCATTAACATACAGAGCAGACTGGATTAAGGCTGCAACAGACTACTTTCATTATCCATTAATGTGTGTGTGTTTGGATTTTTCAAGTAATGATAACTTGCTTAGTCTATAAAGTGTCAAAACAGTGAAAAATGACCACTGCAATTTCTAAGAGACCAAGGTGATGTCTTCCAATTAATTGTTTTGTCCAACCAACAGTCAAAAAACAGGTAACAAATATGTTACCTAGCAAAAAACAGGTAACAGATATTTAAACAGGAAACAGATATTCAATTTTTAACATTAAATTTATATTGTATAAAACAGTGAAATTTTCACATTTGAAGGAGAAAAATTGAACATTTTTGCTTGATAAATGACTTGAAGCCTCTGGAAACTTTTTTTTTCTCAGCTACCTAGTATAAGATATGGGATCCCACATGAGCAAAAAAATAATCTGCCAAAGTTCGAACAGTTTTGGTTATTTCACAAAAGAGATTTCTGTATTTGCATTTTGTGTGTTCTGTATGTACGTTTTTGCAATCGCTACATAGCTAACCATAGCATAAACAGCTGTTTACTTACAATAAGCTCAGCCATCATTGCGTTTACAAGACAAGATGTTAGAATACGCCCTCAGGGAAGTGCTACTTCTTCATGTTGGACTGGGGGCAGACTGGATGCTACAGTGACTAAGTATCACAAATTAGTACGCGACAGCAAGGGTAGGGTTCAGCTGGTTGGCATTCTAACTTCAGTAGAAAAAAGAAGTGATAGAAGCAAAACAAGAGTTATATTAGAGTTGTTTTCCATCAATGGAGACAGCTCTTATAGAGTAAAGCAATTAGGTATGATGCTGAACTCGCAACATTTCTTCTAGACTGGTAAGTAAACAACTGTTAACGCTAACGTTGACTATGTAGCAATAGTAAAAACTTACATAATGCACCTTCAAAGTGGGCAGAATTCAGTTGGGGAAAAAGTGATGTCATTCACAGTGGCATGAAAAGTTTGAGTAACCCTGGTCAACATTCCTATTGCTGTGAATAGCTAAGCAAGTAAAAGGTGGACTGATTTCCAAAAGGTATGAAGAAAAAGATGACACATTTCTTTAAAAATTTAAGCAAGATTACTTTTTTAAGTCCATCAAAAAAAGAAAAAGAGCCCAAAAAAAAAAAGGTTTGGGCACCCTGCATGGTCAGTACACAGTAATGCCCCCTTTGGCACGTATCCCAGCTTGTAAACGATTTTTGTAGCCAGCTAAGAGTCTTTCAATTCTGGTTTGGGGGATTTGCGTCCATTCTTCTTTGCAAAAGTCTTCTAGTTCTGTGAGATTATTGGGCCGTCAGTTTGCACCTCTTGAGGTAGTCCATTGTGGATTTTGAGGTGTATTTAGGACCATTATCCTGTTGTAGAAGCCATCCTATTTTCTTCTTCAGCTTTTTTACAGATGGTGGGATTTTTGTGTCCAGAATTTGCCCGTTGTTAATTGAATCCATTCTTCCCTCTTCCAGTGAAATGTTCCCCGTGCCACTGGCTGCAACATTAGCCTAAAGTGTGATCGACCCTGCCCTGTGTTAAACAGTTTGAGAGATGTTCTGTTAGTGAAATTTTGCAGCCTTTTTTCTCCAAATACACCTTTGCTCATTGAAGCCAAAAAGTTCCTCATCAGTCCACAAGCTTTGTTTCCAAATAGCATCAGGCTTGTGTAGATGTTCCTTTGTAAACTTCTGAAGTTGAATTTTGTGGTGAGGAGACAGGAAAGATTTTCTTCTGATGTCTCTTCCATGAAGGTCATATTTGTGCAGTTGTTGCTACACAGTAGAACAGTGTATCACCACTCCAGAGTCTGCTAAATCTTCCTTAAGGTCTTTTTCAGTCAAACAGGGGTTTTGATTTGCCTTTCTAACAATCCTACGTGCAGTTTTCAGTTTACTTGGTCTTCCAGATCTCACCTTGACCTTCGCTGTTCCTGTTAACTGCCATTTCTTAATTACATTACGAACTGAGGAAACGGGTACCTGAAAACGCTATAGCCTTCTCCTGCTTTGTGGGCATCAATTATTTTAATTTTCAGAGTGCCAGGCAGCTGCTTAGACGGACCCATCGCTGCTGACAAGATTTGGGGAGTCAGCGTACTTATAAAGCTTTAAAGTTTGCATCACTTGACCTTTCCAAACGATGATTGTAAACAAACCATAGCCCTTACAAGATAATTAATGTCTGAAACCTTGGTAAGTTATCTGAGAAATCAAATCTCTTTTGTACGGTGCTCCTTTCCTTTTCTCACTCTAAAACTGTACAAAAACATAAATAATACACGAATCTTACTTAAAATGTTGAAAAGAATGTTTCATCTTTAACTTTATGCCTTTTGGAGATCAGTTCATCTTCTACTCACTTATTTACTCACAGTAACAAACTTTGACCAGGTTGCCCAAACCTTTTTCAGTGTATATTTATCAGTATTTAGCAATATTGTATTTGAATCAAAACCCAAGTCTTCTTGTTTGCTTATGTTTCCAATTGGCAGTCAGTCTGATCAAACCACACCCAAACAGACCTGATAAAGACAATTAGCTGAGTTTTTGACTGTTAAGCTCTTAAATAACACCTAAGGATTTTTTTTTTCAAAACATTGATTGTTGCTTATTTAGTCATACATACAACATTTTATGTCAGCAAGGACAACTTGAGATTTGAAACCAAGTTTTTGGGGCCTTTAAAAAATTCAACAAATAACTAACTAAAACAGTCAAAATTGATGTTAAATCATTTTTTTAATCATTCGATTAATCGACTATATTTCAGCAGTAGTCTGGATTCATCCTAACAGTTTTCATGAGGAATTTTACTGGAACCTTGAATAACACCAGACCTGCTTCACACAAATTACTGCTGAAATTTATCAAATATTTCCTGACATTGCACCTCTCCATCACAAACAAGCATTTTGGTGCCTAAGCCCGCAGCAGGTCCCCCTGATTATAACCACTGAGGTGCGTCGTTGACCAGAGTATCTGAGTGTTTAAGTGCTCTTGGAGGGTCTACGGGAGGATAAATCACTCCAGAAGCAATTAGACTTCCCTGAGTGCTTCCTACATACCTGTAACTACACAGGCACAGCAGGCCTGAGGTCAAAGACTGTGAGGGTTATACACAGAAGAAGATGAATGGCAGTAAAACAGTATATTCATGTGCCATCCTCTTGAACATAAGAGTGCCAAGAGCTCAATAATCTTGGAGTAAAGTCCTCTTCCAAACCATTTCTAGTTCACATACAGTTCTAAGGGTTGGAGCATTATATCTCTTTGGTTTTCTATACAGAAATTCCTTCATTATACCTGTTTATCGACTGAGCACTGAGGCGTGTGGGTGTGCTGGTTAATTCTGAATGCAGAACAGAATTAGCCAAGGATAGAATATCTTGGTTGCAAGCTGTAGGGCTAGAAAAAAATGAAAAGCTGTATCAATGTCGCGGACACAACAGAAAAAACAATAAGGAACTGCAAAGACAGCAGTGCATTAAAACATGAATACATGGGGAGATATAGGGAAACTAATGAGAGAATATTTCATCACTATCAAGGGTTTATAAAAGGCCCACCACTCAGCCCACCTCTCTCCAATAATTTGGATGTAGAGGATTTGTATAGGGAAAAATGGACAAGGGAAATTAAGGCAGGCACATTTTACTAGATCATGTTGCGATGATTTGTTAATAAAATGCAACGCAACAGGCTAGATGAGAGACACTGACTAAAGCATGGCCATGATTTAGACTTAATCCGTCATTATGCCGCCTTTGAAGTGACCTCACTGTGCATGTTCCCACTGTGACCCAGAAGAGCACTCACAGTTTCTTCATTAGCCAGGATGAAACAGAGTCACAGCACATGTGACTTTGATGTCCTGTCCTGTCCACACAGACCTGCAGACATACACAAACACACACACACACACAGGACACCTACATACATATACACTCACACATCATACATATCCTCATCGAATACACTGAGGCATGGAAAAACATTATGGTTTTTAATCAATTATGGCCCTCACCTTTGGGGCAACACATTCATTACATATGATGGGAGCAGCTAAGGGACAATATTCCAATTGCGTGCTGAGATTGAAATGAAAGAAATTGTGTGGTTAGAGGGTAGACAAAGACTGCAATTTCGCAGAGCTGAACATCCCTGGCTGGATTTACATATGTGCCCACAAAAGGCCCATACTGCATGTGATTTCACTGATGTAATTTGTGTGTACCCAATGATTTATCATCCTTAGATCACCGTGTGGAAATCAAGCACAGATCTCCTAAAGAGGCCTACGCATGCTGCCAGTAAATGATAGCTGTTATAAAAGTTTATCATGGCAATGAAATAGAATGAATAAATCAAAAAGGCACAGGTTGCCATCATACAAAATGGTACCCAATCAGAGGTAGTTATTAGGTACGGGGTCAAAACGATTTAAAACATTCAACATATGCATGCATCTAAACTAGTTTTTGTCTAAAACCTATCAGAATACTCATATACTTTAATTGAAAAAGGCAAGTGGTAAGTAAGTTTTTTTAAACTGGAATTTTTAGACAGTTAGTATAACTGTTCAAAGAAGCATTACAGATGTGCTGATAATTCATTTAAATGTATATGTACTGGCATCAAAAGATGTCCATACACAGCTGTCCAGTCAGCTAAATACCAGACTAAACAACAATAGAGACCAACTGTTGCTTACATACTTTACCGAAATTTGAAACTATATGTACAACACAAAGAAAAACTGTTTTGGAACTACTGTCGGTACAGTGCTGTGAAAAAGTATGTGCCCCCTTCCTGATTTCTTCTTTTTTTGCATATTTGTCACACTTAAATGTTTCTAATTTTAATATTAGACAAAGATAACCTGAATAAATATAAAATGCAGTTTTTAAATTATGATTTTTTTATTTAAGAGGGAAAAAGCTATCTAACCCTATCTGGCCCTATGTGAAAAAGTAATTACACCCCCTTAAAAAAAAAAATCAACCGATTAACCACATTTATTTGAAAGCTGAGTTCAATTTCACAAGCCACACCAAGGCCTGATTACTGCCAGACCTGTTGAATCTAGAAATCACTTAAATAGAACCTGTCTGACAAAGTGAAGTAGCCTTAAAGATCTCAAAAAGCAGCACATGTTGCTGCGATCTAAAGAAATTCAAGAACAGTTGAGAAACAAAGTCATTGACATCCATCAGTCTGGAAAGGGTTACAAAGCCATTTTTAAGGCTTTGGGACTCCAGAGAACCACGTTGTGAGCCATTATCTACAAATGGAGGAAATTTGGAACAGTGGTGAACCTTCCCAACCTACTCCAAGTGCGTATCGACGACTCATTCAGGAGGTCACAAAATAACCCAGACGAACATCTAAAGAACTGCAGGCCTCACTTGCCTCAGTTAAGGTCAGCGTTCATGATTCCACAATAAGAAAGAGTCTGGGAAAAAATGGCATCCATGGGAGAGTTCCATGGCGAAAAACCACTGCTGACCAAAAAGATCCCAAAGGCTCCTCTTACATTTGCCAAAAAACATCTTGATGACCCCCAAAACTTTTGGGAAAATATTCTGTGGAACTTTTTGGAACACCTGGGTCCCCTTACATCTGGCATAAAGCTAACACATAATTCTGTAATGAAAACATCATACCAACAGTCAAGCATGGAGGTGGTAGTGTGACGGTCTGGGGCTGCTTTGCTGCTTCAGGACCCGGGCGGCTTGCCATAATAGATGGGACCATCAATTCTGCTCTCTACCAGACAATCCTGAAGGACAATATCTGGCCATCAGTTCGTGATCTCAAGCTCAAGCGCACTTGGGTTATGCAGCAGGACAATGATCCGAAACACACCAGCAAGTCCGCCTCTGAATGGCTCAAGACATACACAAACAACACAAAACAAAATGAAGGTTTTGGAGTGGCTTAGTCAAAGCCAGACTTAAATCCGATTGAGATGCTGTGACCTTAAACAGGCAGTTCATTCTCGAAAAACCCTCCAATATGGCTAAATTAAAACAACTCTGCAAAGGAGAGTGGGCCAAAATTCCGATGTGAAAGACTCATTGTTAATTATCGCAAACGTTTGCTTGCAGTTGTTGCCACTAAGGGTGACACAACCAGTTATTAGGTCCAGGGGGCTATTACTTTTTCACATGGGTGATATAGGTTTTGAATAACTCTTTACCTTCAATAAATGGAATGATCATTTAAAAGCTGCATTTTCTGTTCACTCACATTGTCTTTGTCTTAAATTAAATGTTCTTTGATGATCTGAAACATTTAAGTGTGACAAATATGCAAAAACAGAAGAAATCGGGAAGGGGGCAAATACTTTTTCACAGCACTGTACATGGTAAGAATGTGGGACAGAATCTTTTCTACTAAGAGTGCACTATATACCATGGCAACTAAGTAAGTACAGTAGTAAAATGAAAACATCTTTTATTTAACCTAGAATGAAAAGGGAATATATTTACCACTGAGTGATGACCACAGGAACATAAATGCCTGACTGTGATTATTACCAACTTAAAGTAGTTGATGAGAATGACCTGAATTAAACAATGTATTCAGTTAAATGACAGAAACGTGTGATTATGGGGTATTGAGGAAAGGATACACTTTTGTGTGCTCAAAATTAAGATGAAAGAAGGTTGTATTTTTTTCGCCAAAACTGGCGTAATCTTTGAAATGGGACAAGCCTTGGTTGGTTTGGTACAAATCTATTTAGTCAACTGGACTAGGTCAAAACCTAGTGTATGGCTGAACCGTTTATGGTCAATGTGCGAAATTGAGGACATAGTTGGAAACTGTTGTGGAACTGCTGTAAACAACTACTTTCAATGGTACGTAGTGAAAGCCTGCCTGAAATGAAATGAAATGAAACGCTAAATGTGGCTAGATGAGATAAGACACTAACAAGCATATTAATGATGCCATTGCGTCGTATTTGCCCTTTACCTGTTTGCTTCTCTCATACTCTGTGTGCTCACATATACAGTAATTTAATACAGCCAAATTCCCAATAAGGCTGTTCTCATTTACAGGTTTTTCTGTTTCTGTTGTCAGACAACGGAACAAGTGTAAAATAGTGACTGAAACTCTGCCCATTATGATACATGTTAACCAGCTGTGGTTCACTTCCAAACCATTTCCATACTGCTGCTCTGCTCTGCTTAAATCCTGATTTTATAACCGCAACGTCCTCACTATACACAAGTTGAAGGCAGCAGCTGTGCTGTGATATAGGCTATATCTACCTGTAAAATGATCACTCAGGGAGAAAGTCAGAAGCTCATTCAAGTCTGTGTCAGCTGCCATGCAGTCAACTGAATGAGACACAGAGGTGTGGGCCTGCAGAGCGAAAAGCTCGAAACTCGCACTCACGGGACAATACTAGCAACTCTCTACTATGGAAAGTAGCTAATGTTTGTCGAAAAAGTTGCTAGATTTGTTGCTAGGTGCTTTTTTAAAAGGAAAAAAAAAAAAAAAAGAAAAAAAAACTTGCTAACGAGGTCTGAAAAGCCAGTAAATCTAGTGACAAAGGCACTAAGTTGGCAACACTGCCTGTGAACGCCCCCTGATGACGTAGTAGAAACTGTTCACGCCAATTCATTTTGAAAGCACAAGAGTTAATGTGGAAACTCCAACATTCGGCCGGCCAACTTCATCACTCAGTCAGTCAGTCAGCGACAGACATTCGCATTTATAGGTCTTGCCCCATTGTTGCAGTTCACCCAAAAGCTTAAGCCTTAGAGGATCAAGCCCCTGAACTTGAACCTGGTAATTGCCTACTCACCATTAAGATACTGTTCTCTGGCCTTAAATTTCCCAGTTTCTGAGAAGTTCCTTTTTAACATGAAATCAAACAAAAAGGCTGCTACAAGCGAACATCCATCAGTTGTCACGAATCTAATCTAGTCACTAAACTCAATACAGACCAAAAATACAACTTTCCATTTTTTGTTGTTGGAGTCTCATCTTCTCTGGTATTTGGGGGGGTAGGTAGATATCAATATGTTTAATTAAGTATATTACCTTGCAAAAAATAAATCTAAATATCTCTATGTACCTATAAGTAAATGAAACCACAATAAATAGCTCACTATGTGCTAAATTTGGTACAGGGTCTGTTAGAGTCTACTCGCTTAAAAAAAAAAAAAAGGATGTGAGCACCCATGCGGTTAGCTGCACAACCCATGTGTGTGCAAGGTGTAGAAGTAGAGTCCTTTCCCCAGGCATTGGCCCATCAGGCCAGACAAGCAGGCTGTGTGTTAAAGTGTGAGTTGGGTACACCGAGTAACAACAGTGTCATCTGCCCTGGGAATGCACACATCCATCTTACTAAGGACAACCACTTTGGGAACAGATAAAGGAAAACAACAGGGGCAGAGAGCAAACACAAGGGAGAGAGTAAGTCAGAGAGGGACAGAAGAGGAAGCAGTAGCGAAGAAACATAAAAAAAATAGAAACAGAAAAGCAAATGAGTACACACACACGCGTGTGTGTTTGTGTGTGTGAGAGCAGTGTATGTGATGGAGGGCAGCTGCAAAGGAGCAAATGGGTGAATACAAGGTTAGAGTAGACAGAAGTTTGAATAACAAATCTAGACTGGTGGGGCATCGTCTGCAGACAGTGGAAGCTGAACAAATTACATAAGCACAGAATGCAGGTTCTTCTCTCATCTTGCTGTGATCATTTACAGACTTAAAAAAGCTTGAAGTGCATAACATCTGTGGTACAGGATGATAAGTGGTCAACGAAAGGCTAAATTGTTACTAAATCAACTTTACTATTAAAGCTTAATTTTGCCAAGTATAAGAGATAAAGGCACAATATAATACGTATACAGTGCAACACTAGGAACCTTGTGAGAATAATATCAATGAATTATGAAACGTTTTCAATTTAATATTCATGATCCATTCATCTATCTACAAAACAGAAATGTATTCTCTTTCATTTTATTAAGCATGACATCAGGAAGGTCAGTTGAGTGGACAGCAGTACATCTCGGCTCCCACCGTCCTCCCTGCTTCATAACCATCTGGATATGACTCCAAACACTGCAGTCAGCAGTCTGGGTGCAGTGATATCATCTAGCATCTCCATTTGTTTTTATTTTTAGACCATTTCCTCATCACTGTATAATCAGTGTATATATGGTCCAACTGATACAGCACTCTTTGCCTCTCTCGCTCTCTCTCTCTCTCTCTCTCTCTCACTGACTCCATATTACCTTATCACACTGAGAGCTTTTAGCTGAGCTTCCAGCCATTAGCTTCAGATTGTGGGTAGCTACCAGGCTGGAACAGAGAGAGAGGGAAAGTGGCCTCCTGGTGGCTCTGGATGATGTCAGTGGCGAAAAGGTCTTTTTATAACAACACCTGTCCATTTTGCACAGAGTATGACCAACAACTTTCATACTTAAGATTCAAAAGTTCATAGACAATTTTTGCCTATTGAGCAACTATAAAACTTCCATAACAACCACAATGTGCCCTTCAGCAAGGCCTTGACCCTGAAAATGCTCAACTGTACAAAAGCCCAATCGCTTGTCACAGAAGATTGTTGTACTACTGGGACAGCTCCCACATCTACCGCATTTTTCCTAGATGTTCGCTGTAAAGAGGTGTTTGTGGTTAATTTACCTGAGAAAAGGTTAAAAGGGAAGATGTATACTATCTATATACCATGCATCAACTATTATTCTGTCCAATCCATCATTTATAATCACTGCAATAATGTCACAGCAAGAAAACAGATGTAGGGTCTGCCCGATTATTTCCAGACATCTTTGCTGACCCATGACTGATACAGACCTGAAACACTTTAGCTTCAAGCCTCCATTCAGAGCAGAATAGCTGGTTTAACATCACACTGAAAACAATTGTTTAGCTGCTTACTTTAGCGTTTGAGTTGGTAAGGGGGGCTCGCCATGTGCGATGACTGACATGTTCTTGACAGATGGCCAGGCTCCTTCTAAACCAAACAACTACTGGATACACCCAGGTGATCCTCACATCAATATCAATCAATTATTCACATATTTGTGCTGTCTCGCGAAAAGTAGCTTGAATGCATTTCTTAAGCGCTAGACCGACATGCATTTTGCAGTAGGGGAATGGAGGGAGTCCAACTATTACCCTGTGCTTGATCCTATGGTTGTGGTGAACTAACTTTCGCACTGACACAACATGACACAGAACTGCGATTAAGTGGGTCAATGATTCTTATTGTCAGCATTACAGCCATTAGCTTTTATGGCAGAATACACCATGTGCACCAGTTCTATATTTGAAGTAACATGCAGAGAGGTCTATTTTATTCATTTTCATATTTCTTTCGATACAAAGCCAAGGTCAAGTCTTAAACTTTTTCACATACTAAGTGCGCTTGAACTGAATACATAACTAGGGAGGAATATTTTTGTGTGGGTGCCTCAGTTATAGTACATGCTGGAGAGGAAGAAGTGGCAGTAGCAATAGCACTGTAGTTATGCAAGCAGCTGTGTTTAGTGGCTTTGGCAGTACTTGAGGAAGATCTAGTTTATTATTCCTTGTTTAGTCAGCCTCTCTGGACTTTTTCCTTGATGTGCTTCATATGAAGTATAAAGTAAAGCAGTACTACACTGTGTTTAATGAGGTTTGCTTTAGTATATACCATCACACACACTCTCTGTTTCCCTCCATCATTTTACACAGAAATATTAAAGCTGTGCCTCGGGGTCAACAACAACAGCCCTCATTCCACCCATCACTGTGCCCTTGTGTTCTTCATAGCCACCACTATGAGAGGCGATGATTCATTTTTTTGATCCACTCCAATATCATTAAGTTATTAGTTGATTTCAGTGGATTTAATCAGCATAGTAATTCCTCTCCATGGGAAGATAAGTCTCTCTCAAGAGCAGTTACGCCGTCCACTATGCCTGCTGATTAGACACAAGCCCCCAAAATTATTCATCAGAAAACTGCAAAAAATAATTTATCAAAAGTGCTTCTCACAAAATCCGCTCAGGACCTTTGCTTCTTAATAATTAAACCCTGCAATTAGGCATCTTACCATGCGCTCAGTGTGAGGCTCCATGTAATATTCATAACCATACATAATTATGCAATATATTCAGTGAAATAAGAGGCTATATATTCATGGTGTAGCTGTCAAGAGGCAAGACATTTTTATTTGGTTTATAACACTGTTTCATCTTATACATGAGCAGCTGGCTTCTTGAGACAGAAGTGAACGAGGACGTCTGGTCCTTAGCAGTCTCACACTGTATTCTATGGCTCTGGTTAAAGGAAAGAGAAAGAGGGAAAGAGAAAGGGGGAGGGAGAGAGAATGAGCACTGAATGGTGATGCCTTCACCATGGGAACCACTAATATCAAAGTCTATCTGCTGGACACAACAAAGACATACCTTAGTGCTATCATACATTGACCAGTCAACACAAAATGCAGAAAGAGAGGCATTAAATTAAAATGGAGTTGAGATTGGGTGCTGTCTCAGGATGCATTATATGATAAATTATACATAATGCTCATCCCAGCATGGTAAAGAACTATTGAAAAAAATTGTACTGAAGCCCTTGATGGTGCCTAAAGCAAAAAAGCAAAACAGCAGCAGTCTACAGTGGACACAGTATGGACAAGGTTGGCTTTCATCTTGAGATGCAGTTCAAAGCTATGGGCTACGCACAGAACAAACTGGCAATCAAAGCTAATGTGTAACTGGGCAGTGGTGCACTTCACAGAGCCTGTCGTCTCGAGTGCAGCTGAGATCTCACTCACACACACACACTCTCTGTTTCCCTCCATCATTTTACACAGAAATATTAAAGCTGTGCCTCGGGGTCAACAACAACAGCCCTCATTCCACCCATCACTGTGCCCTTGTGTTCTTCATAGCCACCACTATGAGAGGCGATGATTCATTTTTTTGATCCACTCCAATATCATTAAGTTATTAGTTGATTTCAGTGGATTTAATCAGCATAGTAATTCCTCTCCATGGGAAGATAAGTCTCTCTCAAGAGCAGTTACGCCGTCCACTATGCCTGCTGATTAGACACAAGCCCCCAAAATTATTCATCAGAAAACTGCAAAAAATAATTTATCAAAAGTGCTTCTCACAAAATCCGCTCAGGACCTTTGCTTCTTAATAATTAAACCCTGCAATTAGGCATCTTACCATGCGCTCAGTGTGAGGCTCCATGTAATATTCATAACCATACATAATTATGCAATATATTCAGTGAAATAAGAGGCTATATATTCATGGTGTAGCTGTCAAGAGGCAAGACATTTTTATTTGGTTTATAACACTGTTTCATCTTATACATGAGCAGCTGGCTTCTTGAGACAGAAGTGAACGAGGACGTCTGGTCATAGCAGTCTCACACTGTATTCTATGGCTCTGGTTAAAGGAAAGAGAAAGAGGGAAAGAGAAAGGGGGAGGGAGAGAGAATGAGCACTGAATGGTGATGCCTTCACCATGGGAACCACTAATATCAAAGTCTATCTGCTGGACACAACAAAGACATACCTTAGTGCTATCATACATTGACCAGTCAACACAAAATGCAGAAAGAGAGGCATTAAATTAAAATGGAGTTGAGATTGGGTGCTGTCTCAGGATGCATTATATGATAAATTATACATAATGCTCATCCCAGCATGGTAAAGAACTATTGAAAAAAATTGTACTGAAGCCCTTGATGGTGCCTAAAGCAAAAAAGCAAAACAGCAGCAGTCTACAGTGGACACAGTATGGACAAGGTTGGCTTTCATCTTGAGATGCAGTTCAAAGCTATGGGCTACGCACAGAACAAACTGGCAATCAAAGCTAATGTGTAACTGGGCAGTGGTGCACTTCACAGAGCCTGTCGTCTCGAGTGCAGCTGAGATCTCACTCACACACACACTCTCAAACACTCACACACTCACATCACAATGGCTGATTTTCAACACACAGTCTTTGGAACTTATTATTTTTCACCATGCAAATGTAAAAAAAAAAAGATTTATTCCTGTTTGGAGGTGCTGCCTTTTGAAGGTCTTTCATGACATGTATATGATGAATGAGAAGAACAGCATACGTTTTCCTCCAACTTTACTGTAGTTAACAAAGGCCCTAATTCTCCCACAGTGGAGCCACCCCCAAGGATACCATTTGCTCTGTGCCTGAATAAAAACTTTACAAGAATGGGATAATGAAGCAGAGGAAGAACTAAAGGTACAATGTACTGTAGTGGACTAACATCTACAGGAAACATGATTACTTTAGTGTCATAAATGTCATGAAAGTGGCACTCTTTGAAGATGGATTTCATAAGCCTTTAATATCCACACCAAGCATCTGTAATGCACACAAGATGCTATACATTTGTTACAATAACATGGTTGATTAGCAATGCTGTGCGCTGTATGGAGCTCTACTACATTCTATGTATTTGAGATGAAAAGTTGAATCAATGAGATACTTAATTATATTATTCATATTATTATTTGTATTTGTATATTACATACCTTTTGAATTAATGTCATGCAGATCAAAACAAGGAATGTTAATGTTTCATTTTTTCTGGAAAAATTGGAGAATAAAAAAAAAAAAATGTTTATATGTAAACATTCCAGATTCAAACCATCATGCCAAGATTTCTTACCCTCAATGAAAAACAAAAACTAGTGTGTTTTTCTGTCCCTGTCATATGCTGTGCTGCAAAACAATGACCTTTGAGAATATGACACAATTTTACTGTCGGTATAATACAGATGTGATTAACATAAATAAGAGTTAAAGTCAAATAGGCGTAAAGGTCGTCACTCAGGACTAGTCTTGGGTCTGCAATGTGATTTACAACAACTTAATTTGACTGTGTGGAGTAATTTATCTGTGACAGAGCAAGCCATGCAACTCTCTGCATGTCGTGCGCACATACAGGCGACAATATGCCATGACTGCTCACATCTCACATCTACCCAATCAGTCAAGATGCTTTACAACTTCTGTCAGAGGCCCTAACAGTTCTCATAAATTACAAGGCCATTGTACATTGTGCCAATAACTTTTGAAGGAGAATCTCAACCGAACTGAACCCAGTAGTATCTCCTGCTTTTATACATGGAAGTCAAGATGGAATACCCCTGGTAAAATATGTGAAGGAGGCAGGGTACAGTGAATACTTTGATGGTAGATTTGCTTTTAGAAAAAGGCCTACTATTTTCACTCAGCTGAAAAATTCCTTTCAAGGATAAAATCTGGCCCAGATATTGACATTTTGATGCAAAGCAAGTGGCAGGCAGGTTTGATTCTGTTAGAGATCACTTGTATATCCTTTCACATCCCACTTCCCGCCTCTATGGTTCTGAGTCTCCAGTTATGCTTTGCATCTGTGTCATCTGCAGATCCACTGTGACAGCAAGGGAATATGAGGTATGAATGATGCAGAACCATTCATATACAGCGACAACAATATAATGTGATAGGGACAGAAAAATGAGTATGTCGATCTGTAGTCGGCAAGCAATAATGTGCTCTGATTTATTTCAAATGCCCCCTGCAGTGCCCATTGACATTCTACAGGGAAATCATAGCCAGCACTACAGTGTACAAGGCTTCATCTCGACCTCTAGCACTATCAATTTGAGGATAAGTGAAAGAGAATACATGTATATACGTAAAAATCATGCACACGTGTATCAGATAAACATTTGATGTGAACTCCAGTCTGATAGATAACTGCAATATGTGCATGCACATGGATGTGTATTTGTGTACTTTTATGATAGCATGGATGGCACGTGTGTGAGGTAGGGAGCCTGCTGTTAGCACAGAATGCAGTGATTTTGACAAGGCACACTGACAGACCAAACCTCAGATTGAAGGGCAGACAGTGATAACCACCCGCAGGGATTCACATCCTGTTGCATTAGTCTCCTTTTGAATTTTCCCAAGGGGCAACAGATGATGCTGGGAAACCACTGAATGGGCCTCACTACCAAAGCCTATGTTTTGTAGGCAATTAGATTGAAATTGCCTGAACCAAATGAAAGGCACATTCCGCCAACAGAGGAGAATGTCAAGTTTACATCATTGCTTTGCTCTGTGTTTTAACAAAATGTTATCTTGTTTTCCCCAATAATCAAATGTGTTAAGCACGTATTTTTTCAGGTGTGTTCTTCTCCAGATCAATCAAATAAAAGCCAGACCATGCAATTCTACTTAGAATAAAGAAGTCATGGAGAAAAACAAGGATTTTCATAGTAACAAGGTACTTATCCTTCTCAACCTGTCTGAGTGGTTCCAAATTAGAAATGACATGGGAAATACAAAGAGTTGTGAATAATCCTAGGCCCTCAGCATGGCACACCTTGATGTGCAGGTGCCTTTAATACTAGAATAAGTCATCTGAGATTCGAGAGGCAAAAAACCCACTCAACCAGATGGTCTCCATAAAGTATGGCATAAAGCTCTCCCAGATGTTTAGAGGTGGTTGCGGATCTGGTGACACGCAATGTGGGAGAGGAACTGGTAATGCAGAGTGTATTAGTGGTCTCTTTATGGGTGCATTAGGTGCTGTGGAGGGGAATGCGGGGGCCGCCGCTGCTGCTGTCAGTGAGGTACTACCAGGCTTTATGCTTTGATGAACCTACCCTTGAAAAACCGGGACATCCGTGACCGTATTAAGCCAAGCCTGGAAGACACCTCCCTCTCTTTAGCTTCCTGGAAAACATAAATCAGTTTCTCATATCATCATCTAGTCATATTCAATGCATATGAAGCTCTAATCAGTAAATCTGTCAGCTACCTCCTCTTTTAATGATATATCAGATTCGTAATACTCTCCCACATATGCAGTAAATCTCTGACAAAGCCTATGTTTCTTAAAATTCAAAGACGGGCGGCATAAAGCGGAGAACTTCACTTGAAAACCGACAGAGTGGAGTACCAGTTCAGTTTAGGATGTCGCTGTGCTGAAAGCTTCATTGCATTCCGAAGTGTCATCTCTCTCCTTACCACTAAACAGTGGCCCGGACAGGAAGCCACAATAAATTTCCCCAGTTCATTGTCCCCGCTGAGAACATCTCAGTCTGATTAATGGTTGTAGACTGTCTAATGAACAGTAATTGAATGGTATAATGCAGCAGGTCCTTGAGAGCCCAGAGGAATCATCTTCGTCTGCCTAGCTCACTGGAAAAGCAAGGCGGTGACATTGTCTAGAGTTGATTATTGTTGACCTTGCGTGGAGCGAATAAGGCCTTTGGAAAGGCTAACCTAGAGGGAGCAGGAGCACGAAAAACCAGCAGAAAGACAAATGAAATGGACTTGCATTGGAAAAGGAAAGGAACGGATCAATGCAGCGGTCAATAATGATTCGATTTTTTATCACAAAATTCTTAAGAAGAGGAAGACAATTGATCAAACATCCCTAGTCTTATTGGCATTTCTAACAATATTAATTAAGAAAAAATGCTTAGCTGACTGGTTGATAAATCAGCCAATATTGTTAAATCAAAACAAATGATAGTTGTAAACACGATACCACTCCAGTGAGTGCAAATCTACCCTTGTCCACATTTCCTCAAAGTGTATGATATCCACAACATAGACAGAGTCCCCCCTCATGAAATCAATCAACTCCTTAACACAGCACACTCTAAAGGAAAACCCAACCTTCAGAAAGCCCAACAAAAGTCAGTCAAGTGATTATAAGAAAAGCTTTGATGAATGTGCATCAGACACTAGCTCACCATCCTTCGCTCTCCTCCACTGAGAAAGCCTGCCTTCACTCCCAGCGGACATCTCCACTTGGCAGAGATGCTGAATCTCGTTATTCTTTATTTGGCCTGGACCACACAGGTCAATATCACACGCACACAGCTGTCTCACAGGTGTACTGTCTGTAAATGTATTCACTATTTAAATTCAATGCAATAAATCATTTAAAGCTTCGGCTGAAAATGTAATCATGTAATTGAATTTGGTCATCAATATCTACTATATACATGCACCTATACGGAGTACATGGGGCATTTCACAAGCACATACAAGCACCGGAGAGGGAGGAAATCTGTCCGAACTCAGCTCAAAGTATGAGTCATAGCAGTGCAGTTATCCCTCATTATTATTCACAGCCCTCTAAATGATGAGGTTGCCGACAACGAGACAGTCACAGTCTGTTTGGCCTCAAAGGGAAAAGAGGAGAGTATGCATGAATGATGGTAAGACTTTAAGTGAGGTAAGTCTCACCTGCAGCATCATTATTTCTAGTCTGACAATGACTTTTATAAATATAATGTAATCTTTGATAAAACATGGATGAAGATAAAACAAAATTGCTGCAAGGAAAGAATTTGGTAAGGTAGAGGATGTTCTGATTTTTTTTTTTAAAGTTCCCTTTATGATGTCTAGTGTAACTTTCTAAATTTCAGGCTTAAATGACATCCTTAGCACTGACACAATTTTGACAGCTGTACTGTAAACTCTAGTTAGTCCTACTTAAGATGTGTTCTGACATGATGTTTTCAACTTGAGAGCTTGCAACAAAAAATATTATCTTCTCCCTATACCAGTCTTTGTTAGCTGACAAATCAAAAACTGCTTGGCAAGATGATTATTGCAAAAAGTAGCTGAGTCTGTACAGGGATCATTATTATTATTATTTTCCATTATCTAATGGTCATTCCTTGCAATCCATAGCCAATCTGAATCAGCAACATTCATGTATGACTAAAAGCGATAAGTAATGAATTAAGGTATTGATGAGGTCTTTAGCCAGGGTCATAACTGGCCCCAGAAGTCAATAATTATCCCGATAAGAATATCTTTATTGCAAAAGTGCATACGGCAGCAAAATCATCACCACACCAAAACATTCCCCTATGGTGTAATTGCCACTGCTTGAAATTATAGTTTTCATTAAAACAAAATGTTCAAGGTTATTGATTGCTTAAATAAGACTCAATATCTTCTCATTTCAAAGCCAAATGGAATTGCTTAGAATAGTAATATCACCCAACTATTGTGTGCATTTATCACAGTTACACTGCTTCATACTGCTGTCCCTCGAGGATTATTAAAGCAAAATAAGTGTATTTAAATGAGTGTAATTTCTACGAACCACAGATCCATGCAAAAACATCTGTATGCACAGCTCAGCCCTACTTCATCACTGTGAATGTACACAATAACCAGAGTAAAGGACAGACATCATACACAACTAAATACTGGTATGGTGCTCAACTCTAATAACCGACACAAACTTCGATGTTTTTTTTTTTTCCTAATCTTGATGCTGTGATACATACAGTGTCTTTAGCTACAGCTAAGCTTTCAAAACTCATACTACATAAAGTTGTACCTGGGGCTCCGGTGATTTTAACCCTGTGTCTCCAGGACCAGTACTGTGCCCTGTGCTCTTTACTGACTCTCTTTGCCCTGAAGAAGGGTTGTGCTGGTAAATACACAGTACAAAATACACAGAGAGAACCATGGAAACAGAAAAACAGGTTACACACACATTAGATCAAAGTATAGTTGCTGGAAGCAGGTCTATATGATGCTCTTGCAATTATGGAAATGGTGATTACCATAATTGCTGGTTAGACCATTTTTATGTGACCTAATCCAAAAGCAAATGAAAAAATTGGATGTAATAATAAAGTCAAAATGAACTAAAAATACTAACAACATAAGACTTATAATAAGGATACTTACTTCCTTCCTGGAACCTGCAGACAAAAACCTCTGCAGACACAAGCTGTCTGAATCATGGAGGGGGGCCTTGCAGGGACTCGCAGAACAACTACCATCTTCATACTCCTCTTCAACTATCTTGGCCTCAACCTGCAGGAAGGGAAAAAACACGATCCCCCATGGCTTACATTGTACTGTACTGCTGTATTGATTTTACTAAATATTTATTTATATATTTATGTAACTTGTTATATTGAGCATTCATGAGCCTTAACCTGAGCAGAAAATGATACAAATATACAGTACTTCTAGTACAGAGCAGTAATTCTTTTGAAGCTGAAAAACACACAGAAAGGTAAAGCCCAGTTGAAGGAAAATGGGGAGGGGATGCTATACTATAGCGGCAGGTGCTTTTCACTAACCCATTAATTTTACATCAAGAGTTAAAACAGCTGCATACAGCTTGTTTTGTTATCAAAATTTACTGTATACTGTACTACTGTTTGTCTTCAATGACAGTAAGTTATAAAATTATGAGAACTGATAAGTTTTAGTTAGTAGCATACTGTTAAGTTAAATGCAATCAGCATATATCCTATGTTTATCTTTGATGATGTTGATGATAGTGTTTTTAGACCAGGATCAATTCTTACTTCCTGTAAGATAAACAAGCCTGAGCTGTTCAAAGATGGCATGCTAAAGACCTCATCTGGCTGCAGTACTGTATAGGGTTGTGTTTTACCTGATCAATTGGCAGGTCCACCTTCAAATGGCAGTCCTCCTGCACCTCTCCTGCTCCTGCCATCTCAATTCTTTTGTTTTGTGCATTGAACACGCTGCCCTCTGAGAAAAGTGATTAATCACAATTACCTCATCTGCTGGCAGTCGCCATCTCATTCTTCTGCACTCTCATTCTCTCTCTCTCTCTGTCTCTCTCTATGCCTCCATACCTCACTGCCCTCCTGTCGTCTCCCTTTTCCTCTCCTGTTCAACTTCACAAGAGATCAATGTTGCTGTCAAGCCATTTATTTATTTAGAATGGTCCCACAGATGAAAGGGCCACAGAAAGCCACAACTGCCATGCCACAAATATGGCCAGCCAGCGTGAACTTTCAGTCCAGGGTTAGTTCCTGACAGTGACAGGTTGCTCTTGATGCATGTGGGGAATAGCTTATATGGCAACGTCACAGTGTTTCTTCCCTTGTAAACAAACTCCCTTTTTGTCTGCATCTGCTGGATGTGATATGGTGTGGAATGTGAATAGTGAAATACACTATTGAGCTTGAATGTACTTCAGTGGCGTTATGTAAATTCATTTAGTAAATAACTAAGCATGGTAGATTAAATCAGTGATAGGACAAAGTAACAATGTATAGAAAAAAAAACATTTGGTCCATAGGTTTTAGCTCAAAGAGGAAATTAAACAGCTACAAAACATATAGACTTTATGTTTTTGTTTTTCAGTCAGGCATTACTTCTGGATCTCCATCTAGACTCACTTTAGTTAGAAAAAGGCAAATTGATGAAAGAAATCTGCTGCCAAAAGTTCTGATCCTGTACCTGATGATGCTTGTGAACAATACTTGCCTTTATGAACGGTGCTAAGAGGTGATTTAGTTACAGGGAAGACTCATGACTTATCTTTTTAAGTGCTAGGCCTCTGGTAATGACCTTTGTGAGACAAAAACATACTAGAGGCATCAGCGGGTGTCCAAAATGTGGCCAAGAAACAGCATTCTGGCCTTGCTACAAACAACAGCATCATCTTGACATGAGCCCAACAGGAGAAAGAAATTATTTTTCTTTCAATATGAGAGGGTGGCAGGTTTGAAACTGTAGCAATTACCCAATTTATTCTACCACATAATATCATGTTACTCAAAGCCCAGGATGAGTCTTTCAAGTTGAGTCACTGTATTACTGAGCACAGATGGTAAAACAAACAACCATGAAAAAATACCTACTGAATAACTAAATAGAAGTAGAGACACAGTTAGTCTCTTTTAATGATAAACAGGGTATCACTTTTAGACAATGCAACTGCTAAAATGTTCAAACCCATCAATCTAAAGGAGTATTTTGTCACTTTTATGATCTTCTGTCAGCGTTATTTGTGATTAATAAATTATTACCATTTTGATTCCCACATCAGGAGAAAATTAGAGCATTTTGCTTTGCCCCGCATGCTTAGCAGGGCTTTCTGGATTCATATTCAACAAAATGGCCTGATTGAATTCATCTATGATTTAAGCACCCTTGGCGGTGTTTGAAGTCTTGTTCTGTTTAATATTCACAGAAAAGAGTCATGTTTCAAAGAGCAGGGAGCTGTGTTCTGTTTGGACTTTAAAGAACAGTTTGAGAATTCAAAGAAAGCTCCTCCACCTGCCAAATGGTAGATTTTCTTATGTTCCCAACACACACTAGACTGCTACCTCTGCACTTAGAAACACAGGGGAAGATATAATGGGGCACACTCCTAGAGGCACACACATACTGTACCCAAACACATGCATATACATATAAGTTTGTCTTCAACAGCCAACAGGTTTCTACGTGTTGTCATAGTAAGAGAAGAGGTGTTCGGGGGGAGCAGGACAGAGAGAGACAGAGAGATGGATATTTCTATAGAGTTGCACTGCTTACCCCCTGTTGGGAAGAGGACTGGGTTTCCGGACACCTGCCTCTGTTGTTTGGCTCTCCCCGGCTTGGCTGTGCGTTTCTTCATCTTGCCCCTGGCTGTGTGCTCAAGGTCCTCTCCCAGAGCTGTGTGAGCAAACTACATGGAGAGACAAAAGAGAGGAGAAAACGGGGAACAGATTAAGGCATACTTCCTCAGAATTCTCTGTGATTCATCATCGACTTTTTGCTGTTGTTCTGTAAAGATGAGGAAGAAAAAAAAGACAAAACACGGTGGGGCAAAACTTGTTTCTTCTCTCTTTTCAACACTTTTTTACATTTTCCATTGACCTCAATTTTTCATGAGCTGATATGCTTTGTAGCTCCCCCATGACTCCTACTGTATTGAATTCATCTGGTTCCAATACATCCCTTGCACAACCTATCAATCACCAGGGAGCGTGGCAAACTAATCATTTATTGATGAAATGGGGCAGCCATGAATTTCTAACTGCATTTGTCTTATTTATCAAGCCAGATCAAACAATGAAAATCCAAACAAGCTTAAAGGGAAAGGGAGGGAGTCGTAGGGGATAACTTATTCTTCAGCAGTAGACAGCAGAAGGTTATTGATGGAGAGGGGAGGGGAAAAAAGAAGAAAAAAAAAAAAAAAAAGAAAAAAAACAGGCTTGGGACTTAGTTGCATTGTGGGAGAGTTGAAGGAGCGAGAGAGGAAAAGAGAGAAAAAGAGAGAGAGCAGTGGGGAGAGTTCAGAGTGATGTTCAGACAGCAGGGTACACATCTGAATTAATGCTTCCACAAAAGGCAATTTTCTCCTCACGGGCTCCTCATCCCTTCTGTAGGTAGCAAGGTGAGGTATGTCTCCCTTACAGAGAATGAGAGACACAGACACAGAGAGCGGGAGAGAGTAGACTTAATGTTCTTTTCAGCTACAGTGCTCTTTACTACAGCTGCCTGGCTGGATCCCTGGGCTGGCTCGGGGGATAGTGTAGTGATCTCAGGCTTCCACCAGAATACACTTCTGGCAATGGTGTTTGCAAGCTCACTAACATGGCGTCTGGGGAATAACAGCGTTGTTTCTTCACTTGTTTGCTTTCTTTAATGCGGAGGCAAAGTCTGTTGATATTCTTTTGAATTTCTACAGCCGTTGGTGGGCTGAGGGAGAAAAATAAAACAAAAAAAAGAGTGAAGTTTGCCTGGTATATTCAGCAAAGGAGAGTTGAAACAGAGTTCACACTCTAGCGCTGTAGTGTCCACAACCACACAAGATCAAAGACAGAAGAGCAGTGGCACTGTCGCAGTGGTAAGCTGTTAATTCAGTTTCATAACCTCAATTCATCTGTGAGTGATGTGAATCAACTTCACGCAAAAGTTCAAAATCAAAATATATCAGGGCAGTCAAAAATTGAACAGCTTGTTTTCCATGTTTACAGCTTGGTGGTGAGATGTAAATAGATCTTATTTAAATCAACAAAGTTAAATCAAGACCGTCTCACTCTGGGAGGAGAAAGCAGAGGACGAGGGGTGCTGCAGAGCCAGGAGAGTACAGTACAAGTAGCAGCACAACTGGAAACACAGCAGTGGAAAAGCTGAGGTCATCTCCCCTCTCATTCTGCATTACATATCAACAGTACCATGTCCTGTGGGAGCAGACAACTGTGTGTATCACTAGGCCCCAGAGAGAGAGACAGAGAGAGAAAGAGAGCGCTAGAGTTAGCGTGAAGGGGGCTCAGGGGGACCAAGCAGCAAGTAATCTGTAGCCCTCTCAAGTGGCAGAGAACAGGAGTCAACACGAGGACACTGCGATATGATAGCCAGGGGAAAACGAGGGTCTTAACCAATTGGACCGACCAGCCTCCAGCCCTACTGGCTGTGGCATCAGTAAGAGCCACTCCCAGGGCCGGGTCCTCAATGAGCAGACATGCTGGCAGCAGTGAGGGGGTATAGTTTTCCACAGGGCAATGCACTTCCCTTAACCAATGAGATCATCCAAGAAAAGCAGAGAAATGGGGAGCAGCAGCAAGTCATTGCTGATGTCAGATAGCGCAGCTATTAAAGGTTTAGTCAGACTTTCTGAGCTGTTATCACAGGATACTTCATGTGAAGTACATTTGGAGCACAATTGCACCGCTCATTATGATTACAGTAATATGAAAGTATTTTGCTTTGATGCACACCATTATTCTTTTTTCTCTTTGTATTCTTCTCTCCCCTATTAATCTTCTCTTTATGCTACGTCTACCTCAAAACTTTCTACCTCATCATGTCTGTGAACACCTAACTCAGCATATAAGCTTGCTTCCGATGGGAACATGGTATGCTGAAGAGTTTCAATATTACACTCTGCAGAGCCGTCAGATTAGACTTCAGTGGTTGCTCCAGACCAAATGTCCCATTCAGCGTTGCAGAAACGCTCTGCCGCCGGTGCAGACAGGACAGGACTGACACCATTCTCATACAGCTAGGTTGCAAGAGCAAGGTTACATTTTACACACCCTCAGTGGGCATGTTTAAAGGATCTTTTTACAGGCATTTCAAACCAGACTGCTGTTGTTTTGTGAGGTCAAACTGAAATTAATGACAGACATGACCCTATAAAAGTATGTATAATCAGTAAGCTAAACAACTGACATATCAAGACAGAGTGGGCAATATTTGTCACATGTATCGTTCTCCACTGAAAGGTCCTTATTAACTGGTCAAATCATGTTTACAAATTCATGAGGGATCAGACGAAGAGGCAAGGGGAGTAAAATGCGGCAGCATCATGTCTAGTGAATGACTAATACTACAATGAGCTGGCGAATGCAAAACACAGCCATAGCTCTGTCTCTGTCTCCACCTCATGGTACTGAGTGAAACGGCAAAGGCTATGGTCTTAGTTGTTGATTCAGATTTTCTTAACTATTGTGTTAGGACTGAACCTCAGTTAAGCAAATTTTGATTACAGTGTGGGTTTCATCTATTGTTTTATGCCTAGATACATTCTAATGAGCTCAAGAAATCTTACAAATAAGCCATGGCATTTAAACTGATTCTAATATATTACTAATAAATATTCATCTTACTTCTAATGTAATGGTAGTCAACCACAGATACAGCTTGAGATAAGGTTAGGGGTATTTTTCTCCATCTGAAAAAATTGGCATCTGTCACAGCATTGTCATCTTTCATGGTTAGAAAAATCAGATGTCAGACACATCTCTCACAGGGGGCCCCATCTCTACCGTAACCTGCTGAGTGGGCATGTTCTCATCTTCTGTGTGTGACATGGTGTTCATCTCGGGCCCACAGCAACACAATCCTCACATGGATTCAAAGCATTTCACTTTCTACTTAATCACAATACAAATTGTCCCAGTTCTGGTTTGAATAAGAGATTTTTTCTTGTTTTCAGTCAGTGATGTCCCCCTGGTGCATATGATCTGTCTATGAGGCTCACTGCACTTGATCAAGTGGGCCAGCCTGTCTCTGTGGGGATTACCCATCAAAGTGGAAAGCAACAGTAACTCAATGCCTCCTGCAGACAGTGATTGATGATAGCTTTGTTTCATAACGAATTACACCCCCACAACAAGTCTCACATGTGGGAAATGTTAATTGAAATGCTGTGTGTGCAAAGATATGCATTTCCACCGTGATACTACCAAGGTGTTACAACAATAAACTAGGGCAAATTTAGGAAAAAAGTAACAATTTAGCATGTCGCAAGAAAGTGAACAACCAGATGGCAAACTGCACCCAACACTGAAGCAACTGTACTCACCAAATCCTTCGCATGTCTTGTCTTTCTAATAGGAGGCAGGATGTCTTGGCTGCAGGGAAAAAAACAGGGAAGCCAAAACTGACAAACATATTTTCTCTTTCCTTTTACATATATATATAGGAATCCAGTGTTTATTTGATTTGTTTATATCAAAACTTATTTCACTGACTAGGAACCATAGGTCTCATACCCTTTAAATGCGTTGTTTTCCCTGATTAAAACCCTAGGGACACACTGGTCATATGGGAGCGCTTTAAACTTTTCTGCACCAACTGCGACATAGTGCTGGTTGTTCTCCAGTTCAGTGGAACCACAGACAGGTCGACCTTCTAATGTGCAAAGCCTGGGAACTCAAATAAAGAGACAGCACAAATTTGAGCAATGTCTTGTGATTGTTTCAACCATGCTTATAAATATCAGTGTTTTAGATATAAATATGACATAGTTAGCTGTGTTAACTATTGTTTGAGTGGTTAAATTTAATGTTAGCATACTTTCAAATATTCATCAAAGCAGTGTTTGCCTAACAAGCAGTTTTGGATGAATTCCTGTGAGCACATCGCAACCCAACATGGTCACTTATTAATTCGAAAAATCCTTCCACTCTGCTAAATGCATTTAAACTGACTGGAAAGCTTCCACTTCTCATGTTCCCTTCATCTATATTAAAGAAGCTGACTCTACAGAGTCATTTTTAGCATTTTTAGTCATTTATAGCAAAATTTTTGATAAACTACTATTTATTTGAAAAACATAATGAATGACATTATTTGTGTCATGATTCATAGTATATTTGGGGGAAAAAAAACTTACAAACTTTTAAACATTTATTTAGAGTCAGGGTCTCTCTTTTGCAGAGGAAGTACAGGTAATTTCTTCACTTGCCACTCACTGGTACATGACTAACCTAATAAAAATGTACTGATGTCAGACATTACCTGTACACAGCACCAGTACGAAGATGCACTTTCTCTGTCACCATGGCTAAAACATTTTCATAACTTCTGAGCGTGTACTTTGGAATCCGTATTCGAGCTGGAGGCGCCAAGACATCTCCATTGGTAAATACACTATGAAAAACAACAATATGTGAGATACAGAAAGGACTGAAAAAAGAAAAAAAAGATTTTTTTATCATTGCATAACACAACAGGGAACAATCTTCTTTTTACATTCTGGATAACTTTATATCCAGCTTAAAAATCAATACTCACTTTATTGTGCAAGACTCATCAGTAGTTCTCCTCCAGCGAGCAGAAACTTCTATTCTGCTATGAACAACAGGTCGGATCTGAAAATTTAATGAATAAGGAACAAGGCATTTCTAAGTGTCCAACTCAAACTGTGATGCTGTGTGTAATATCAGGACTTGTGTGTTTGTTATCACTGTTTGATCCCAGTTACTACCCACAAAACACCCTATCATGTGGTCACAAATAATAATACAGCACCTGAAAATAAGGGTTAGACTTAGTTTAATTGTTTTCAGTATAACTGATCAAACACAAAAAGCATCTTACCTGTTCTTTTGCCTTATTCTGTGGCTTCTTGGTTGTTATCTCACAATAGCTGGAAGACATTAAAAAAAAAATCATGTGAATGACTCAAACCCAGGCTTCAGTTGCTAAAATATACAGTTACCGATGATCTATAAAGATGGACGGAAGACACCTCTAGACTTAATAATGCAAGTTAAGGTAAAATACTTACCTGCAAAGAAACTGTTTCTTTGCAGGTTTCTTAAGGTCGACTAAATAGTTTTTAGAGAGTCCACGAGACAGCACAGTAAACCCAAATTTGGACTTTATTTAAGCTATGTATGTGTACGTTTAGGAAATTCAAAACCTTTGGCAGTTAGGTTAATGAAATGGAGACACATTTTAAGGACTATGACGTTCCAAAAACCAGAAACCTGTGTGTGTGCACCTAAGCTAGCTCGCCGACCGAAACAAATACACCTTTTCGGGCCCCCAGATTGGAGCTCGTCCTCGGTAATAGTGACCTGGCGTCGCTTCTAAATCCGCCACACAGCAACAACCAGACACACCTTACGGCATGATACCTACCCCAGCTTTCTGAACTGCTCCTTTCCGGCTGCAACGTACGCACTCCCGTGCTTCAAGTCCTCCAAATGCTGAACTTCGCGGCCCTGTACGGGTGTGTGCAGCTTCCTCACGGCGCCAAACGGAGCCTCGACCCCCCTGGTCAGAGAGGTCAAAAAACTGTCAAAGGTAGACGCCTGCCGCGGATTCACAACTACCTTCCGTCCGGGAAAGAAAGCGTCTCCGTTCCTATAGACAATTATTGTTCTTGTTGGCGGCAAATCACTTCTCCCTGGTGTGCCCGGCATACCTAGCGTGCTCATAGGGGCAGCTTAAAACAACAGACAACAACGGCGCTTGACGCCGAAAGTAAACGTGTCAGTGGCAGGTGTGTTGAGCCTCCGGAGACGGAACCGGAGATGGCATCTGATATGGAAACCAATTCCACCACATGAGAGGTGCAGCATCAAGAAACCTGTCCACCGTCTGCGTTGCTATTTGCCAGCGCCTTCCTTCTGTGTGTGGCTAACGTTAATTTGTTGTTTGATTCCAAAACGCAAGAGTTTCCAAGGCAACCAGCCAGCAGAAAATAACAGGTCATTTATTTATCAGTAGCAGCAGTTTAAAGATGACCACAAATGTAGGCCCATATCAGATCTAGCCTATACTAATGTGACTTCTGTTATGTAAACAGCTGATTAAATTGTGTTTATACTGCTTCAAAATTATACTGTACATTAACTTACTAAAATACACTGAAATCTGTCATTTCCTTACTTTCTTCGGTAGAAGCTGTGTGATTTTTTTTTTTCTTTGCTTTCTCTCTTTCTTTTAACAGGTTTTTGGGGGACTTTGTCAGGGGCCCATAGTCCATATGTCTTTAACTTCCGGACCCTTGGACATCTATTAAATTAACCAGGTCCAGCAGGCCTAGATGGTCTGCATTTTGAAGCCTGATTTTTGCATCATGTGCTGGAGCATGGGGTGAGTTTTGGATTGCAACATAACCTTATTGTGGTACTAAAGTTCCAATCATTAATGTTCACCATTTGGGAACAGAAAGACTCAATCCTTGATATGCCATAGAACTACTACTGCCTCATTAAGCAAAGAACTGCCTGCAACATCTGGTATTAAAAAAGTGAGGGAGATCTTACATTGGCCAGATGTAGTGGGCGGTTTAACGAAACTGCCTACTACATCTGGCATAAACAAAGTGAAGTCCACCAACTCATAAGAAATCTGTTTAATCTTATTAGAGTTTAAATTGTCTTCACTATTTGTTTTATTTGTCTTGGCAACCTTGTGCTGTATATGTGCCGGAGGCTGTCTACTTACATGCAGATGTTGATGCAAGCCACTGATACGCAACCATTTGGACCCAAAAAAACCAAATTGGTTCTCTTGCAAGATGTCACAAGCCAACTGAAAAAAGGCCTACTTTATCTCATCAACACCTTTCCCCAACCTCCTCTAGAATCTATCATATCTATCATTGTTTATTTACATTATTAAGGATATGAAAAATGTGGGGAGAAACAAAGTGTATCCATTTATTTGTTTATTTTTAGGGATTTGAATATTTAATTTTTGTGTTTTATCAAATTGTTTGTATATGTTTTATGTACACTTCTTACCTTTCACCCCTTTTCCACTCATCAGTCTTTGCTTTCATCAAAAACTAGCATGCTTTTCCAAATTGTTACTTTTTTCTGTTGACTGGAGAAACAAGTTCAATTTTAGTCATTTATTACAAGGACAAGCTAGAACACCGCTACTACGGTACAAATTTGATATTTCCTTGGTGGGTATAGAAGTGGATATAACATCAAATGCAGGGTGTGTTTGTTTGTTTGTTTTTTTCATTTTCATGCACTGTCGCTATATCTCCCATTCACAGGCCTTTTTTTTCAACACAGATTATCTGCCAGTCCGCTGTTAGACAGAGCTGTCCAAATTGTTTACCACAAAGGTAACCAGAGATTGCACCAACAATGGCACCTAATTGGTTTAGGCCAGACAACTCCTGGTCAATTAAATGCATAATTCATCTCAGCATTAATTATTCATTTCTTAAGGGACCAGTTCTGTGCTTTATTAGGAGAACTGCATCATGCATATTCAAATTCCTCTCAGCTGGGATGCGCATCCCAAAAAACAATAGCAACCAGGGCTGTAAGACAACTTCTATTAATCACACAACTAAACCATAGAGGATTTTCAAAGAAGAAAATGTCATACTAACCTACGGTGTGCGATGTCTTGTTTTTGTCATTCAGCAAACGTTATAATGTCAAACATTTACCAAGGGTAATTAATTTATTATTATTGTCAACCCTCTTATGTTTAGATGATACATTTTTTAATAATAGTAATCTCACAGAAAAAATGTCCACGCTAATTTAACTTTGAATAAAAATCAACACTACATGCCAGTGTGTTAAGTCCACACTGTCAGATTTGATTCAGTGCCTAAGATAGATTTCACCATTTTCTCCAAAGCAATATTAATGTCCAACATTTAAGTCCAAATAAATATCCCTTTTTAAAACATCACAGTTAAATCTGCTGTGCAGATTAAAATCTATATAGTGTTTTGCTCAAATGGTTGGATTTTTTTTCTTAGTGATCTTCCTCCAATGCAACTGAAATGCAAATGTGTGGTTACCCAAGGAGTTGACTCCTGTGTCTTGTCAAGTGAAGGATCAGGGAGTAGCAGTGGGAGAGTTTCCTTTGACTCTCTTAATGGCCAGTGCCACCCAGTTTTAAAAATCACATTTTGTACAGTCTGTAATCACTGTTTCCCCCGGTGGTTAGGTCAGTACTTGTGAACATGCCCTGTTTAAAGCTAGAAACTGGAGCGTGGATATTTCAAGATGTGAGTTCACTCAGACATAATTGCACTGCTCCATAGATAATACATGAGACACAGACTTTGATAACCCATATTATTTTTTTTGTGAATTACAGTACATGTAGTGAAGTAGAAATAACATTACATGCATGTTATTTATTCAACACCACATAACAATTTTTAAAAACTTTATAACCAACAGACGTCCAAGCTCAACATTCACTTTTAAAAATGGATTTTATCTTAGATAGAAACAGAATGTGTAGATGCCTTTTTAAAAAGCATGGTCGGCCTTTTCACAGAAGATATTTTGAAATGTCACAGTATGAAAAGCAATTTGGAAATGATAACATGTATGATGGCAGAATTTCATTCAGCTGCTTCACTTTCAACAGAGCTGTCTCATTAAGTCAAAATGTCTGATGTGAAGAGGCCCATGGAGCAGCCAAAGCCACAAAACATACGTCCCTCTGGAAGAAATTGTTACACCGCAGTACAGTATTTAGGCTGTCTTACACTGGTTCAGGATTTGGTTCAAAGCACCGTTCCACTAAATAAGTTTATTCAGCTCAGGGGCAGAACATAATGTGCAGACTCGGTCTCTATTTTTTAAATTATTAGTAAATGTTTATTGTACAACAAACGCCAAATAACTTACTATATGAATATGAATATAAAATGCATAGTGTATTCAATTTCTCTGATAAAAAGCACCCAACTAGAACCAAAATCTTTCTTTTAATTTCATATTTTCTACAAAAATTACAGCCCTCTGCATTTACTTATTTACCTGGTATGTTGATGGCACTGTAGCAAATATTGCTCAGTGGATAGTTTGCATAACATAAAAACTCAGTGTATTACCTGGCATGCTGTTGGGAACATTAATGAATCACACAGTATGAGATTAAGAGTGTGTTTAAAATGAGTAAAATTCTAACAAAAACTCAGGTTGTTATGTGAGTTTAGAAAATAAATAGCTTACAATAAGCTTATAAGGAAGGAAAGAAAGCAAAGCAGTTTGCACCACTTACATGTCATTTTGTCATCATATTTACAGATAGGAGGTATTACACAAACACTGTGAACTCATCTAACTTTTGTTCCATTATATTTATCAAATCTTTTAGCAGCTCTTCAGTAGGGACTGCACTCACACACTGTCCTTGTCAAATTCACAGACAAAATACATGGTTGGGTGGCACGCCACATCAGTCCACTCTCCAGAGGCCACCATCTCAGCACAATCCTCATCGTCATAGGCATTGTTGGGCTCCCCTTTCCTCCATTTGGTGAAAGTGGTCATGGGAGAGCGATCCACGTAGGTGAAAACACCCTCTCGGTCCAGGTCGTGAATGCCAATGTAGACTCTGCTCAGGCCTGCTTCGGTAATGTACCCCGCGATGGCTGTGTTGGCTCCCTCGTCCTTGGGCATGGCCAGGTGCCCTCCCCTCGCCTGACAGTAGACCTCCGCGTCAGAGTAGCGTTTCTCCTCCTTCACCAACAGATAGACTTTACTGTCTGTCTCTTTTATGCCAGCAACAGCTGCAGGGGAGGGCAGTGCTGAAAAATGAGCACTTGTATTTCTATAAATTTCACATTGACATGCCCAGCATTTGCAGTACTTTGAGGATAACAAGTGAAGCAATAGCAAGGATACAAGAAATCAGATAAGAAGTGTCAAAATTTTTTCAAAACACACAAATGCTTCTTTTTAAAAGAATGCTAAGATCATACCATTTTTAATGAATTTCAGTTCAGATGATAGGTGGGCCACAAGAATGTCCATTTCTCCAATCATTTTTCTCATTGGTGTGCACTCACACGGAACACCTGATAAGGCAAAAATGTTGGGGGTTACCACATCATTTTAGAAATTCATTCTCAAATTTCACCAAATGGGTCTGTTTAATCCTGCAACAGTCTGTCTGACAAACTCAGTAAGAGGGTATAATATCTCACCTGGCTCTCCATTAGGGCCCCTTGGGCCTGGATCCCCCCTGTCTCCCTTTACTCCTAAGATATGAAATGGAATAATTCATAACATATGAAATATACTATACTTAATTGATTCCCAAACAACTGCTTCTGAAGTACATTTGTACATTTTTAATGACCTTTCATTCCACTTGGGCCCACTTTTCCATACCGTCCCATAAGTCCTTTCTCTCCTTTAAGCCCAGGTTGGCCTGAAAAAAGGGCATGTGACAGAAGTATTTTTTTAAAAGCCATGCATCTCTTGTGCCAGACAAAATTTCTGCAACTAAAAAGACCACAGATTTAGCTAATGAAAAAATGACTTAAATTCTTAAACCACAACTTACTTCCACTAAGGTAGGTTAATTAAAAGAACAAATCTGTGTAATCTCCTTTACAAGTATGAGAACACCCTCCATGCCTCATTAAGGTCTTCAGTAAACACTTGACTACAGCAGTGGATTCTGCAGATCATTTCTCCTCCAACCTCTCACCCAAATGTAAACACTTGGCCATCTCTGGATGGCCTGTTAGTTTTGTAACAGTACATTATCAGCCCAAGCAATGTGATCTTTACCCTAGTTCTTTTTTGTTTCAGCTTAGTGGTAGTGGTGAAGAAATGAGATGATTCATAAGCTTGTGTGTATGGTAAATGTTTTCCCCTGCACTGAGAAGCAAACTATTCCGCAGTCATCTTCCCTTGTTGCAAGTGCAAAAACTATACCAATCTCTCCAGGAGGGCCAACTCTTCCTGGTCTCCCTGGTGCTCCTTTTTGTCCTTTCTCTCCTGGTTCTCCTTTTTGCAGGAAAAGACAGAAAAATAATCAGAAAATATGAAGACCGATTCAATTTTTGTTCACTTCGTAGTGTGTGTATGGTAGAACTGCATGCCTTTGAGTCCAGGAACGAGGATCTGAACAGTGCAGGGTTCCTCTGCCAAGTGCTGTCCATAAGATGTCTGTATTGGTAAAAAACTCGTCATCACAGACATTAGTACCACTGGTAGTAACAGCTTCTCTCCTCTCATTCTTCTACATGGGCTGGTTAGTAGACTTTACTGGAGAAATGGGAGAAATTTAGAAAATACGAATGATTAAGAATTGTTCACAAAATAACTAAAGTTTGACTATAGATATAACCAAGACAATACAGTATTTCAAAACTGATATATTGGAACCAGGAGTAAACTTTTGGTTCAGTAGCAAAAAAGTGATGAAAGTTTACCCCATAATATATTAGCATAAACCTGTCATCCATTACATTCAGCATTTATTTCATAAATATCCCCAAAAAATTGCATAAACATCCACCTCACATTCGAAGCCACAGACATTATCTTAATAATAAGTGGGAAAAACGTTGTTCTAAACAAATTCATACTTAATTAATGGTTAATATAAACAGCTGTTCACAAAGGACATGGAAGCCACACCCAGTGTCGTATTTTCCCAGAACAAAGGCATATTCAGCTTCACTGCGAAAAATGTTGGCAACGTCAATGTCTCCTGAGGAAAAAACTGAAATTCAGAATGTGGATGGCCTACCTGTAGAGGAACTTTCCAGACAGAAGGAAAAAGTATTGCCAGCTTGCAAAGACTTGCACGAGCTTTGAACAGTGGTGGTCCTACAGAAACATTTCATGTTCCTCCACAGGCACCACAGAATGTGTGTGATAGGAGATTCATAAACAGTTCACAGATAAAGTCCGAAGCAGCTGGAGCTCAGCAGATAATTGGCTGGGAAAGTAGTCAAGTGATTGAAAGTGGAGGGGCCTGATAAATACTCCGACTTAACTTCAGACTCTATCAGATATTTAGAAAAGCAAAACTAATGATCATTTTTTTTTATATTTTAAGGAGTCATTCAAACATTTTTAATGGACCAGTATAACATTTATTACTGTATAAGCATTTATTTTAACATGACATGGCCTACCTTAACCTCACTACCTATGTAGCTGTAGTATTGCATTGCCAGTGTTGGAACTTGTGCGGGTTGCCTGAACTTTTTCCATTTTTTTATAAAACTGTAATTTTATTGCGGCTTGTGTGCCATTGGCACTTCACTGTATTAATGATAAGAGTTCCAGTTCTCCTAATGTATTCTTAGGGTCTGTGTGATTAAAAATACCCTTCTTCTGTGTGCTCTCTAAAAATGCACTAGATTTTGTAAAAACTACACTGCATAACTATCATCTTATATATTATTTTTTTTTAAAACTTTTTTTCTTTTTTTTTTTAAATACCATGCCCAAGACTGATTCCATGTCAAGAAATTAGAAATTATGACTTTATATGAATACTGTAGTTCACTGTATGGGGCTTCTGCCACTGTCATTTCTCTGTCAGTGCGCTGGTTCCTTGTGATGATCACCGCTCTAGTGCCTTTCTACCCTGCTCTTTACTCTTCTCTGCCTTCCTGTAAGCAAGTTATAATTGGTTTGAGATTTGGCTTTAGACAGCAGCAGATCTGCTTCCCCCCAGTCAGGCCACTTGATGGAGCCATTGTCCATGCAAGCACAGTAGTGGACTCTGAAATAAACAAATGGTCGGCATCTGTACAATTTCTTATCCCATTTTATTTGCACATAATTAGTCAGTACTACACTGACCCACATATCATGTAGTCGAAATAACAAAAAAAATGTTCATGCTTTACAAAGGCTTCAGTCCCAATAGCCTCATTTTAAAAGAAATATGGTTGCAGCGTTTGTCTGTGTTCGTTAATCTTTACCAGGGTGAAAAAGGAATCATTAGATTAACAAAATTATGGGATGCAAAATTCTCAGTCATTGTTGTATTCTAGTTGTTGTCAGACTAGGAAAATAAAATATGTCAGTGTCTGATATGGTCAAGTGGTCGTTGTCTTTGTTTTGCATTATTTAGGATGCCGTGCAATTACTGACTTGGGCTTCTAACTTGTGAACAAAAAATGTCATTTTAATGTTTACATGCTGTCATCCAGTGTCGGTAATCAGATATGGTCCAATACAGGAGTATCCGATGTCCTAATTAGATTCACGAACCCAGTGGCGGCTTTCAATGTCGGATCGGGTGTCTCCTTCAAAAATCCCCCCAAAAGTTTTAGATTACCTGCCTTTCAAATATTCATGACTCTCGAGGCAACATTTGCTGTCCTTTACTTATAGCCAGTGGTGTGGTCTGTTTTTGTACTGAATTTACTCTCTTAGTCCAGTTTTATGATGATTGAACACCAAATAATCAACACAAGTTCTAAAATAAGGAACCCCCCGAAATTCTCACGCTGATTTGTTTCATCAGACGTGTTGCTTTTGATATATGTTTCTACTTCCTACTCAATTCTCACCAGATTTTACTAAAATTTTGTTTCAAACATGGATGTTAGAACAATCTAAGTCACTTGCGCACTACTTTCCCCTCGTCTACCCCCCCCCCCTGCGTTACAGAAAACCTAGCTGACACGGGATCTTACGAGCGGCACGTCAACGCACCTTCGGCAGCGTACACTCGGGGTGACGTCACCTGCGCTCACCGGAGAGCGAGCGCAGCCTGTCATCCAGACAGCCCGTCCCGGCCCGCTCCCGCTCCCGCTCCCGCTCCCGCTGCCGTCCTGCCCCTGGAGGAAAGAGAGCCCGAGGAAGCTGGACTACAGCTGCAGCCGCACATCCGTATGAGGGACTTGTTTCCGTCTCCCCGCGCGTAAATTTTCTTACCGTCCGAAGGATACGAGTCGTGAGTGTCCCCGCTTTTGTCCCACTTCTCCACTTCTTAGCGAACAGTCAGGGTCAGCAACAGCCTCGGGTACTTTTCTATTATCTTCACACTAACGCGGATGGAGGCGAGTGCTGTTGCTGTAGTCTTCTCTGTAATGCTAACTCCCGAGAGATTTACTTGTTGAATAACAAGCCTTACCTGCATCAGAGTAGTGTTTGTTTGCTGTCAGACTCTCACAGCACTCATGATGGCTTATTTATAAAGGACTTAGTACCGCTAGTCTCACGTAGAGAGGGCGAAGATTTGTATAATTTCACCTAATTAAGAGGTTATATTGAACTGAATAAAAAAGCCACAGGAACAACCTCTTTTCAACTAGTAGGAAATCGCAAAAGTATCACTGTTTTGTTTTATAGTAACTTAGTTTTACTGTGCTATGTCTGAAATGTTGTGTAGCATTAACATGGTCACGTTTGGTTTATTTCATATATATTTGCCTTGTTTTCATTCAGCTGCCTCGTGTCTTCTGTATGCCTAATTTCACCATCTGTAACATGTTGCCACCCCTTACAGAAGTCTACGCACCCCTTGTAAACCAAAAATCTCTCTTGTCTGACCTTGTTTTTTAAAGGTGCACCTCTGAAAGTGCGACCTGTGTGTACATCTCTCGCTCTCTCTCTCATCCTGTTGCCCTGTGGTTGATATCCAATGCATTTCCCATGTCCCTTTTGCCTGGCAGAGAACAGGAAACGAGAGGCAGGAAATAGAGGCGTGTTTGTGTGTCCTGCTTTGACTCGGAGCCCCAGTGTCCATTCGTGTGTGTGTGTTTCTATGTTTATGTTTCCTCCTCTGTACTGTGCTTTTCTTGGTGTTTCACGGGACACGTGACACCTCTCTGATTCGTATTGTCCTGCTAAGTGATCACTGACTTTTATTCGTTAGGCTTGGATCTAACTTGAAGCGTCTCACCTCTCTGTCTGGATTAGGGTCAGATACTAAGAGGATTTAAGGCTACAGAGTCAAAGTTACTCATGAGGGACTGGACATGAGAGCAGTGAGTGATGCATTCTCTTTGTGGTGTAGACTTTAAGGCTGAAGGCCATCACTCTGACTGATATACCAGATTGTTTGGAGGTTTGCTTTGAAAATACCATGTGGATCCCTAAGCTCTTGGTTCAGTGAGCGGTAGTCTATATGATGAAGACAGATGTGGTATGTATGGAGCCATGTTTGCAGCAGACGAGCATAGGCAGCATGCTCTTTGTGTATGTCTAACAGGCATTAATTTTGTCTCTACTGTATACTGATTATTTCTGCTATAATAGCAAGATGTCCGCTATCATGTAGGTTTTTGTTGTTCACATGGATTTGAGCTGAGCATATTTCCTGTGTGGACATACTGTAATTAAACTAGAAGTAGGAAACTAAGAAAACTTTGTGATTATTATTTTTTTCTAGCATCAACAGTCTTGAGGATCCCACCAGCCCACTTCAAGGTTGAAAATAACAGACTGGGAAAGTAATCTTATCCTCCCTCTTTCCGGTGCATTTTAAAAAAAAAATAGGCCTTACGTATACTGTGTGTTTAAATGTGGTATGAATACAACAGTATGCAGTGTAAATTCACAATTAATAGCCCTACAGTTTCAGTGTTTGATGATCTACGTTGAGGTTGACCTTGGGTCAGTGCTTTGATGTGAGATATCTTCCTCGGCTGTTGACCTAGATAGGGCACAGGCGTCTGGTCTATACAGAGGATTACTGCTCCAATAATAGATGGGCCATATAACAATAAAGTGAGACAACAACACGCCTTTTGTCTTAACTTACATTCACTTTTTGTGGAAGCACTTATAACATTCAGCCCTTATTTGCATTTTGTAATTGCTCCATTAAAGACCTTTTCATTTAGTAGCAAACCAGGTTTTCATTCATTTATACTGATATAAGTAAGTTCTGATATATTCTTAAATTTAGTATATTTGTTTGTTTTTCGTTACCACTGTCATACTGGCATCCCCCAAAAAATCCTGTTTTTGTAAAAACATACCTGTATTCTCCTGTCCAGAAATACAGCTTCTGATGAAATGTGATCTAGAATTTACTTTGTTCTGTTCAGGCCACACAGTAGCTTTCCATCTACTTTAACTTTTTAAATTTATTTTAATGGGTTTACCCTGTGAGCCTTGTGTTACAAAATCCTTCAAGTGAGTGACTGAAGGGAAATTGCAGTTGTGTACTGAGAAAAGAACAGTAGGCACTTGCCAAATGTGGGTGCATTGACCAGACATGACTACAGCTTGTTAATGAAACAGTTCAGGAAGAAAGAAATGGTTGGCTTGTTTCATCAAGAAGATTTTTATGTACCACGAAGAAATAAAATATTCAAAAAGGTCTTTCCATCCCTTGTTTCAGTACTTGTCACCTGGGATGTAGAAGGAATAACAATGCCGTGAATACTGTCTAACAGAAAATGGTGAATAATGCAAGATCATTATTATCTTGCTTAACGTAGGTTCAGAAGAAAGCAAATGGAGATGGTCACTGCAGATTAACATTTCCAGTCTGTACTAAGGTTGGATCCAACATTGTGCTGAATTGATGTACCTGCTGAACTTTTGAGTCCTCATGGAAGGCTGCATCAGCAGTTTCCAGCAGCTATCCTCTGAGATTTGACCTCAATCCCTGAGGTTAAATGGAAACTCAACCATAACGTCAGCACTTTTTCTTTGAAGAACTCTGGTTGTTGGATTAACTGTCAGGAGCCATTCATGAGACACACATGACAACCCGGCTTTCACATTTGACTGAAAACGTTTTGAGATTGTCAACACAAGATTAAGGCAGAATTTTGCGACAGGGGCCAACTGCTGTTGTCAAGGTCAGAATTAAGTCTTACAGTTTTGTTATATAGCTGAGGTATGTTAATCTGTGAGTTAGCTTATCAAAAACACCAGTGCTTAAAAAACCCAGCCTGCCAAATTTTTTGCCTCAGTTACACTTCCAAATTCTGCCAAAAACTAGAACAAACAGATGGTTGTACCTACTTTCCCTCCAGTAATTGAAGTAAACTATGTGACTGTAAATAACGACACTCAGCTTTGGGCTTTGAAAATGAGCTAACTCTGCATAAGTGCATAACCGTCAGTATACAGAAACTACTTTATTAATCCCCATGATTGTACTTACTTAACCAAAAAGTGACCAGTATGGACACAGAGTACACCGCAAAATTTCATAGTAAATTTTAGTAGCACAGTCTCGGGTTTGGCTGCTTCAGCTCAGACAAGACTGATAGACCTGAGATGCTCCAAATGGATTGTTTGGATGGGCAGCTATGTCAGGACCCTTGGGGTAGTGTTGTCCTCACTCGCGATTGCAGGATTCCCTCAGGAGACAACTCCAGTCCTGTTCCAGTGGGAAATCCTCTCTTACAAGATCAGTAGGAGGCAAAACAGGTTAATGGAAAGCAAGACAGATAGCATTAGTGGGTCAGGTCCCAATAAAAGAATGCATATGACTTAGAAAAGCCGTCACAGATCAATTTGATTATGAATTCATTCTAATCTTTGATTTTGTGGGATTTCACTTAAGGTTCTATCAGTCATGCCTTGCTACTTGGATATTAGTCTCCATGTCAAGTAAAAGATAATGTCGCTTTTCAAATGCTTTTAATGCCTTGTAGTGTTTAGCAAAGACTGTGAAGGGAAAGACTGTGAAATGACCACTTGAAAGGACACAGGAACTTGATGCCATGCAAATTAGGATTAGGTGGTCAAAAAAAAAAAACATTGACATAAACAGTGACACTGACAAATTACCCCTTGCAAGAGATTAAAGTTCTCTCTTTCTTTAAAATAGCAATGCTGACATTATTTTTTGTTTTTCACCCATGCAGCTGTGAAAAAAAATTAAATACATAATAGGAACAACTTTGAAGCAAATTCAGTTTCTCTTAAGTGCTTCAGTAAAAATGCAAGACTGTGTACTGTACTTTGCATATTTATTTTAAGCTACATATGTGCTTTCCTTTTTTATATTGCCTCTCCTCTACTTTCTGTCTCCTTCCTTCTCCTAGGTGTATAGCCGTGCTGACTGGAGGTAAGCCATGGAGGATGGGAAGCCAGTATGGGCGCCCCACCCAACCGACGGGTTCCAACTGGGCATGATCGTTGACATAGGAGCCAACACGCTCACCATAGAACCACTGAACCAGAAGGGCAAGGTGGGTCATCACACGCAAACACACAGGCACATACGCACACCGCAACTTTCCATTTACAGGCAAATTCCAGCTGAAAAATGGGTGAGGAGCTGAGGTAGTTGTTGTGTCGGTGCTTGTTTTCCTTTCCAATGGCTCTGCAAGTTGATGTGAGAATTGCACATTCACTGATTAGGTCACATAAATTGGTTGTTGTTTGCCTTCATCCCAGAAGGGTCATCACCACATACATTAGTGCATTTATTCATAAGTTCGTGTACAACGGTTTCACGAAAGAATTACAAAGCAGTGTGTAAGAAATGAAAACTTAGATATTCTGTAATTTAATTGCTGTCTGTCTTAAGTGCAATTTCAGTTGGAAAGGTGTTAGCACAACAATGTGTAAAATGTGAGAAAAACGAGAGACCACAGGTAGAGTGGCATGAATAAATAAAGAGGGTAGCAGCAGGTGTGCTGATAGTGTTGCCTAGAGGGAGAGCAGTTCATTAGGAGGTAAAGGCCACCTGTTACACCTGAGCCCAGCAAGCAGGCCTCCGATGTTTACTACAGACATGCACTATAGCAGTTGCCTCTGCATTTGTTATGTATTTTTTCACATCAGACATTCGGGTGTCACAGTAAGCCATGACACTGTGACAGTGAGCCAGCATCCACAATACCAGGACCCTGAATCTGAAGCAGCTAAATGGAATTCAGCCATAATTAATTTTATTATTTACACCTCTGCTTTTCCCTTCCTCTGAAATCTCACAAGTGTCTTCTTTGAGAATGCCTATTTAGGTGTGCCAGTGAGCCAGCATGCTTGATAACCAGGGCCCTGGTACTGGTGCAGCTAAATGTAATGCATTAGTGTTTTTTTATTAAAGTTATGAGTTACATCTGTGATTGGAAAGTCTATTAATAAGTTTGATAGATTTTTGTTTCTCTGGTAAAAAGTCATCTTCATAAGTATGAAATCTTTCTCTTTTTTCTGTCTACTTTTAAGTCTTATTAGTATTTTGAATAATCTTTTGGTTCCTTTAAATATGTTAGAATCTACAAATGTAGTGAGAAAACCATGTGTTTGCGTTGGAATACAGTCTCACCTTTTTGAGAATTATTTTGAAACTTTTCTGGAGGGACAATATATTGAAGTTTTTAAAGTTGACGCTCTACTTCATTCTAATCTCAAGAGAAACCCAATAAAAGAGGCCTGTGGAATCAAAGTTGAACTGGAAACAAGCAATTATCTAACCCCACTGACAGATAACTGCATAATATTAACACTGTGTGCTCCACTAAATGACTCACAAAGATAAATATGTTTTAGGTGTACTACACTCAGCTGGAGAAGATCTGAATGAGTTTGAAGGGAACGTCACTTAAGGCATAAACTGATTATTATCAGTTTATGCCTTATTGCGAAGCAGAAACTCTGTTCCACTCAGTAAGAGAAAGAAAGGCCCATTCAGTTTTTGTTTTTTTTAACTGCGGTGTGAACTCATTAGTGCCTCAGCTCTGCACATGGCCCTCAGCCTGGCTGCCTCCTCTTCTTTGTAAGTTTTATTGGTTAAATATTTCTCACATGGTTGTTATTGTGGATGGGCATGTCCAAATTGAGCCAAGCTATTGTAGCAGGCACACAAAGCAGATTCTGTTTATGCCTCTAGCCTGATGGTGGTAATAAACCATGCATCATGGCTCAAACTGGGTCACACTCACACACACAAGCAGTGGTAAGTTAGAGGGAGTGTAATGAATATGAAAATGGAGAAAAAGAGTCTTTAATATATTGATATATTCTGTAGGGAATAACCAGACACAGTCACTGTTTTGACATTAATGCTTTAATGGCGGATTGCCTTGTTTAGGTGCACCATCTGTAAATTTCCTAGGCCTGTTTAAATGTTGGGGTTTGGTTGCTTTTTATTAATACCGTTACTTGATTGGTTCCTACAAGATCAGTACAGAGCGACGATGACTCTTCTGCACCACACACAGACCAGAACACCACACACACTCACTTACTCACTCAGGTGTTCAGATCCTGTTGCTCGCCCACCAAATTATTCATTATCCTGCCATGTCTCCCCTTGTTTCGCTCACAGCCGGCTTGTTCCATTGAGTTTATTTCCATTAACTCAGGCTCTTAAACAATAGAGTGAGAATATCAGTAACTAATTTAGCCTGGGAACATGTCGCACCAAACATCATTACTGTGATCTTTAAGCATGATGAATGATTCATGTTTATGCATGCTTGCTTAGCTTTTTATGATGTTTAATATGTCTCCCTTTTATTGGATACTAATAAAATTAGTCTTGTGTCATAAGCGTTTCAAAGAACAATAAGTAAACAATAAATAATCCTGTATTTAAAGTTAGCAGGGATTTGTAGAGACAGTGCAACTTGTAGCACATCTGTCTTTCCTGAAAGTGGCATCATGTGAATGCTAATAAGCAAAACTGTTAATGTTACAGACCTTTCTTGCTCCAATGAGCCAAGTCTTCCCAGCAGAGGATGATGTCAACAAACACGTAGATGACAACTGTAAGTTAATGTAACGCTCAGTTTCTTGTTAAGTCATTTTATTTATTTTTTTTACTGTTGTTGTTCGTAACAGTGGCTATTTTCCAGGAAAAAAAATCATTGTAATTGTTTTGTTTGTTTGTTTGTTTGTTTTCCCTGTTTCCAGGTTCCCTTATGTACTTGAATGAAGCTACACTTCTCAACAATGTTAGAGTGCGGTACAATAAAGACCACATTTATGTACGTTCTCTTCTTCTCCTATACTTATCTGCATCTGTGCTCTTGCTATGGCTTAAAACCATTACCATCCAATTGCATCACAAGGAGATACAGTAACAAGTTAGAGGAAAGAGAGAGACAGGATACGTATCTTTGTTTCCCTGGGGGGAAAGTACCAGGTGGTAAAGAGGAAAGGAAGGGTAGCACAGAGTCAGACTGGCAAACCCAATCCTGATCCCAGTCACTCACTTAGGAAATGAGGGACAGCTGGTAGATGAGAAAAAGAAGACAGGGAAAGAGGTAAAGGTGTGTCCCAGCAGCCTTCACTGGGCTCATTTTCACCTCTGTAGTCTCTCATTATTCATTTATTTTCGTGTATTTTGCTCTTTATTAACTTTCTCTAAATGCAGAGACCCTAACCATGCTTGTAATTATATCTCTTACAGACGTATGTGGCCAATATCTTGATAGCTGTGAATCCTTACTATGACATCCCCAAACTGTACGGTCCTGATGCCATCAAGTCGTACCGGGGGAAGTCACTGGGAACTCTACCACCTCACGTTTATGCTATAGGTGAGAACTCAAACCTGCTCATCACTGTTCAGGGGATAATACAATGTACAGTTTATTTGAATTGTACAGTAATTTTCAGCTTTATTCTTTTAAAGGAACCTCTGTATCACTTGTAAAACTGCAATTCTTTAAGAACACTTAGCAGCTACACTTTGAAAAATTGCATTAATGCATTATGCATAATTCGGTCTCTGATTTTACCCTGTTTATGCTCAAAAGTTAAGTAATCAGGGATATTTTTTCTCACACAGCCGACAAAGCCTACAGGGACATGAAGGTTCTAAAGATGAGCCAGTCCATCATAGTTTCTGGTGAATCTGGTGCTGGAAAGACTGAAAACACCAAGTTTGTTCTCAGGTGTGAACTCACATGAATGTATGCTGCATCCTATCACTGTCTTCCCTTCACCCTCACCCTCTGTCCTCTCCCCATTGGTTGCGTGTTCACGGCATACATAGTGGTGTTTCAGATCAGCCCCCCCCCTTCAAACCAAGATCCTTCAAACCTCATTGGGAACCACTGATGGTACCTTGCAAATCTCCCACAAAAACGATGAACAATACAACATTAACCTGGATGCAATCTGCCATGAAACAGGCAAAAACGACAACCCTCCATACTTGTCTGTTTTCATACATGATTTCCTTTTTGTCTGGCTGCCATACTTTGTAAAGGAAAGCTACTATAGTAATCTTTAAAGTGTGTAAACTATGGATCTGGTTTAGTGTGAGTGTCTTTTGTCTTTTAAACTTTTTTTATTCAAACTGAATTATTTCATCCCCATACTACAGATATCTAACCACAACATATGGAAGTGGTCAAGATATTGATGAGAGAATTGTAGAAGGTAATATATTAACAAAAAAAGAAACTCATTTACGTATGTCGTGTTTTGGGACATTGTAATCCCGATGGTTTTTTTCCCATTTCAAACCTCAGCAAATCCCCTTCTGGAGGCCTTTGGAAATGCAAAAACAGTCCGGAACAATAACAGTAGTCGCTTTGGGAAGTTTGTGGAAATCCACTTCAATGACAAGGTAATGGATGATCACTGATGTTCTGAGTTGATCTATAATTTGCTGTGTGCATGGACCGTGCACTTTAGAATCAGCTTTTGAGACTTGATCTCTCTCCTGTTGTACCAGAATGCAGTTGTGGGTGGATTTGTCTCCCATTACTTGTTGGAGAAGTCGAGGATTTGCATGCAAAGTAACGACGAGAGAAACTACCACATCTTCTACAGGCTGTGTGCTGGGGCATCTGAGGACATCAAGAAGAAACTGCACCTGGACTCTCCAGACAGCTTCAGGGTCAGTGAGCTCACTTAGAGTCTTAATATTTCTCAGAATTAGAACACATATAATACTCTATTGTGACCCAGGATAAAATGTATGTAATTTCAATGTGCTGTTCCAAAGCGAAATGAAATTGAGGAGTTGCAGTCTTGTTTTTGAAAGAGAGCAGAAATTAGCATTTCTAAAGTTGTTTTTTTATGTAATTAAATGGACTTTAAAAAATGTTTTCTTAGTATTTTGTAGTAGGCATGGGTTGGCAGTTCTGAGGAAGCCCACTAGATGTCGCTTGAGCTTATTTGTAGTGTATCAACACAAATCAAAAGGTCCTCCCAAGTGAAATCAAAATCCCCTTAGTAACAAAACATTATACAATTGAATTCTGTCCCGAATGCGATTATCAACTCAGCAGGGGCAAAGTCAGAGAGCAAAAGGTGTTTATCCTAACCGTTATTTTCTTCTACATGCTCTGCAAAACAACACGTAACGCAACAACAAGCAGCTGAAGCTGTTCTTTCAGATGTTTATCATAGTGTCATTATATCAGGTCCCTGAGGTGACACCCACATCAACAGAGGTAATTACTTCGTGCAATTCACTACTAGTCAGCTGTGGAGCAATATTGGAAGACAGAAGAGTAAATCTTTTAGATGCTGAAAATCAATACAAATATCCCCAGTATGCATTTATACTGCGTCTGAATTGAATTTATCAAAATATTAATAATGTTTCAATGTTTTCTAAGATGATTTCTCTCTGTTGCAGTACCTGAACCGAGGATGCACCAGATACTTTGCCAGTAAGGACTCTGATAAACAAATCATGCAGAATCGCAAGAGCCCTGAGGTAATATCCCGTTCTGCTCTGGTTTAATCGCTCTAACCCAATACATGATTATTTTTGACGCTTGGGTTACATTTGCCTACTGTGTGGTAAAGTATTTTATGCCAAGAAACAAAGCGCTGGACTGAAAGCAAATCCCAGACTATATTAAGAAAATCTGCTGCTAACGTGAAATGATATGCAGAAAGTGGTCGATCACTATATATTATGCCAAGAAATTAGTTCAGGTCTATGTATTTGATGAATTATGCACGACATGAAAAAGAGCCAGTACCTCATTGAGTTGTGCTACAAAGCCTGCAGGAGATGTGTAATTAATATAGGGAAACAATTAGAAGAATAAGTGTGACGGGTTACTCTCTCAGGGACTAATTAAACATGTTCATTTCACTTTTTGTTTTCTAAGATAGCATAATATCTTCTTTTATGATAATCAAAGTTGTCAGGTGGAATAGTGGTAAACAAAGGAGGTGCTTTCAGTTCTTTGTTAATAGATTTGGTCATAATGAGTTTATTTAGCCAAGTACATTAAAAGATTTTCAAGGATTGAAAGACATTTTTCCTTAAAGGCCAATCATTACCTCTATTCTTCGATTTTTATACTGTAATTCGTTCTCACTCGTGCATTTGCATTGAAATATTGTAATCACACTGATGATGTTTTTAGAAGTTCAAAGGCAGTTATGTCATATTGTATTAGCTATGCTTTGGTGTCAGTGTATTAATCTTTCAAGACAATGTGTAATTTGTATTTTCCTTTTGAAGTATTGGATTGTAAGTGCAGATTAAAAATTGTTTCTCTGTTTTAGTTCCCCTTTTTACCTCCGCCAAGCAGGTTATGTTTTCACCCGTGTCTGTTTGCTGGTCTGTTTGCTGCTTTATTTGTCAGTAGGATTACTCAAAAAGCACTGAATTGATTTGCACCGAAACCGGTGGAGGGATGGGGCATGGGCCTTGGGGGGGAACCCATTAAATTTGGGGCATATCTAGATCATATGAATTTGAATTTTTTTTGTCTGAAGTCTGGTGTATGTTGTTTAACATTGGCCTTGACAGAGGTATGTGCTCTACTGAGTGCCATTCTAGTTACATTCTTAAGACATTTATTTCAAATCGTCAATGACTTAAAGGGCTTTTTATTATAGATGCCAGTATTATTAAATATGAAAAGGATCTTTATTCAACATGCTTACTGTAGTTTGTGCTTACAAAATCTATGAAAGTGTCTAGTAACTTAATTGATGGAAGCCCTGTAAACTGTGTGACTGTAAGTACAATTTGTGTTATTAACATGTTGCTAATTAAGTCATTGTACATCTGTCTGTCCTGCCACGTGTCCCTGTTACTGTATATAGGACAATAAGGTGATGTTTCTTTTCTTATCAGGGCTTTGCACTCCCTACTCTTTATCCTGTATTCTTCCTAAAGTAAACACTGAGACTTTATGGTTTTACATGCTGCTGTTTTTAGTGCATGCTTCCTCTTTGTCTGCATGTGTCTTCCAGGTTTGGGTGGGATTGGGGCTGGGTGGTGCTTAAATAGAAGAATACAAAGGATGTTTGCTCATTCATCTTTTTTCAGTCATACTGTACAATGCAGGGCTGCACAATTATTGTAGATTTTCCACTCTCACAATCAATATTTGTTCAAGATTGACACTTTGCTGTCATAGTCAAAATGTTGATGAACATGAAAAAAAGATTATCAGGAGAATATATTTAGTCATAATCGTGCCGCCCTTGTTAATTACCACTGTATGATTAATGATTATGAGAATCTAGACTCCTTATGATTCTTGAAGTGGTGTCTTCCAGTCACATTGCATGCCTGTTCTTTCAGTACATTTGGAGACGAAGCTAATGTGGCAGCGCAGCCTTAGTTTATAGGATGTGTGCTTGCTGTGTGCTGCTGGTGGAGGCTCTTTAACACATTACTTTAAAATATTTTTGGTCTGTTCTTCTCAAACATGTGGCTTTTATATTTTACTGTGAGCTGTTGGTTCACCCCCAGTTCAGTTTAGAATCAGATTTACTCAATATTTGAGGACAGTTGAAATGAAACTTCAATTGAATTAAACCTTTAAACTATAGAATATATTAACAGTTTGCATCTTGTTTGAGTAAATCTTGATTTGAGTTCAACTCTTACGCGTTTCCTGTTTCTCTACTGTTTCTAACTTTCTCGTGTCTTGCAGCATCTAAAGGTTGGTGCTCTGAAGGACCCTCTTCTTGACGACCAGGGCGACTTCAACAGGATGTGTGTGGCCATGAAGAAAATTGGTCTGGATGACACCGAGAAGCTGGACCTGTTCAGGGTGGTTGCTGGTGTTCTGCATCTGGGCAACATTGACTTTGAAGAAACAGGGAGCTCCTCAGGTGAGGCAGATACTGTAATTAAAAATATTTACAACATTTTTAGGATAATCTGTGATATTATCAATAATTTGGTACCGGCAACATATTTCTTGAGAACTTGCATTGCAGGGGTATTTTTCAGTGCACTTTTGTTTTGTAGTTTTTTCATGACGTGTTGTTTGTCTTTTGAGCCACAGTATCAATCACTATTCATGCAAACAACCAAGGTGTCTATTTTGTCCAGCTATTCTACTTCCACAAATGAGAAAAACTTAAGTTCCTCTATTCCATGGGATCATCAGAGGTTCCAGGAGTGAAATATGCAACTCGTTGAAATGAACAAAACAAGTTGGTATCCATTAGCTTTTTCAATAAAGGTGAGCACATGTAATTCTACAGTTGCGTGTTATTAGATCAGTGTAAATTTTTGAAGACCAGACCTAATTCCCTGGATATCACCATAGTTTAGTCTCAAGTGGTGACGAATGTGACCTCTGTTACCGCGGCAACCATGATATCTCTCCCTCTCCTGTCTTGTTCATTCTTTATCTTTCTGTCTATACAGTCAGTGTCTCTGTGGATTAAATAAGCACACTTCAAACTTTTTTTGGGGGGGGGGCAGTTTTTAACAGTTCCGTCCTCAATACAACGAATGGCCACTGCAAAATTTCCCATTCACATACTCATTAGATCTCTGACTGTGGAAGGTGCCACTACAAATCACTCTTCTACCTACTCACTTTGTATGTAAAATGTTCCAAAAATGCCAAAAAATATATAAAACGCGTGCAACTGTGTGATATGGTTACAAAGATGTTAATTTATTCGTGATTTTTGACGTATAGATTCACTATTCCGAGACCCATCTTTATGCTCTGACATATCTTTACTACATCAAATTAGCACTAACGTGGTTTGAGGTCATAATGAGTCACAGTACTTAACGTCTGTGGCCACATTGATTTTCTGGAGATTAAATATAATGTGTATGTAATGATTTCCCTTAAAACCCAATGTAAGAAAACAATAAAAAAAAATTAAAAAAAACAAATAACTGCTTATATAAAAGGAAAGAAAATAGAAGTATATTGAACATGGTTCATAACAACAGAATGTAGATGGAGATTTTCAAGGATTGTCTGTCTAACTGTATGTTTCAGGTGGTTGTGTCCTCAAAAACCAGTCAGGCCAGACTCTGCAGTACTGTGCTGATCTGCTTGGTCTGGACCAGGACGATCTGCGTGTCAGCCTCACAACAAGAGTCATGCTCACTACAGCAGGGGGCGCCAAAGGAACAGTTATCAAGTAAGAACAGCAGCATTCAGATTTTAAGATCTGAGACCTTTTGAGACTTCTTTTGGTAATGTTTTTATGGAAAAAAATGATCTTAATTTTCTCTTAATTTTTCCCAGAAGCCAACGCCATTGTTTACTGACAACCAAAAATCTACCAACTGAACTGAACTAAGTAAAGGCTGTGAGTTCTTGATGGATCTAAAAATAGCTAATAATCCTTAGACAGAGATTAACCAACTGGAATTTAATCGACACAGACAGGGGTAGGCAGTGGTTGCTGTACTTATCAGTACTAGCCTGAAAAGTATTAGGATGTCTTTATTCAGCAAGACGATGGGATTAAATCCTGACACTGAATTAAGTCTTTTATGTAGTGGGTTTAGTATAAGAGAGTATATGATAGATTTGATTATTTTATCCAAGACAGAGCTCTGTGAGAATGTGTCTTAAACACCACTGTTTGGTGTCGAAGTGACACAGTAAAACAAATGTAGATGGGATCTTTTTGTGCATAGGTAAACTTTACTTCTGCAGGATTGTATGGTGTTTTTCTTGCAGGTTAAAGAGACCATGTTCAGAGGAGAACATAGCGCAGTACTGGCACTGCTACTGTGTACTTTGGTGGTGATGTGTTGTTTGAGTGATGGGGCCAGGTTTGGTAGATTAATATTTCAGGAGGGCCAGATGCTGGCCTGGCTGGAAGTGTTTTCTCCACATAAATAATGCAGCCTATATCTGAGGAGGCAGGCAAGTATGGCCACAGTACAGTAACGGCCCAGTGTCTGGGGAGCAGGTGGAGCTAAGGGGTCCTGGCTTTGTCATTAAGCCCCAGCCAAATCCACTCTACCCCTGGGAGGTTGAGAGTAACAGAGGGGGTGACTGAGTCTCTAACTAATGTGCATATGAAACATTGTGAATGATAAAGTGCCTGTCACTGAGATGAACTGTAAGAATCTTTTGTTTTCCAAGACTTACAGTGTTTAAATCATGGCATAGTGAAACAGAAAAAAGCTTAACCTATTCTCCACGAGAATCATGATGTGAAGACTATTCCTATTTGTAATGGATGAGGGTTTTTCTTTCTTACTGGGACTGGGTTGGTGGGATATTAAAAGGAAGAAAGTAGGTAAAGAGCTATCATAGCAAGAAACACAGACCTTTCAGTTTCACCAAATCCACCTTCTTCTCAACTGGGACAGCGGAGTTGAACTCTGGGCCACAGTGGAACTGCACTTTGTCCATACAAGCAACCCCTCTAAATAAGTTAAAATAAATGGTGTCGAAGTGTCATTAGAGAAGCCTAGTAGGGTTCAAGGTTCATATTTTAGTTTTAATACTTTGTCTTTGGCTTAGAAATCCTAGCTTTAAAACTATCAGCTAGCTTGAGTATTAAGATCAGGGGAATTGCACTACGAAGCAAAATGTGTCACATTAACGCAGCTAAACTTTTGCTGCCGCATGAAAATTGGGTTGATTTTAAAAAAATAAATAAATAAAAGAGAGGGATTTAATGAGCAACTTGCATGACCCAGTTTCGGACTGTCTCTCAGTGCCCCAATTTGTGTGTCCCTCCAGGGTGCCGCTAAAGGTGGAACAGGCAAACAATGCCCGCGATGCCCTAGCCAAGGCTGTGTACAGCCGCCTCTTCGATCATGTGGTCAAACGAGTAAACCAGTGTTTCCCCTTTGAGACTTCCTCCAACTTCATCGGGGTGCTGGACATTGCTGGATTTGGTAATAAATTGCAGTTAATGATATATAAAATGTGGAAGTTTCAGTTCAACTTAACGCTGTGTAGAATTAGCCCGACATAACCGATAACACAGCGGACAAACTGAAAATCTGCAACTTTCCGGATGCACTGCATTTTGTTGATGTCTTTGTGGCAGTTTTTTTTCCATTTTTTGTTTAGAATTTAGTCTAAAGAGACACTTGTCTGTAAAGCATGTTTCCTAATATAAGTACCCTGATACCCAAATTAATTTCCTTCACTGCCATAATTAACACAGGCTTTGCCAAACATTTCATTTTAAAACTAATTGAAGTGCATGTTTTTTTTTTTTTCTGCTTCCTCTGTTTTTCCTCCTCTTAGAGTATTTTGAGCATAACAGCTTCGAGCAGTTCTGTATCAATTACTGCAACGAGAAACTGCAGCAGTTCTTCAATGAGCGTATTCTGAAAGAGGTGAGTGAGCAGCACGTGGATAAAGGTGACTCAGTGTGATTTATTTCTGTTATCCTGGGAAACCTGCCATGTCGTGTCACTCACAAGCCAAACTTACTGACTTGCTTACAAGCCAGGAGGAAGAGGTTGGCACACTAAGCTCCTCTGTCTTTCTCTCTGTATGTTTTCCCTACATCTCTCCTGTGCGCTCTCTCACCAGAGTGCTAATTTCTCAAGGGACATAATGAGGCTTGTTTCTCTCCTGTGATCTTTTAACGTTATTCTCTTCCAAGGTTTCAAATTGATGTGCCAAAATTCTAGTCTAAGCCTCTTTCTCATTATATGAATTGTGTGTTGTGGGTTTGATGTTTTTTAAGGTGAATGATGTTCTGTAGACACTCAGAATGATCTAAACTAAGAATTTCATATCAGACCATTTTGAAACTGCTACTTTTAGTGTTGATTTTTGACTTTTGGACATGCTTGTTCTGTGCAGGAGCAAGAACTATATCAAAGGGAAGGGCTGGGAGTGAATGAGGTGTATTATGTTGACAATCAGGACTGCATAGGTGAGTTCCTCTGTGTCATCTTACCTCCCAACTTCCTGTTGACCCTCAAACTTTTTTTTTGTTGTTGTTTTTTATTGCTTCCCTGCGTGAACAATCGCTTTTCAAAAGTTCATGATTTACCTGAAAAATGTCACTGTTGAAAATGAAAAAGTTTCAAGGCAGTGCATTGAGGAATCTCTGTCAGTCTGTCTGTCTGTATTTTGATTTTCTAGGCAACCTTTCATCCGATCGACTTCAAACTTTACCATGAACTTTTTTGGACGAGCGGTTCTCGAGAAAAGCTATTATTATTTTTCAACATGTTACTTGACATTAAGAAAGAGGCAGAACTGCAGTACGAGGACATTGCAGCATCCAGACAGTTTAAACCGTGCACATGTCAGGCGGAACTCAACTACGACGGCACTCTCTATGCTATCACCCATACACTATGAGAGCAGAGCGGAACAGAGCGAAGTGAAAACAGGTCTATCAAGTGACACGTAGGGACATCATTGAGATGAAGTGCTGCCTTTGAGTGCCTGTGCTGCAAAATACGTAGTGCACCGACAGAGTTGTGGCTGTCTGTAGAACCCACGCACCACAAATGTACTGAGGTTGTGTAACATCAGCTCCCCCACATGGCATTGATTTGGGCCATTCCTTGAGCTCTGGGCTATACATCAGAGCAGAATAAATAAACCTGTCAGGGGGACAATGATACCGACTTCTCACTATCCAAGACGTTCGCATATCCATGTGTTATTTTTGAAGGGAGCAGGCGTTTTGAATATTTGTGGGTTTTATGGCCTCTTTTTTGCTACGAGAAGCCGGAGAAACGATACCCCCTTGTTTTTGTTGTCTCTGTCCTCAAATGAATCATCAAATCACTGGGTTGAAGTAGTCAGTGTATCGAGGTGAAGCAGTTTGATTTGTATTTCAAAGGCCGTGATTATTCAAGTGCAAGGTTAACTGACAACTGTGAATAACATTTATGACTTGCAAATGACCATTTGGGTTGGCCATTAATTCACTCATCAATCTTCACGATTTATGCACAGGTGCTTGCTTATGCAAATTTTTTCTGAGGTCCTCTGCTATTAGATTATTTTCCTAACACAGCATGTTGTATGAATAATTCAGATATATAGCTAAATGAGCATCCTGATGAACATGTTTTGTGCTTTGAATATTCACATCCAGAAACAGTAAATGGTGGAAATTTCCAATAAATCTAATTTTAAGAAACTGAATGTCAAGTGATTTTGTAACTTCGGCATCATAATGGCTGATGTAGTTCCCACCTCACCCCTTCTTTAAATAGTTTAGCAGAGATTTAAGGGTTTTGTTGTTGTCCCTAAAAATGCCTGTAAGCATCTGATGATACTTATAGATTAGAAATATTACCAATTTGGACGTGTTAAGAAGACGTTCTTAACATGTCTTATCCTAATACCTATATCTTAACATAGGTAGTCGGATATTCCTCTTCATACTGATGCTATACTGTACCGTCCAGAGCTGTATAAAACACAACTTATAATACTGTGGTTGATAGATAAATATTTGTTGTTTCCAGACCTAGTGGAAGCAAAGCTGGTGGGAATCCTGGACATTTTGGATGAGGAGAACCGACTTCCTCAGCCCAGTGACCAACACTTTGCAATAGCTGTTCACAGCAAGCATAAAGACCACTTCAGACTGACGGTCAGACTTCTTAGTTGTGCTCTCTTTCCCTCACCCTCCATCTCTCCTCTCCCACTGTGTTTCTTATTCTCCCTCTCCTTTTGTCTCTTCTTTCACTCCAGTGTCCTGCTATCATTCTCTCTCTCTGTGCGTTAAGTTCTTTTGTGGCACGAGGTAGCAATGTAACCTCACAGTGGTTCTGCCGTTGCGGTCATTTTTAATCTGCCTGTTTGTTACAATAGTTTTGTGAATGACACACAGTCCCACTCCCTCCCTTTTGTCTCTGTCTTTGTCGCTATTGTTTGTCACCGCCTGTATCTCTGCAAGCATGAAATCCTTTTAGAAATGCAGCCTTGACACCATTTCAAGCTTAAGATTAGAGGTGGTTGGCTGCAGCCACACTCAATTGCAGGGAGAGTTATTACTCAAATAAAGACTATTCTATACATTAAATAGGACAAAAGACATTAATCTTAATCTAAAGTCCTTCTAATATGCTCTGAACTAACATTTCTGCTATTCAGTTTATACACTTTAAGGATAATTTATAATGGGTCTCCTCACTGATGAAACTAATGGAGCTTAAAAATGGTGGTTGCTACATTCTCTTTCAATATAATGTAATGTTGGTCATTTTTGTTGTTCTTTACAACACTTGAGCCAGATAAGATGAATATGGAATACAATTGTAAAATATACCTACACTATGTGCAGTTGTTATTTCCTTGTATATCCATGTAAGTAAACATGTTAAATAACTGCAAACTACCCTGGACAGCGTTTGTGAGAATATGCCTTTTTTGCTGGATTTCACTGCCCTACATTGATCTGAATGTGTCATTCTCCAAACCACCCCTCCTCATTCAGTAGTGGTGTGGATAAACAAGTTTCTTCAATAGAGATGGTGATGGATAGGATTAGAGTGAAATCAATATATATATATATATATATATATATATATATATATATGTGTGTGTTTTAGCACTGTCATTAATATGACTTGCTTTCTTCTTCTCCCACCTAGGTTCCCAGGAAGTCAAAGTTGACCGTTCATAGGAATCTCCGGGATGACGAGGGCTTTATCATCCGGCACTTTGCTGGAGCAGTCTGCTATGAGACGGTCAGTGTTAACCCAAATCTTTATTATATGGGGCTATTAAAAAAGGAAAAACTGAAATATCACATTGACATTAGTATACAGACCCTTTGCTATGACACTTGAAATTTAGCTCAGGTGCCTCCCATTTCTCTTGATAATCTTTGAGATGAAAACAGTTGATTGGACATGATTTGGAAAGGCACACAGCTGTCTCGAGAGAGAGAGAGAGAGAGAGAGAGAGAGACCCTAAAATGGCTGTTCACAGACGGTTCCCATTCAACCTGACAGAGCTTAAGAGGATCTACAGAGAAGAATGGCAGCAAATCCCCAAATCCAGATGTGCAGAGCTTGTCGTGTCATACCCAAGAAGACTTGCGGCTGTAATCGCTGCCAAAGTTGCTTCAACTAACTACTGAGTAAAGGATCTGAATATTTACATCAAAGTGATATTTCAGTTTTTCCTTTTAAATAAATTAGCAAAACTTTCTAAAATTCAGTTTTTGTCCTGTCATTATGGGGTATTGAGTGTAGACTGATGAGGGGGAAAAACTGAATTTAAATGATTATAACAAAAAATATAACTGAAAAAAGTCAAGGAGTCTGAATCCTTTCTGAATGTGGTGGTGTTACTAGCAGTTAAACCTAACTAAAAGTCATCAGTCAATGAAGCAAATCACATGATAAACATATTCTAAGCATCTAATTTTTCATTGTTAATTAATTGATTTCTCAAGGTTTATCTTTTTGCTTGAAAAATACCTTAAATGATTAATCGATTATCTGAATAGTTGCTGATTGATTTTCTGTCAATCAGCTAATTGATTAATCGACTAGTGGATTCAGCTGTAACACCTTTGTTGTCCTGGTACAAATGTCACAACAGTACATCTCTTATAATAATAAGAAGTTGCTTCTGTGATGTGTGTTGGATGCTGCGGGGATGGATGGCACACTTTATTTTTGTTTGCATTTTATACATCTGTATAAAAGTCTTCCACTGCATAAATGTCTGCATTTGCATGTGTGTGTCCACAGGCTCGGTTTGTGGAGAAGAATAACGACGCCCTCCACATGTCCCTGGCGAGCTTAGTTTGTGAATCGAAAGACAAATTTGTTCGAGAACTGTTCGAGAACTCCAACACCACCAAGGACTTCAAACAGAAGGCAGGAAAGCTCAGCTTCATCAGCGTTGGCAATAAGTTCAAGGTCAGTGTGACTGTTAAAGACAAAGTCCCTGAAACTGAATAAAACCTCCTAATTTTTAGTTCACGATTACCTTTTTAATTTCACAATCATAAATAATAAAAAGGATAGTGCACTATTTCACACGAATGATGAATCCATTGAATTTTAACACTACTTGTGTCATTTTGTGTTTTAATGTATTTTATTGCCAGGGCCATGTAAACTATAATTATAATGGCTTTATTTTATATTTATTTTTTAAGAGTTTTATCCTACTAGACTTGTGTGAGACTTACAGTATGTTGTACAAAAAACTGATGCATTAAAAAAAAAGGGGAAAAAATTATATGTTGACAATTTTGCGAACTGTCAACATTTTCGCAAAATTGTCAATTTTGAGAAAATGCAGTGATAAAGATTTACATTGCCTAAAGACGTGCAATTAGAAAATTGCTGTGAATTAGTGAACGCGCTCTATTATCTGTCTGAGCTTCTTTTCAGATTTTTCTAACTCTAATCTCCTGACCTGCTCTGCAACTTTCCTCCAGTCTCCCCACTCTCTCCTCTGAGAAAACCTTCCTTGGTGGATAAAGCTGGATAAAGTCAGCTTGAGGTATAATAGAGGGGAGTTAGAAAACAGGAGGAGTGAAAAAAGGAAGAGAAAGGAAGAATGAGATATTCAGGCTTTCACACAGAAGGGTTTAGAGGGAGCCAGAAGTACTCTACTTTCAGCAGAATGTATTTTATTTTTCAGTCTTACTTTGCTGTTTTCTTTTGCCTTTTTCATCAGACTCAAGGTTTTTTTCATTACAAATGTAGCTTCTTTGCTTTCAGAACTAATGCACCAGACATTGACTCAAGCACAAAGATGATGTGGGTGTTTCAAAAAGGCACCAATAGCCAGTGGGGCTAGATGTGTTCATTTTAATAAGTTTTGTTTTAGATAAATATAATCTGTCAAAATGAACAGTCTTCAGCTGGACACAATGTTAAACAGTGTTTTATAATAAGCACGTTAAATTTTCCTTGCAGTTTTCCTTCCTGTCCTGGCTACCTTCATCACAAACATTTAAAAACAAATCAACATTAAACAGTTCTTTTTGTCTGCTTGCACCCACAGACCCAACTGAACCTGCTGCTGGACAAGCTTCGCAGCACTGTGAGTAAAAATTAATTGTGTATTTTGCAGAAAAATGTTTTGCTTTCCTGCTTTGACCCAATATAAAATAAATCCCCCTTTACAATGAAAAGTATGCATTGGAATATGTTAACTTACTACAGTGCTGCTGTTAAATACATGTTTTTACTCAGATGCCAGTTATAAAGACGGCAGGCACAGACTGAGAAGCACCTTGCCGTGGAAGCTACATTTTACCTTATTAATCTTTGTGTGTGCAGGGCTCAAGTTTCATTCGCTGTGTGAAACCCAACCTGAAGATGGTCAGCCAGCAGTTTGAAGGAGCGCTGATTCTCTCACAGCTGCAGTGCTCAGGTAGGTCTAAAAACTGTATGCATAATATGTACTGCAGAATTTTTAAGAATTTGTTACATTCACAATTTACAATCTTTCAGATGAGTAAATATGAGGATACTTTCGCCCAATGAAACTCTACTGTTAGTGGAGCAATATAAATAGGTTGGTTCCTCTTATAGGAAATGGACAACACTACTGAAATATCTTATGATATACTGCATTTATAATATATGAATATGATCTACCCAAGAACCCAATGAAATATATAAATATATATAAATATAATATAATGAATATATTTAATGTATATATAAATATAAATATATTTAATGTAGTTTGATGTGATAATATGTAAGTTCAGAATTGGAATATTGGACCTTTGTTCAAGAAAGAAAGGCTCCAGTCTTAAAGGAATCCAGGATATGTAAATTTACATTTATTTCCTCTGCTTCCCACAAGGGTTAAATTATGTCAAACTGTAGTGACTGGAAAAGCCTCGGAAGGCAATTGACTCAATTTATTATAGTATATTTGAGTGCAGTTTCTGTGTGTTTAGCATATTGCACTGTACGCTGTCATTACTTTTTAGAGTTTAGTTAGTGACATTAAGTTATTTTGACAATTTTTGTAAATTCTGAACCCACAGTTTGGTCCCTGGCTATAAGAACTATAGGGGAGTCTGTTATTTGCTTCTGATTTAAAACCCCATTTAAACTGTGCTATATTAAAACAAAATAGTGCATGCTGTAAGTAAGCTAATAACAGCACAATGTTCCTGTCCATGACTGTTAGTAATGCATACTTTACAGTGTATTGTAATTCCACAGGCAGTCCTGTTTCTCTTCGATAACCCTTTGCATGTCTTTCTTTGTGTGTTTGTTTGGATTAGGCATGGTGTCGGTGTTGGACCTGATGCAGGGGGGGTTCCCTTCCAGAGCCCCCTTCCATGAACTCTACAACATGTATAAACAGTACATGCCAGATAAACTTACACGACTCAGTCCACGACTCTTCTGCAAGGTGGGACTGCATGAATTGAATAATTTTCTCTTTCGCTGAAGAAATAGAAAGTGTGCTGTCGGGTTTAAATAACAAGCTAATCTGTTTAAAATAAAGCCTAATTAGTTGTGTAATTTGTTCAAAGTATGAAAAAAAAAAGCATACAGCCAAACTTCAGCGAACCATTTGGGAAATGATTAACAAACATGAAATGTTTATTGCCCTAAATTCTTACCTCACATACAATCTTGCTGTGTCACTGAATGTGAATTTGTTCCTCTGTAGGCTTTGTTCAAAGCTCTGGGACTGAATGACAATGACTTTAAGTTTGGACTGACCAGAGTGTTCTTCCGTCCTGGAAAGGTGTGTTAAAGTCAACAAAATTAATTAAACCTAGATTTTGCATTTCATTATGTCCTGTACATGCTGCAGCTCTTGAGAACACAACTATGTCCTGACTTACGAGGATTGTTGCTTAATTTGTGTTTGTGTGCGTATCAGTTTGCAGAGTTTGACCAGATCATGAAGTCTGATCCAGACCACCTTGCAGAGCTGCTGCAGAAAGTCAACAAGTGGTTGGTGTGTAGCCGCTGGAAGAAAGTCCAGTGGTGCTCCCTGTCTGTCATCAAACGTAGGTTAAATCCACCAGCACAACAGAATATGCTAAGTGTAACTCGAGCAGCCTCCAACACATCACCACAAGTATCTGCAATATAGAGTAGTTGAGGAAGGATTTAGATTGTCTTTTCGTTTCATCATTCCTCCAATGGGCATTATTTGTCAAACCCTGGCGTATTTTAGTTGAGAGAATTTGCCACACTAGGTCTGGACATTGAAAAAAATACGGTATCATTATCGAACGTTATTTTTCTATGGGTTATGTCTGTTTCAGACAGGGACCATACCTTTAAAGTCATGATTTCACTTCCATTTTTTTAGATCACAGTGCTTCAGTTATACAAAAACTTCCATCAGCACAACATATTTTTGTTAATTAAGCTATTTCACTCTCCAGTGGATGGCTATGAGGTCCTCACAGTTTATTATGCAGCTCTGATAGCTATACTAAATCATATTTCACACTTTTCTATTCATTGTGAATATTGGAAGTAGCAGCCAATAGCATTATGGAATAGTACTTTATAAGCAGTTCCTTGAGCCATTACACTCTGTGCCAAGTTAGTAATTTCCACCATTTAATAAAGGCTTCTGGTTATTTGTGTAAAAAGACCAAATGACATGACACTACAGTTATAACAGAACATTGCCGCTGCTTGACCACACATTTCTTTCATAAGTGACATGAGGAAATTTATGTTCCTGGTCCAGGTCTTTTATTTCCTTCAACACTTCACCTCATTATTGCAGTTTAATGTGCACATGTGTGTATATGTGTGTGTGAGTGTTGAGAGAGAGTGTGTATAGTACATATAATTTACTCTGCACTACTTGTTTTTGTGCTTGCCCGAACAAATAGTGCCCGTTATACCAGTTTATACCTAGCTGTATTATTAGCTGTATCATATTTTGAGCTTTAATTTGTCGGATCAATTATTCTCATGGCTTCCAATATTTACCTTTTAAAAAAAAAAAAAAAAATAATAAAGTTTTTACGGTTGCATTTTATATTTTCTTTGAATCTTAAGTGGGCATTGGGCGAGAAATACCTATGGCATTCGCAGAGCATGATTCTCATGCCTTTAAGAATAAGTATGTAAATGATATAGGAATTGAGAAATGCAATAATTTCAAGTTGTGCATATGTGTGTGTCCTTCATAAATAGTTTTTTTTTCTTTTTTCTCATCTTCAACAGTTAGGAACAAGATGAATTACAGAGCTTTGGCCTGCATTAAGATTCAGAAGACCGTCCGCATGTGGTTGTGTAAGAAGAAGCATAAGCCACGGTGAGTCTCCCCTAGTTCCTTGAACCCAATCCACACACACACACACACACACACACACACACACACACTCACAAACAAACACAAAAACTCTCTCACACACATGCATCACTTTTATCATCTTTCTGTTTGTCTGTGCTCTTTGCTCTCTTATTTTTTTCTTGTAGCGTGTACTCTTGTGTGTGTGCTTTTTATTTACACGGATTCACGCTTGGTGGGTTTTGATGGCTTTCCCACATCGTGCAGTTCAAATCAATCCCGAAAGTCATTTGTGGAGAAATGATGTCTCACTGTACTGCTTTGGGAAATACCACATGTCTTGCTGAATTGGGTTGCATTTGGAAACATGGCTCTGGTGAAAGCGGCCATCCAGATGATGGGTTTTCAGATAGCCTTTTTTAGATTCAGATTTTGATTGTGAGTGGCAGAATGTGTATGGATGCATGTGGAAATGTTTTATATCAGCATACACACATGTAGTTCAGTATGAAGATTCTTATTCCTAACAGTTACAAATAATGTGTCTATTTTTGGTTGAGAGCAAAAAAATGAAGAAGGTACCTAAGGTGTCCCTGAAATGTATAAAATCTCTACAAGGGCCAAAAGGATTTTTTTAAGTGAAACTACAGTGTAATGCAATATTTTTGTGAAACAGAATGTGTGGACAGAATGCAGTCACAAGGGAGGTTTAAATTGTTTAAAAGTTGGCATGGCTTGGCGAATACGTTTGGATGCAGAGCTGTAGAGGACGGTTGGCCTCCACCCACACCTCCCTCACCCACACTGTTAGATCAGAAGATGGATGTTGGGGGTTAAATTAGTAAATAAAAACATAACCATGCTGTCTTGGAAATATAAACAGACTTTCTGTCAACTGACATTCAAACAAGCGCCTCTGACCGTTGATATGGTTCTGCTGGCTACTATGACCGGTGACCTGATGGTCAAGTTCAACATTAGTAATCACAAATATTTTTATGTGTGACAGGAAGAGAAAAAAATTACATCAAAATGACATCAAAAAGAGGGATTTTGATGTAAAACTGCTCAAAAAAGATATTCAGACATACATTGGCATTTAGTAACACGTAATTGAACAATTAACACACAGAATTTCTACTTGCAAAATTGTTTTTTTTTATTTCACTGTAATTAATATTTAATTAATTTAATATATATTATAGATATTAATATAAATTATATATTAATATATATTATATTATAAGTTTGTCACATCTTGTAATTAGTGTCCATTTGAAATAAACTGCTCATATGCTCAAGCTAATGGCATTTTCATATCTAAGTTTGCATTTTTCTCTCCTCCCATAGCATTGATGGTATGGTAAAGGTTCGGAACCTGAAGAAACACATGGAACGGTTCAATGAGGTGGTAAACGGGCTGAAGGAGGGCAAACAGGAGATGGCCAAACAGGTCCGGGAGTTGGCCACCTCCATAGACGCTCTGTTAGCCGAGATAAAGGTGAGTCACTGAGAGGTATTTAACTGTAAGACTCGGGGATTATTGCTCTGGTGTAAAGCTACTCATGTCAACAATTTTTATGGTGCTTTGAGCATGATACAATCTGAGCAACAGGTTGTTAATGAAACTCCTCTTATTTATATGCGTTTATCCAGGGAAGACTTTTTTCTTGCCCTGTGCCCTTTTCTCATTCCTTCTCTCAGAATCAATATTTTTAATCACCTGAGGATAAAAAAGAAGAGCAAAGTGAAGAAGAACCCCTTCTCTTCTCCAGTAATTTCATTTTTGCTAAATTATCAGACTTGGTTAGTGAAATCCCAGCTCTTCCTGTGCAATAAGCACCAGCCTTATTGGACCTTCTAGGTACAGCAAATCATCACAAACACATCCATTTGCTTTCCAGACTGAATTCCCCAATAGTGCAGAATTTCCTGAAATTTTGCAAACTGTAGTCACCTGTATGCAATCAATAGGTATGATTGGAGTGCTCATAGGTTCCCTGAGGTATCCTGACGGACACTCATATACCAGTGGGCCAAGACCCTTTCTCTACCACAGTCAGCCTCTCCACCTCTCCTATGTGTCTCTGTTAGCCGATTAGCAGTCCAACTGTGGACACTCATGGCGCTGTGAGTGCTTAAAAATCGCTCCTGGCATGGCTTCTCCGAGTGAATAATGCATGAGATGCCAGTGGCTGTCATTCAGGCCTCTATACATTGGGGACAAGACCTTGTCATTTTCCCTCCCTGTGCCACTGTTAGAGACTCACTCTAATGAATCTTCACAATACAGTGACCTCTTCTCTCCTTGCTGATCGTCTGACAAGGATAGTGGGGAATTGAGTATTGTGGCCGCAGCGTGCAAGTGACAGGCTAAGTGTCAGTCAGTTTCTTCCTTTTTTTGCCACATGGGAAGGTTGTGCCATGGTAACAGTGGAGCATGTGTCGAGTCAGAGTAAGCGTACTCAGTATCTCTTCCTTTTTTATTCAGGCAAACTCAGAATAGCCTTTTAAGTATCCTGTCGGAATCCCACGGCATATTATTAATAAACACCTTGTAATGATGGTTTTCAAAGAAACCCATGGCTTTGAACTCCACCGAGGCTTGAGGCTGAGAATTGATTCAACAGTTGAATAAAGAAATAAAAACTAGGTCTTGATTTTGCGACCATGAATTGCCGTGCTGATGCTTCCCTTGACCCCCTAGGCCACAGTGATGACCTGGAAAGAGATCGACACAGAGTACCAGGGGCTGGTGAAACGCTCGGAGCAGCTGCTCTCCTCCATGCAAAAGAAGAAGCAAGAGGAGGAGGAGAGTGAGAGGCTGAAGCACATCGAGGAGGAGATGGAGAAAGAGAGGAAGAGGAGGGAGAAGGAGGAGCAGCGACGCAAACAGGAGGAAGAGGACCGAAGACTGTAAGTCATGGCAAGGGGACGATTATCAGTAGATGTTTTAGTAAATGTCATGCTAGATGGTTTGAGACTGTAAGCTGTCTGTCAGTCACAGTAAATATTTTTTTTTTCTTTTCTACAAACATTTTAGGAAAGCGGAGATGGAGCTGAAGAGGAAGCAGGAGGAAGAGGATAGAAAAAAGAGAGAGGAAGAAGAGAAAGTTCTACAGGTTTGGCCCACCCTCATGGTGATACTTTCCCATGGTGTACTGTTGTACTTTCCTGCTGAAAAGTTGCAGGACAGAAGTTTAGCAAGGCGACCCAGCAAATGTTTATAAACTCAGAACCTGCAGTCTCCTCTAAGCTTCATGTGGACCCCCAGTGAGGGAACTGAGCCCTACTCACCTGTAGTGACTCACCACTCAAACCCTGCCACTATAATCACATTTAAGTGGGATGGTTTCCTAGACATAGCAGGACCTTCGTTGGGTCAGTGTCCACAGTATAATGTGTAATATTGTTACTGGTAAACTGACCCATGTCACTAAATTGTTATTGTTTCTCCCTGTTTCAAGGTTAAACATAACATAAAATATAAAATAACATAAAAGAAACACATGAAATAAACTGAGCGATGTACTGGGTTGACCTCAGAAACCTGTTTTACAGGAATCAATTAATAAAATATGTATTTCAACATGTCAATGGGTGGGTAAATCAACAGAAAATGAATCTGCAACTATTCTGATAATCAGTTAATAGTTTGAATAAGTTTTCAAGCAAAAATGCTAAAAAATGAATTGGTTCCAGCTTCTCGAACATTTGCTTCCTTTCTCTGAGTCTCTAGGATTTTAGACAGTACTGTATGTCCAACATAATGAGCAGTTTTGAAGACATAACCGTGGACTCATAAAACTTTTGATGAGCATTTTCACTGTCTTCTGACCTTTTATAGATTAGTTGATTAATCAAGAAAATAATCTGCACATCAACTGACAATGAAAATGAATTATAATCATTAGTTGAAACCAAAAATGGCAACAAACAAAGCAAACTGAGTGGGGAGTTAAAGGAAGCTCCAACATTGGAGACTTCAGAATCATTTGTCGAAATGTGCTGCGTTTAGGAGCCTCAGTACAGTCTATACTCATCTCTGAAGTCAAACAATTACAGTTGATTACAACTGAATTACAACTGAAACAATATGGACTGTAAGTTTTCCATAAGCATCCGAACACACCAAGAATGTTTTCAAAACAGTCCCTGCTTGCAGCAGCATAACAAAAGCTTAACTTAAAGCAAATTTCATGTCTCTTGAAGTTGATTTTCAGTCAGTATCATAATGAACTTACAAATGAATCCCATGGCTTCCACAGATGTAGTATAAAGTAGGTGTGTTTTGTAGTTAGGGAGCAGGGGAAAAAACCCTGCTAAACCACCAGTAGGGTTCTCATGTTTCCTCTCAGTGGTAAACTCTGCCTGCTCTCCACTCCGAGCGAAACATTCTCTTGCTCTGTGGTCCCCCACGGCAACAGCTTGGTTATGACATTGGTGAGATTGCAAGAGGGTTTTCAACAGGGTCTTGATTGATGATTCCACTTCCTGCCGAGTTTCCCCTAGTTGAACCTCTTCATCCCCTCCACATGCTATCCTGTGTTTTATTATCGTGCCTTTTACTCTCATCTACACTGTCTCGCCTTAATCCATCTCTGCCTGTTATACTCACTCACATCTAATTGTAACTTTTTTCTCATTGTTATTTCTTTCCCCTGGCCTTTTCATTACACTCACCTGTTCCTCCTCCTCACCTTTCCTTACCGCGCATTCGTCCATCTGTTACATCCACATCGCACCTTCTGTACATCCACACCTTTTTTTTTATTCACCCAAGGCCAGTTGGACATTTGCATGCTGCCATGTTTTTTTTTTCTTTCTAGCATGAGACAGTTGACCACAAGCTGTCATAAGCCACATGTTTCAGGAGATGCTTTGCAAAGTTTGTTTATCCCCAGCTCTGAGGCTCAGAACTGCAGCAGTAAACTTCCTAAGGGTCTCTGCTGTGACTTGTGTTGCATTTTACTGTGTTCTCTTCGATTTTCTGCTCTGTCAAAGGTTAGCCTAGCGCTGTGTCCTGTTCTCTCCAAACTCTGCATCATGGTGTCTTTCAACCTAACCTTATTAGTCTTTGAGTCTGCAGTATTTATTTTCTTAAAGGGGGAATTTTAAAAAATCCAGATCAGCATTGGTACTGAAACCTCACAGTTTTTAGTATTGGTTCTCGTGCTTCACTCTGGTCATGTGTCACGACGACTGCTTGGACCGTTCTTCAATATGAATAATATATTCTTGGAAATGTAGTTATATTTAAAGCTCCTCGGAGAAAAGGATCCATTGTGCACTTCATTTTTGGCTTTCTACAAGGAGATAGAGGGTTGTACAGGATATAGAAAGATACATTGATTTGTAATTTATTTATTTACATAGATATATATAAATATAAATATAAATTTAAATGTTCCTACTGATTGTTGTTGAATGCTTGTTTGTTGTATGCCCTGTTGTGTTGAGACAAATGACCAGTAAAGCTTTATTAGCAGCCCTACAACCTGGATAAATAGCCCTAATGAGGCTTGGGCACACAGCAGAGCTCTAATTGTTTTGAGGGGTCTGGCACACATGGCAGCATTGGTATTTAGACAGGATTTAGATTTTTGGAGATTTTATAAAGTCACATTAAGAGCGGAAGTGTTGTGTTGTGTATTTGCGTGTGTTTATAGGCAGAGCTGGAAATCCAGCTGGCTCTGGAGCGTGAGGAGCAGGCCCAGCGCGCCGCCATACTGGAGCAGGAGAGACGAGACAGGGAGTTAGCCATGAGAATTGCTCAGAGTGAGGCGGAGCTGATCACTGAGGAGGGGCAGATGGATGCAGGCCTGCGCAGGTATTGTATATGTGAACTCAATACACACCTTTGCATGACACATACTGCTATTGTGCAGAGTATGCAGAGCACAGTGAAGAAGTAGTGTTGATCTCAGCATGCGTGTGTAACTTCATTTTTCCTGTTGCTGTGTTTTCTCCCAGCGATGAGTCTTTTTCAGATCTTCCTATCTCCTCATCCTCAGTCAGAGCCATGTAAGATATCAGTGCAGCTTTCTGTGACTGCCCTTATCCAAGCATACCTAACACCAACAATAATCACTCACTCACTCCCTCCCTGTCTGTCTGTCTTAAGCTCTATCATAGTCCTTAATCTCTCAGCTGCTTAAAATAGATGCAAAATTATACCAGCAATGCAAAGCGAACAGAAAAATCTTTCGATTTTTACAAATCACTAATCAAATTTAGATGTATGGTAGGTGTTACTTTATGTGGCATGAATCATGAGATGTGCCATTTAGAGGATAATTATGTGTGATCATTTGATACATAAAAATGAAGATGATCGAATCATAAATGAGAGGTGGATTGGAATGTGCTGTCTGTGATCTTTTTATGTCTCTGATCCTAATTGGCTGTGCATGAGTCTGCAGGGTTTTAAGCTTGTCTGTATCCTTTGCAGTGCTGGTGCAAAGCACCAAGTCATGAGCTTGACCATGTATGTATGTGCTTCCCCTGTCTCATACTTTCAGTGTTCACAAATTTAGCTTGTTAGGTGTTCTCCTGTCCTATGGATACATATATATTTTATAACTTCTGCATAACTGTCTGATAATTACAAGGGAATTTTTGTTGTAGGTCTTTACTCACTCCCTCCGCTCTGCCTTAAATCTCATTAGTCATATCAGTGGCCTTTTTGTTTAGAGTATGTGCTATCTGTGAAGATAGCTGTTACCAAGTATTTACTCCGCTGACAACAGCTCAAAATATTCAGTTTTCTTACGCACCAAGATAAAATGTGTATTGTACAAAATTTGCAGTCGCACAAAAGGACACTATGTTTATTTTCTAGTGTTGAGAGTGAGCTTAGCACTAGTGATGATACACAGTTGTGTGTGTACGTGAATACCAGACAAGTCGTCCCAACAGAGTGTAAAAATAACTAACGAGATGGAGGAAAAGAAAGCTCCATCATTTTATATATCAGGACACCTCAGAGTTCATTATCAAGTTCATGCAATGCACACTTACCATAGGGAAAAAGAAGAACTGTGTTCAAAACTTTAAACCAGTGGCTCCAAACCATTTTGGTTCATGACCCTTTGGGAAAAAAAAAAAAAAACCTCAGTGTGGACATGAGTTTTGAGTGTTTCAGCAAAAAATTGTTTGATTTGAAGGATTTTTAGAGACTTAAAGAGGTAAAGGTATTTCAAACTAAAAGGAGTAATAATTAGAGAGCAGTCAGAAAAAATAAACCCAATTTCATGCAGCTTAAATGTTAAAGGGACATTTTCTACCCTTTTAATCATCTGTTGACCCCTTAGATAAATGTTGGGACCTCTAGGTTGGGAAAAACTGGCTTAACACAAGGGTTGAGTAAAACTGGCAGCCTAACAAAGGCGGGTTAACAGGTAATGTACACTAGCACCACACGTAGAACTGTTACTATGGTTACCTACAGTTTAATGTACCTTACACACTAGCTGTGTTCAGAATCACTCCTCATTCACTCATTCACTACTCCCTACATAACAGAGATTCAGTAGTTTACTTTATAGTGGGCAGTGAACTGAGATTTCAGACATTAACTAATCATTGTCATTTTGCATCTTCACTGACAGAGTCGCTCAACAGTCATTTCCTCATCTATAAATATATAGATAGTGCACCATGCAGCGAAGAGGGAGTGATTTCGCACACAGCCAGTTACTGGGACCATTGTTTAAACTGTTGACTGAAACTACTTTATGTTTAACAGATACAGCATATTGCAGCTGCTTATCTTAATTTGAACCTGGATACTTTCACAATATCCATGGCACCGAGTTTCCACTACTCCGCTCTGTGTTTATAGCCAGGAGAAGTTCTCTCAATTCCTGTGTGGTCTTTATCTGCAGGTCCGGTGAGCACAGAATTTCATTTGATCCAGTAGCCTGTAATCTTGTCAGTGTTGGCTCAGGCATCCATTGGCCACTTTGCATGTGTCTCCTACTATCCCTGTGAGTCAGCTGACCCTTGGCAACCAAAAGAAGATCTGTGGCAAGAGAGCAGCTCCAAAGGCCACGTGTGTCGCATGTGCACACCGCAGAGCTTAAGCACATGAAAGCCTGCATGAAGTACAAGTGTACACACTGGCTGCCATTGCTGGCATCGTAGCTAAAGGACGAAAGACCACGGGCTCCCTCCACCTTCCCCTTCCTCCAACCACCTATTGCCAAAAGCAAAAACCTTGGCCAGCACTGCACTTCCACTTCTCCTCTCCTGCCTCAGCCCTGGCTCATCAACATCACACGCTGGCACGTGTCCCAGCCAAAAATCAGTCTCATCTGTCCAGTCAGTATGAATTATAAATGGTAATGGTAATCTGGCTAATGTTTTGTAGATCAGTAATCCTCTACACTGAGACTTTAGCAGCTATGCCGACTGTAAATAGAAGAGGTAAATCCTTTGTATTATTGAATAAGCAGCTTCAGCTCAGCAGGGAAGCTGGAGACATGAGCTCAGACCCGCTGCAGCAGTCGCGTAAGTAGCTGAAACTGCGCCATCAGTCTGAAATTAAAGTACTGCATGGTTGTTCCTTGTTTTTCGGTCATCTCACATTCACGTTAACGTAAGCCTGGACAAAACGCCCTGAATGCCGGCAGATGTAAGCAGGCATCTGGCAAGTGGTGACATTAGAATAGCTTAGCATTATTTTAACTGGAGTTGAAATAGTAGGCTGTAAGGATGTGGACAAACTCTGCTCTTCAGCTCCCCTGCTGACCAGCCTCTAATGTGAATTTAATCGGCTGAGACAATGAGGAGGGCTTGAACAAAGCGAGGCATCTGTTTCAACTAGTCACACTTGCTGTACCTGTCTGCACCCCCCCCCCTTTTTTTTTTTTTTCCCCAACTCTCACCCACATTCATCTGTTCCTTGCCATAGGGGTCCTCAGGTGCAGGCGAACAAAGCAGCCGCTGGTGTGAAAAAGTATGACCTGAGCAAGTGGAAGTATGCTGAGCTGCGAGATGTCATCAACACTTCCTGTGGTGAGAAATCCCAAACGCACCCAGGTTCAGCATGATGCCGTCTTTATCAACAAAACAAAGTGTGTGTAAACTGAACCAGCCGCCACAAACAGATCGAGGTGGTAGAGCTCTTAGTGAGATGCATTATGCACATCTTTGCCCTCCTTAATTCCAAATGTATTTACAGTTTTCAACCTACATTTCCCCACATTAAATAATTCATCAATTCAATGGCACCATCTCCATATACACAAGTTTTCATCTGCACTCTGTGGCATTTTTTCCTCTCAGTAATTTTTTTGCGTAACCAAAGTGACCGAGAGAGACCGCAGCTGCACAGAGTGTGGACACAAGATGTCTTGTCTGAGAAAATCGAAAGGCCAATGTAAGGATGTTCCCACAGCTGCTACGGCTCATCAGCATGCGTTTTAGTGGTGGAGAGAGGAAATGATCATTAGGGAGGATGGCAGACTTCTGGCCTTCCCAGTCATTCCCAGCCAACCCACTCCCCGGTCAGCACGAAAAGCAGTTGCCTTTCTGCTGGCCAAATGTATACAGAACTCTGATCAGTGTTAGGGACTCTGATATCCCCTGTGGGATTGCAAGCACATCTGGCTAATTTGTGGAACCGTTTTGCTTTGGTGGTGCTGGTGGTGATACCGAAAAGCTGTGTTCAAAGTCTGACTGATTATAGCGTTATATTCTCTAAAAGTACTGTTTGTTATGAACATTTTCTTAGTATTTAATCACACTGTAAGCCCCTCAAACTCCTTATTATACTGTCTCATATTTTGAGCTTTGATACAAGTTCATCAAAATTAAAAGCGTCACTCCACTTTTGTCCAATATACCATGCCGTATTCCTTGAATGTTTTCAGCTGTTTTGTATGCCACTGGGTGGTATTCAAGGTTGTTTCTGGTTTCTATACACAACCCACCAATTGGTCATGTGACTTCCAAATCACTACAACAGCAAGTACTGTAAACAATATTGCAACCAACCTTTTAAAATATTTTTGACAGAAAACAATATTTCCTCCTAAAAGAGAAAATATTTACAGAAAATACGCACACAAAAAATGTCAGTAAATCCAAGATAACCAACGTTACAGCCAAGTTTTAAAAATATCTTTTAGACATGCAGCATTTCATCTTAAAGGAATAGTTTGACATTTTGGGAAATACGCTTATTAATTACAATTTACTTTCATACCAAGAGTTTGTCAGAAGACTCTTGTGTACATTAAATGTGTCACTACAGCCAGCAGCCATTTAGCTTAGCTTAGCATAAATACTGGAAACAAGGGGAAATGGCTAGCCTGGTTCTGTCCAATGGTAATAAAATCCACCTACAAGCACCCATTAGTTTAACCCATCAATGGGAAGACAGGTGGTTAGGAGGCAGGAAGTGTCTAATTCAAGATGCAATCTAGCACTATGGGAAATGTAGGACCCAGTGTGTTTGAGTTTGACCCATACTGGGGACTAAAAGTAAGGGGATCTCTGCCTCTAATAATACAGTTTTGACAATTCTTTTGTCTCCTGTTAAATCTCCCAAGTTCAATACTAAGTCATTGAACTACTCCTTTAACATTTTTAAGAGATGTAAAATAATACAATTTCTTTGGATGCAAATGGATTTCTTCATGTCAAGCTCTCAATTTTATCGTTTTACTTGACCAGAATTAGACTTTGTCTTGAAAAATAAATGATAAATGTAGAGAAAATATCTTGAAGCCGGTCTACATAGGATGGAAATGATAAGTCATACTTGTATGTTTCACATCTCTCTTAGTGTTTCACCACGTTGCCATCAGTTTCTGCTCGTTGCCATCATTTGAGTACTCACTGGTGTCCTGTTGTGTGGACAGACATTGAGCTGCTGGCGGCCTGCAGAGAGGAGTTCCACCGTCGTCTGAAGGTGTATCACGCATGGAAGTCCAAGAACAAGAAACGCAATGATGACGGAAGCGATCAGAGGGCTCCTAAATCCGTCACTGACTATGGTTAGTGGAGAGTGTTCTGACTATTATTGTGTTGCTCTAAATAACTTTCATTATAATGCTTTACCTGTGGATATGAGATCTGTATACTCTCATATATTCAGCATGTAAATGGGCATGTTTATTTACAGATGCACACCTCACCTCAGGTACATTAGGTTACAGCCGTTTATTTTTCTCCACTTTCGCCTCTCGCTTTCATCGGCAGGAATTACTGACCTGCACAAATATCCTGCCTGTGTTATCTAACATTCAGTTAGCTGACAAAACGCCAAGGCCTAAAAATCCAGCCGCCTTCTGTCTGGCTCCGTCAGAAGTATTTGTTCTAATTAGCAAGTAACTGCCAGCCATGCCTCGTCAGGTTCAGTGGCTGCTAGTATGACACCTCGCTGCTTTGCTCATTTCATTCTCAGCTCAACTAAGCATGGTTTGTGCAACAGACATACACACACACACACATACACACACAAAATGTTATTTAGCTGCCTGAAAGCTTGTTGGTACTCCTCATTTCTCTTCTTTTTCATCCTAAAAACAAATATTAAGTTTGATGGGGAATGCAAACAAGAGATTCACTGTTATTTCTAATTTCACTATATTTACTTGCCTTCTTCTTTTGATATGATAGCTCCTGAAAGCCGTACTGGCTGCACTTTGTTTGTCTTATATTTGGATCCCGTTCTTGGCCTCCGTTGATGCAGCAGGGGTTTCATCAGGGCCATTTCATAAGAGGCTAAAAGCTGCTTTATGTGGCTTTTCCATATAGTATTACATGAGCATTTCCTGGGTCCTTTTTGATCTTATATGTTTTGAAAGCTTTATACTTTGTTTTCTGCCCAGCTCATTGTGTTTTTGCTGTTAGTAAAGTAAGGTTACATTTATCTGAAACCAAATGACAGATTTTTTTTGTTGTGAATACTCCGCCGTACAAAGCTACCCTGGAGATGAAAAGCAATCTCCACTTCTAATTCGGATCGAATATTTTAAGGATCACACGCTGTCTCTCTGCCCCTCTGCAGCTGAACAGAACCCAGCTCCTCCGATGGCGGCCCAGCATCAGGAAGTGGCCATGAACCGCCAGCAGCGATATTTCCGCATTCCTTTCATCCGGCCTGCTGACCAGTACAAGGACCCCCAGAATAAAAAGAAGGGCTGGTGGTACGCCCACTTTGATGGGCCCTGGATAGCCAGACAGATGGAGCTTCACCCAGACAAACGGCCCATTGTGTTAGTCGCAGGTGAGTCAGCAGTTTTTGTTTTTTGT